>NC_072035.1:10943691-11245505 GCF_027791375.1 Indicator indicator
GTTCAAGTGAAGACAAGAAAATGACTTCGGGAATTCTCACGGAAAAATCTTTGGCTGAGAAAAGTGAAAAGCCCACAATGAAAAATGCTGAAGACTCCGTCGTTTGCCAGAGAATTGAGCCCAGGTACGAAATCTTTCAGACGTGTGGTGAAAGAGCTCTGAGTGAAGCCCTTACAATAGCTCCTGAGAAAAAGGCCATGACTCTCAGAACCAGGAAATCATCTGTGAGAGAGAGCAAACTGGATGAGGATGTTCTCCATGATGGTCAGTCAGGTAGAGTGAGTAGTAAAACCCTCTACTTGAGGGAGGAAAATGTTATTTCAGGAGCTGGAGGCACAAAGGTGCTTATGAGCAAGTCTGTGTTGAGAGAACCTAAGGATTTGTTCTCCAGTGAATGCACTTTACCTGGGCAGAAGAAAGACTCTGATAGGACTGAACCTGGTCACTTGGCAGTAGCTGAGAAAACACCTCATCCCACAAGCAAAAGCAAATGTTTGGGGGTGAATGAGAATGGGAGCAAAGTCCCTTCTGAAATGAAAAGTGATCAGGATGATGTCTCTTCCATGGAGAAACGAGAGACGTCTAACATGATGGAATGCTCTTCTGAGAAAAGGAGTTTTAAGCCAGGTGGGACAGAGAGCTCTGAGTTCAGAACCAACTTGGACTGGGAAATTATTTCAACAAGTGTGAATAAACATGTGGCCCAGTCTTCTGCAGTGCTCTCAAGTGGGCAGTTCTGTAAATCTCCCAGTAGCCACCATCCTGATCCAAAAGTTCTGCTCATCAATAAAGAGGAATCCAGGACCTTTAGTTTAAGGAAAAGTCTGGAGTTAAATCACAAAGAGCAAGACTTTAGCTTAGATAGACCAGCCCATCAAAAAAACAGAGTAATGGATCCAGAAGAAAAACTCAGGAGAAGCAGAAGTAGTGTTTCTGACTTGAAGATTTCTGAGAGGTGGAGGAGGAGGACCTTGCCTCAGGATTCTGTCAAGACAGAAGAAGTTGTCTGGCTCGCTTCTGAAAACCTCAGGAGGATGAGCCAGACAGATTCACTGCAGCTGGATGAAAGCTCAGTGAAAAAGAGAAGCAAAAAAGGCAAAGAAGGGCTGGAAGGCAATGAGGCAACCCAAACCCTTCTTGGAAGTCCTGATGATGGCTTGAAAAAACAGAGCTCTGCCTTTGAGCCAAAGGCAACTTATTATGCAGTGACTTATCAGCCCCCTAGTACCAAGAAAGAGAAAAGCTGTGCTGGTGCTCTAAGTGCAAGTGAAATGAACTCAGGCTCAAGTGAGGGAGCAACAGTTAACCTGGACCCTGTTTTTCCTGGGAGGTCCAAAGCTTTGTTGCAGCAACCAGCTAAAAATGTGACAAATTCAAACTGCAGAGAAGACTCCAGGGAAGTGCATTTTAGCAAGGATCGGGTTAAAGAAGATGAGAGAGATGATGTTTCTTCCAAAAGCCTTGCATTTGGTAGTTTCCACATGCCTAGGAAAGATAACCAACAGCATCATGAAAGAGGTCTGGATCATTCTAAAGAGAGCATTATAGATGTTGATGCTTTCCTGTTGAAGCAGGATCTGGAAAGTACAACTCCAAGTGACCTCAAAAGTAGCAGAAGAAGAGTCTCCTCTTATCATGAGCCCAGATCCCCTCCACGTTTTGCACAGTCACATAAAGACACTGAACTGGGCCCCCAGAAAAGGAGTGAACGTAGTTGTGATTTATCTGGGAGGAAGGCTGAGGATGGATACAGATCCCAAATTCTTGATATCGACGCGCTTATGGCAGAGTATAAAGAGGAATCGGTGAAGGCCAGCAGCGTTCAAGACAAGCTCTCTGGAGAGCACAGTTCACTGAGTTGGGAGAAATCAAAGAACAAAAGGAATGTGTCAGATAGGACGAGTTCATCCTACAGCTGGAAAGAGTGGAAGGGCTCAGATCACTCTTCTGTTACTAGCAAGCAAGGTGATTGTGCGGGAGAGCCCCACAGACCCGAGAAGTTAATTGTGACTGAAAAGAGCAAAGAGAAGCTGGAATCGTGTAGCCCAGAATTTGAGAAACAGAAGTGCAAAGACAGAAAGTTCAGCCCTCCTTACTGGGGAAATCCCAGCAGCTTTTCTCCAGAGAAGCTTATAAATTCCCCTGTGGAGTTCACTCGCAAGAAGACTTTCATCGTTGATGAGGGTGAAGAGGTGAACCTGACGCCTAGGACTCAAAGCTCAAAGTTTGTGATTGAGAAGGTCCAGCCTGTCAAGCTGGTTGGCACAGAGCACAGGTGGGAAGTTAATTTTGCTTCCAAGTTGTCCATAAAGACAGATGATGGCCACTCCCAGAAGAAGCTGGTCACAAAAGAACAGGTTTTGGAGGTGTCTCCAGAAGGCGACCGGAGCAAAAACGCGGCGAAGAGCTCTGTGATGAGGAGCAAAGACAACGTGAAGAAGACAACCTCTGAGAGCGACTCTCCCGATCCAAAGGGTAAAACTGACTGGAGGAGCTACACAGCTGCTTTAGGAGGTGCTCCCACGGATTTGAGGCGGTCCTACTCGGAGAAAATCCACCAAGGAAAAGGCAACCTGCTGCTCGTGCAAGAGGTGAGGGGAAGGAAGGATCTGTACCGCTGCAGGCAGAGCCTGCCGCCGGAGAGCGCGGACAGCGGGTGGAAGCACAAGGTGTCCCCTCCCTCAGAGACCTTCTTCCATGAGGACAAAAAGGTAACCTTCTTTACAGTGAGGGTGGTGGAACAGGTTGCCCAGGGATGCCCCCTTCCCTGGAGGTGTTCAAGGCCAGGTTGGATGGGGTCTTGAGCACCTTGGTCTAGTGGGAGGTGTCCCTGCCCGTGGCATGGGGTTGGAACTAGGTGATCTTTAAGGTCTCTTCCAACTCGAGCCACTCTGATTCCATGATTCTCTTGCCAACTGGTGTCTTAATTGCTTCCTGTAATTAGTGACAGGATGAATTGCTTCCTGCAACTAGTGACAGGATGAGAGGGCTTGGTGTGAAGCTGTGCCAGGGGAGGTTTAGGTTAGATATTAGGAAGCACTTCCTCACAGAAAGGCTGAGTAGGCACTGGAATGGACTGCCCAGGGAGATGGTAGAGTTGCCATCACTGGAGGTCTTGAAGAAAAGGTTGGTTGTGGCACTTGGTGGCATGGTTTAGCTGATGTCGTGGTGTAAGGTCATAGGCTGGACTTGATGATCTCAGAGGTCTTTTCCAGCCTCTAGAATTCAGTGATTCAGGGAAGTGAGAAGAAGCTTTTGTTGTGTGTCTTTGTTGGCTTTGCAGCAGTGAGCAGATCTGCAGAGTGCAACAGAACTCATTTCCCTCTGGGTTCTGTTATCTGGAGGAATTTGGTCCTAGATGACCAAATTTTTCTTTCAGGTGTATAAATATTTATTGGTGTTTCCATGGAGAATTTGAAACAAGTCCATATTTTGTTAATGCTGCCAACCTAGGATGTGAAACGGTGAACTCTGCAATTGGATAATGGCTTGAAAAGAAGCATCACAGAATCCCAGCATGGTGGAGCTTCCAGTTTGTGCCCATTGCCCCTTGTGCTGTTGCTGGGCACACTGACAAGAGTCTGGCCTTATCCTTTTGCTAGAGTGGGCCCTTTAGCTCTTGCTGAGCACTGATCAGATCCCCTCTCAGGCTGCTCTTCTCCAGGCTCAACAGCCCCAGGGCTCTCAGCCTTTGCTCCTCACAGAGATGCACCAGGCCCCTCAGCGTCTTTGGAGACTCCACTGGACTCTTTCCAGTAGTTCCCTGTCCCTCTTGAACTGCAGACCCAGTACTCCAGACACGGCCTCACCAGGGCAAAGCACAGGAGGAGGAAAACCTCCCTTGACCTGCTGGCCACACTCTTCTTGTCATGTCCCCCATGAGACCATTGGCCTTCTTGGCTAAGAGGGTACATTGTTGGGTCATGGTGAACTTGTTGTCCACCATCACTCCTAGGTCCTTCTCTTTGGAGCTACTTTCCAGCACTGGTACTGGTTTAGGGGTTCTTTTCTCCAAAGGGCAGGACCCTACACGTGTCCTTATTGAATTTCATGAAGTTGCTCTCAGCTCTCCAGCCTGTCCACATAATTTGGGTTTCTTTCATGAGCTGCCACCAGTGATCTTTTTATGGCTTGTTTTTTGTTTTTAGTTTTATTTTTTCTTGAGAGAAGCAAATTATGACTTTTTTTTTTTTTCTTTTTCCTTGGGTGAATGACCTTCATTTGTCCATAAAACAGCAGATGCTGACTTTGGTGCAGTGCAAGTGATGCCCTTAGTAGAGGGACATGTTAATGCTTTGAGGCATGGCCAGCTGGACCTTCATGGCTCTAATGGTTTTCTATTTTGTGTTTTTCCCCTTTGGACCTTCTCTGGTTTTGATCTCAGGAGGACCTTTTCTGTCTGTGTACATGTAACAACATCCATAACTTCCTTTTAACAGGCTTCTAGGAAAGAGTGGACCAAGCAGAGTTCAGACAGACCAGAAGGAACAGACTTTTCCTTGGCCTCTACTCTGAGGAGCCACCACAGCTTCTACAGGGAGAGAAAAGTGGACAAGGTAGGTGGAGGAGGCTCTTGGGCAGGGCTAAGGGAGCTGCAGCCTGGCTGCCTCCTCTCAGCACTGTTTTCCTTTCACAAATAGCTGGAAAAGAAAAGTGTGTGTCTTCTAGAAGGACCAAAGGCACTTCTTGTGGAGTCTAACTGGTGGAAAACACTTCTGCCTGGGGTTTCCAGCACCACCCTGCTCTGTGCCAAATCATCCAACACAAAGCATTAAGTGTTGGTTTGTCTTTCAAAGCAAAGAATTTTCATCCTGAAGTCTGAAGATGGGTTTAGATCATTAGGGGTTTTGTTTGTTTCTTGGTGTAGATAATGCAAGTTGGTTAGATTCTTCCAGAAGATCTTTTCTGGAAGATTGTGTGGACAAACAGAACCTTGTCATAGTCTGAAAAACAATGGATTTAATTTTCTTTCTAAGAGGACCCTTTGTGTGAAGAATCACTGCTGATGTTCTTGATAATCTCATTTGTTTCTGATATACCTAATCTGTGTCAGAAGCTGTGGAAGCTCCAAGCCTGGAAGTATTCAAAGCTAGGCTGGATGGGGCCTTGAGCAACCTGGTCTAGCAGGAGGTGGCTCTGCTTATGGTCCCTGCCAACCCAAACCATTGTATGATAGATATTTTTAGGGCAAATTCCTGCTTAAAGTTGTTGGGTGATACTCTCTTAAGTTGCAGAAGGATGTCCTGACTTCAGGACAGATGAATTTTTATCTTGGGAATCAGCATCCTATATCTAGCTGTCATGAAATACAAAGCTAAGATCTACAGATCCCAAAGAAAAAGATAGATAATCCCAACATTTCCTGTGGAAAATGAAGGATTTGAAACTCTTACAACTGTAGAGTTTTGTGGGAGACATTGCTGCTGCCACTGAACTCCTTCCTCACTGGAAGAACTTGTGTGAAACCACTTCAAGTGCTGTAGATTTGGGTTTGTGGTTTTTTTTTTTTTTTTTGGTTGTTATGGGGTTTTTTTGGCTTCATTTTTGACTAAGATTTTCCTTTTTTGGTTTATTTTTGCCCCTGAGCATGTTAAAAGGTTTGCTACAGGGGAACAGTGCTGCTGGCACATCAGAGTGCCCTCTCTGATAATTCTGCACTTGCATGTTTTCACTTGTCCCACGTCCTGTCAAAGCTCTTCCACTTGTGTGCAAAAGAGGTGACTGAAAAGCGTTCCCATCCAAACCAGCCCAAGGTCAAAGCTCAGAAATCTCAGAGTCTCAGTTTGCAGCACACTCGTGTGGTGACTGCTGGGTATTGCTCTCCACACCTGGGTTTGGAGTTCCTCAAACTGCTCTTGAAGAGAGAACAAGACAAAAGGAGCAAAAAAAAAAAAAAAAAAAAAGGAATTGAGTGAGGTTTTTATTTTCTTTCCTAGTGGAAAAATAAGAAAGAAAACACTCAAACCTATCAAGGGTTTATGAACAGGGAGTTTGGGAAACAGGCTCCTGTTGTTCCAATTCTAGTCTTAAAACTTCATGGGAGGGTAGTCAAGGGCTGAAATCCTCTTGACTTTCCCATTCCTAGCATGGATTTCAGGTGGAGGGTTCAGCTTGGAAGGGAGGTGGAGGCTTATTTACAGAGCAGATAGTTATCATTCAGCACCTAAAAACTGGTTATGTGCTGTCAGCTTCCAGTGTGGCTATACAAAGATTTTGTTGAGAAGGTGGAATGTGTGGGAGGGAAGTGCTCTCAGAAATAGTGCTGAGATCATTGAATTATTTAGGTAATCCCCTTGAATAAATGAGTGCTGTTCTCCAGCCTGCTTGTTAAGTGTGAGGTTACCCCAGATAAACCTTTGTCTTCCTCAAGTGTAGCTGGAGATGGGAAGGGAAGGCTGTCAGCTCCACGAGAAGGGAAAACTCCCATGTCCAGCATCCACTGGAATTCAGTAGGGTCCAAGTGCTTTGCTCCTTTGTATGGCTCTGAAAAGCCTGTTCATGGTGTACTTATTGTTCAGCAGAAGGTCAGCCTGGCCTGCTCACGGTGTTCTTATTGTTCAGCTGTGCCATGGTAGCAGAAGTTCAGCCTGGCCTTCAAGCAGATGGATCACAGAATTGTTTTGGTGGGAAAGGACCTCTAAGATCAAGTCCAACTGTCAGCCTAAGACCACCATGGCCATCAAACCACGTCCCAAGGTGCCATGTCCACACATTTTCTGAACACCTCCAGGGATGGGGACTCCACCACCTCCCTGGGGAGCCTGTTCCAATGATTGTTTTGGTTGTAAAACACCTCTCAGACCATTGAGTCCAACCATCATGAGCGAGCAGGTTGAGAGAAGTGGTTTTTACATGTAGGGGATTAAATTCCTCACACTTTCGTGTTTCCTAAATCCCCACATGGATAACACAGAAGTTTGTGTACAGCTGAACCACTTCTTCTGGCACCACCGTTAATACCTTTGTTTGCAATCGGAGAAAAATACATCTGGAGAAAAATGCCAAGACTTCTGCTGTCACTGTTCTCATCTGGGTGTTTCAATACTTCCCTCTGGTGGAAAGCCTTCTTGTGGTTGTGTTTGATCCATGGGAGGACCACAGTTCAGTGATGCATTTACTCTGACTGTGAGTGCAGTCTGGGTTTCACTGAGTGCGCTTTACAGAGAGGATGAGAAGGAAACAGAAGTGCTGTGGTTTTGTTTGAACAGTTTCTAGTCTTATCTGGTTGGTTGGCAAGTTGCTTGTGGCAGAGTGACAAAAAAACATGCTACATGTTGCTAGTCACTGGAGATTACCCTTATCTTTCTGAGGAGGCTATAGTGCTCAAAGTGACAACTTGTGTTACAGAATGCCAGCTGGTGGGGTTGGAAGGGAGCTCTAGAGATCATCCAGTCCAACCCCCCTGCTCACCCACAGCAGCTTGCCCAGGAGCTCTAGAGATCATCCAGTCCAACCCCCTTGCTCACCCACAGCAGCTTGCCCAGGAACACAATGGCCAGGTGGGTTTGGAATCTCTCCAGAGAAGGAAGACTCCACAACCTCTCTGGGCAGCCTGCTGCAGAGCTCCAGCACCCTCACACCAGAGTTTCTCCTGTTCAGATGGAACCTCCTGGGTTCCATTTTTTTCCCTTGTCTTGTCCCTGGACATGACTGAGAAGAGTTTGTCCTCATCCTCTTGCCCCCCACAGAGGTCCTTTAGCTCTTGCTGAGCGTTGCTCAGATCCCCTCTGGGGCTGCTCTTCTCCAGGCTGAACATCCCCAGGGCTCTCAGCCTTTTCTCCTCACAGAGATGCTCCAGGCCCTTCAGCATCCTCATAGCCTCTGCTGACTCCAGTGACTGTTCACCTTCATTCCCCTGCCCCTCTCGAGCAGTGCAATGAACTCTCACGTATTCTGTGACAGCTGACACAACCAACTGTCATCAATGTGCATTTATTGCACTGTGCCCTGTGCTAAACCAGCTGCTGGAATGAAACCCTCCAGGGCAGCTCAGGGGCTCCACTCTTAGGGGTGAGCACAGCTCCATGGAAGCAAGGTGCAGTGGTGTAGTTTTACTCATCGCAGAGGCCTTGAAGTTGGAAAAGATCTCTGAGGTCATCAAGTCCAACCTTCTGCCCAACACTCCATGATGACTAGACTTTATCCTGATGTGCCACATCCACTCATTTTTTTGAACACCTCCAGGGATGGGGACTCTACCACCTCCCTGGGCAGGCTGTTCCAATGCCTGACCACACTTGCAGCAAAAATTCTTCCTCAAATCCAACCTAAACCTCCCTGGTGCAGCTTGAGGCCATTTCCTCTTGTCCTGGTCATTAGTTACTTAGGAGAAGAGGCCAGCACTGGCCTCATTCCAACCTCCCTTCCAGGTAGCTGTAGAGAGCCAGAAGATCTCCTCTTAGCCTCTTCTCCACACTAAACAGTCCCAGTTCCCTCAGTCTCTCCTCACCAGATCTGTTCTCCAAAGCCTTCACCAGCATCGTTGCCCTTCTCTGGATCTGCTCCAGCACCTCAATGTCTTTGTTTTTTCTGAGGTGCCCCAAACTGGACACAGTACTCAAGGTGCAGTCTCACCAAATTCTAGAACCTCCGGTTTGAAGAGCTGCGAAATCAAAACTTCAAAACTGTCTCAGCTTCTGCAGCCTTATTGTAAGACCAAGACTTGTTCTGCAAGCCCAAGAGTTGTTCTGCACTGTGTGCTCTTGTAGAAGTCTCTGGAGCCACGGGCTGCAGTGGGAAGCCACCTGAATTCAGAAGATGCTTCCCAGTATTATCTTTCCTGGATCCTAATGATCCCATCCCAACTGACACCAGTCATTAATTCGCTGACGTTGGGGTTTCAAACCTCAGTTCCTGAGGGAGTCATCAAGGCTGATAGGAGTCCTGTGAGTTAAAACCTGAGGAATGTGTGATGTCCTCATGCCCCAGGAAGGAGCTGCAGCTTCACCTGCAGATGGAGCAGCTTTCATGCAGCAGTGGTGGAGAACCACAAACCACTGCTTTGTGTGGTTAAAGGCAGCATCTGAAGGGGGTCTACAAGAAAGCTGGGGAGGGACTTCTTAGGGTGTCAGGGAGTGACAGGACTAGGGGGAAAGGAACAAAAATAGTTTCAGATTGGATGTTAGGAAGAAGTTTATCACCATGAGGGTGGTGAGACACTGGCACAGGTTGCCCAGGGAGGTGGTGGAAGCCTCATCCCTGGAGGTTTTTGCAGCCAGGCTGGATGTGGCTCTGAGCAACTTGATGTAGTGTGAGGTGTCCCTGCCCATGGCAGGGGGGTTGGAACTGGCTGATCCTTGAGGTCTCTTCCAACCCTGACAATTCTATGATTCTGTGAAACTTTGGGGGTTTTGGCCTTTTTTTTTTTTTTTTTCTGAGGAAAATCTGCTATCCATGATGGTATCCATATAAACTCCAAACTGGTGTGGGCATGAATTGTTTTGAGGCTTCTGGTTATAGATTTTATTTATTTTACATTAAACTTTGGGTGGGGTTTGGCCTTTGGTGAGGAAAATTCATAGAAACAATTCACAGACTGGTTTAGGTCAGAAGGGACTTTAAAGATCATCTCAATCCAACCCCCCCAGCCATGGGCAGGGACACCTTCCACTAGCCCAGGTTGCTCAAGGCATCATCCAACCTCACCTTGAACACCTCCAGGGAGGGGGCATCCATGACCACTGGTATCCATGGTGGTATCCATATAAAGCTGAGAACTGCTGTAGGCATGAATTGGTTGGAAGCCTCTAGTTCTAGATTTTATTTTACTTATTTGCCATTAAGCTTTTCTTTTTTTGACCTTTGGTGAAGGAGATCTGGTAGCCATGGTGGCATCCACCTAAAGCTACAAACTGCAGGTGTGGACCTGAATTGTTTTGCAGCCTGTGGTTATAAATTCTCTTTATTTTATATTAAACTTCAGGGGGGTTTGGCCTGTGGTGAGGCAAAAATATGGTATCCATGGTGGTGTCTGGGTAAAGCTGCACTGTTTTGAGTGGGTGGGGGAGAATTTGTTGAAGAAAAGCATGAGCTGCCTCTTAAAAAAATATTTTGGGAATGAAGTGCAAGGGAGAGAAGGTAAATATTGTGCAAACATGTGCAGATGAATTCATAGTTTGGCTCGTCACAGTTCACCAGTTGCTGCTGGTCTCTCCTGCCCACTGAAAAACAAACCCTTCTCATCTGCTGCTGCTGCTGCTTGGGGTAAAGCCTCTAAAGCTGCACCTTCTCTCCTTCCCAGATGGAAGCAGATGTACTGACAAACATCATGTGTGAATTGCTCTGCTGGCTACAGAAAGTGAAACAGCCTGGAAGAGAATCAGAGGAATTTGTCAGCTTTAAAGGATCTTCTATGTGGGAATCAGAAAAATGGCAGAGGGGAATGGGAGGGGGAGATTTTTACCTCAAGCAAAGGAGGCAGTGGAGTTCTGGAGGTTTTTTTTGTGTCACCTCCATATTGTCCTTCCCTAGGGAAGGGGGAAGCTGGAGGAGTTCTGGGAAGGGAAAAAGGCTGTGGGATCATCCCAGGACTGGGTCCTGCAGCTTAGCTTTTGTTTTCTTATCAAGAAAAATAAAAGGACACAGGTTAAGAAAAGTAGGAACAGATGGAAATGAATGAGGCCAGACTCTTCAGTGACAGGACAAGGGGCAATGGGCATGGTCTGGAACCCAGGAGGTTCCATCTCAACAGGAGGAGAAACTTCTTTGTTGTGAGGGTGCTGGAACCCTGCAGCAGGCTGCCCAGAGAGGTTGTGGAGTCTCCTTCTCTGGAGAGATTCCAAACCCACCTGGGCATTGTGATCCTGGGCAAGCTGCTGTGGGTGCCCCTACTTGAGCAGGGGGGGTTGGCCTGGGTGATCTCCAGAGCTCCCTTCCCACCCCCACTGTGGTGGGGTTGTGTGTGTGAGTCTCTGAGAAGTTATGATGCTTGGGTTTGTTTGTTTTTTTTTTTTTTCTCTTCACCTCTCTTTGGTCATTCCACTTCCCATTTCTAAGGCAGCCCAAAGGAGGGTGACACTCTGTTGCTTCATATTTGGGTTTGCCTGGGCTTGCTTCCTTTTTTGGTAATATTTGTTTGCTGGGCACATTCCAGTGGTGTCTAAAAAGCCACTTGGTGTCTATTTCTTCTCCTTCACAAAAATGCATATTAAAAGCAGGAGCTCTTCTTTCACTTCTTTTTGCCCCCCTCACCCTCCCCTCTTTTTTTCCTTGCACATTACTGAAAAACAAGGTCAGCCAGCAGCTGCTATGGCTTTAATAGTGTTTCATAACCCAGCCTACAAACCCTGGTGGGTTTAGAAGCTTCTCTTCTTTTTTTTTTTTTGCTGCCAGATGAAGGGTTTTTAGTGCAAACCCCACAGTGCTATTATTAATTCTAGACTAACCCATTCCCGGATTAGCGGGCTGGGAGAAGTCGGAGCGGTTAGATGCTCGATACCAAGTGGTTAAGTCACATGCTGCTGCTGCTGTAGCTCAGCTCCTGCTTCTAAGTAGCCCCAGCAGCTGTTTGAAAAGCTGTGAGCTCAGCCTGGTGACGTGGGACCCGTGGTACATTATTCATGTTGTATTTAATTGCTCTGCTCTGCTTTGAACTCCTGCTGGAGGCGGGGAGGAGCGCGGAGCGTGGCTCCGGCGAGGATGGGGTTGCCTTAACTTTGTGCTGTGGAAGATGGAGTATTATTACTGTCCCCGTTTGCTGAAGTTGCTGCAGTATTTGTGGGTAAGTGTGGCTTTTCAGTGTGGTTCCACTTGCCAGGGTTTGGGGTGGTTTTTCACTGTTTTCAGCAGTCCTGAGGGCGTTCAGACGTCGCGCTGGCTTCGCTTTGCAGTTCCCTTCTGGTCTTTCTGAGCAGTAATGTTGAATGTGGGATTTGGGGTGGCTGAGAGCAGCTATTTTTAATGCTCCCTGAAAAAGGAGGAGACTGAAGGCTGCTTGAACGTGCCTCAGAAAAGCCTCCTGGTAGCTGGAATTTCTTCCTTGTTTGCTCCTAGGCAGGGCAGTTGCAGTTTTGCATTAGGAATGTTCTTCGACATGCGTTGAAAAGCTTTTCCCTGGACTCCAGAGGCTGCTGCTTCCAGGAGCTCCTTCCCCTGCTGCCTGCCAGGGCAGGAGAATGGTCAGGATTCCTGGCTTTAGACCTCTGGGTATTTACCATTCCTGCCTTATATTTGATTTGGGTGTGTTGAGAGGTTTCACTAAGGGTGAGCACTTCCCCTTCCAGCCCTCCTTGGCAATGAAAAGCTTTCTCCCAACCTGCTGTGCTCCTCTTGTGGGCTCTGAAGGGTTAACTTCTGCACAGGGGTTGCTGTTGGTCTACTGTTTTCAGAGCTCTAAAAAGATGGATTTGATTTGTAACACCTTGATGAGTTGCATTACCTTGAACCTAATTACTTTTTGGCTTAATCTGTCCTAATTTAATACCAGTTTTCAGTTCTTGGTGGTATTAATTAGTGATATTTTCAGCTGCAAATTCAGTGTAGAATCACCACCAACACCTTGAACCTTTTCCTGTCAGCTGCTTGCTAGTGTGGCTTGGAACTCCAGCAAGTTGGCAGCTCTCATTCTGAGTGGAATTTTGCAATCCTTGCCTTGGATGTGCTTTGCTCAACAGTAAATTGAGGTGAGGTTAGGTTGCCTACTGTTAATGATTTCTTTTTGTGGCTGGGAGAGAAAATAATACTTGAACTGGGCATTTGCTTGAAGATCTTGAAGGTTGGGCTTGATAATCTCAGAGGTCTTTTCCAACCTTAATGATTCTGTGATCTTCTCCTGCTGGAGACTGTAGTGTTGTAAACCATGGAAATCTTGGGATGCTGCTTAAGTTTTGGGTTTTTATTTACTTGATTTTTCTAGATAAAAAAAAAAAGCTTTCTTTAAACTGCACATTAAAAAAAATTAGGGTGAGGTATCAGACTTCAGCATGATGAGGGGGTGAATGTTCTTGGTGGTTTGCTTGGTGAGAAGTCTAAAAATGATCTCTGAATCCTTTTGTTTTCACACCTGTCTCATGGTTTCCTATAAGGCCAGGAAAAAACCCACCACCAACAACAAAGCAAATGTTTGGATCAGTCCAAAAGATCCTTGGGATGACACCTAATACACATTGTGCAGTTTTAATCAACTTTGTGTTGCTTTCTGTGTAACTATGCAATACTAGAGGCCTTTATGTGCTTTTCAGGCATTTCCATTAGTCTACAATCTCCTGATGCATTACAAGGAAACATTGGAGGAACATGTGTGATGTTCATGATACTAAATTTCTCTTTTAAAAGCTATTTTAAGGGGGAAGCTCTGCCTTTTGTGACTTTCTTTACTGAACTGAAGGCAACCAAGGAGATATTTATCAGCTCTTCCTCCTCATCATCAGGAGTAACCAGAGCTGTTTGGGGTTAGTTGACCAGCTTTGTGTTGAAGTCATTTAATCTCATCCTGGGGAGCCAAGATGCTTTATTCATTAGGGAGACATACCTGAGGAAGCTGTAACTCTTAATTAAAAAGAAATCTTATAATGAAAATCCACTTTGAAAAGCTACTATTTCAAGTTACTCTCTTCTGCTTCTGCATTTGTTTTGCTTCTCCACAGTGGTGGTGGAGTTGATGGACACTGAGTGCCAGCTATCTGCTAATTTTTTGCTGATTCCTCTTTAAAGAGGTTATTTGTTGGGATGTGTAGGAAAGTTGTCAGAGGAAGACCTCTTAGTGTTTTTTGAGCATAGCATGGAACCATAGAATTGTTTTGCTTGGAAAAGGTCTCTAAGGTCATTGTTAGGAATATTAGGATATTAGGAAGAAATTCTCTGCAGTGAGGGTGGGGAGACACTGGAACAGGTTGCCCAGGGGGGTCATGGCTGCCCCCTCCCTGGAGGTGTTTAAGGCCAGGTTGGATGGGGCTTTGAGCAGCCTGGTCTAGTGGGAGGTGTCCTTACCCATGACAGGAGGGTTGAATCTAGATGGTCTTGAAGGTCCCTTCAAACCCAAACCATTCTATGAATTATCATCAAGTCCAAACAAGTGGTCTGCCCAAGTATGTGTGAAATGATGGCTGACCACCCAGAGGTGGTAGGCAGGGCTGTTGGGTGGCAGCTCTGAGTTTCTGAAAGGTCATCTTTGTGGCCAGCAAAGTGTTTTGTTCCATAGGTTCTATGAGATACAGGCAGAGTTCTGTCCTGTAATTCAACCTGGAGCTCCCTCTCCAGTTTGAGTTATGGTAATAAGGAGAAAAGTGAGCTTATCAAACCTGGATCCTTTCCACTCATAATGAGGCACACCACAGGACTCTGAAATTCTCCAGCTTGCTCTTGGTTGGGCTTTTCTTCAGTGTGATGTTTTAACACTGGAACAGAGATTCCTGAGAAGCAGGTTTCTGGGAAGGCTGAGCATCAGACTTTTTGGTGGCAGAAGGCTGGCTGAGGAGAGTTACTGAGAATGACTGCAGGGAAAAAAAGCAGAACGATAAAAGAGGAAGCCAAGAGTGCTGATGGAGCCTGCCAGGTAGCTGCATAAAGCTTGGAGGAGTCTTTAGGACAGCTCTCCAAGAATCTAGCAGCTCCTGGCTGGTGTGATAAGAGTCTGGTGTTGGTCTGATGGATGCTTGTTTGAGAGGGGAAAGAGCAGGACTCTGTTCTCCCTCAGTAAATTGTCTCTTTGTACTCTTAAGTGTTCTTGTAGTTGGGAGAAGTTTCTCAGAAGCTTGTGGTTTGTGGCTCCAGCAGCATATTGACCCTTCTCTGGTTCTGTCCCTTCAGATTACAGATGGTTTGAGATGTCACCTGTGTGACACAGAAGTGAGCTTCTGCTGGAGATAAGGGGAGAAAAGAAAGGGGTCTAGGCTGTTTCCTAGGTCTATCTGCAGCCCTTGGTAGGACCACTGATAGTCAGTCCTGTGTTTTCCTGTAGGCTTCTAGTGATGCTGCTATTCCTGGTGTTTCCAGGGCTGACTGTTCACCCTCCAGCTGGAATCAGCACTGATTCCTCTTACTGCATTTTCCATCAACCTGGGATCCAAGCTTGCCAGGTTGCTCAGCTGCAGGCTGTACTTGGTACCTGGACCTCTTCACACACAGAGGAG
This sequence comes from Indicator indicator, assembly GCF_027791375.1. NCBI lineage: Eukaryota > Metazoa > Chordata > Aves > Piciformes > Indicatoridae > Indicator > Indicator indicator. The sequence continues at coordinate 10,958,760 of NC_072035.1, forward strand.
CATGAAGCAGAGCACTGCATGCTGCTTTGTGGTCATCTGTGGTTCAGAGACTGACTCATAGCTCTCTGTACTCCACATCATCACTTCCTTCTCTGCTCTGCCATGTGCCTTCCTCCTAGCCGTGATCTTTTCATCACCTTTAATTGCTTAATCATTGTGATTACGCATTCAGATGTCAGTCTTTCAGTGACTGTGTTCTTTGTTGTATCTGAGTGTTTTTCAGGGCACCTAAGGTGTTCATCATCCCTCTTCCAGCTGGTGAGGAGCTTTGCTGCAGCTGATAGAAGGCATCTTTAGGTCTGACTTGCATAAGAAGTCCTTTAGGTGCAGCTCACTAGTTTGCTGTCCAGCAGTTGCATCAGTTGTGTTGTTGAGCTGCTCACTACTGGAATGTCTGTCTGATGAGGAAAGGCTGAGAAACCTGGGGCTGTTTAGTCTGGAGAGGAGAAGACTGAGAGGGGATCTTGTGAATGGACTTGATGATCTTGGAGGTCTCTTCCAACTGGGTTGATTCTGTGAGATCTCTGAAAGGTGGGTGTCAAGAAGAAGGGGCCAGGCTCTGTTCAGTGGTGTCCTGTGATAGGACAAGGGGCAATGGACATGAACTGGAACCCAGGAAGTTCCACCTCAACATGAGGAAAAACTTCTTTCCTGTGAGGAGTGCTGGAGCAGGCTGCTCAGAGAGGCTGTGGAGTCTCCTTCTCTGGATACTTTCAATCTGGGTGCATTCCTGTGTGACCTGCCCTAGCTGATCCTGCTTTGGCAGTGTGGTTGGAGCTAGATGATCTGTAAGGTCCCTTCCAACCCCTACCATTCTGTGATTCTGTGAATACAGCAGGTATGCAACCACAGCAGGGAGCTTTCCTGTTCCTTTGTCCCAGAGCCAGCTTTGTTTGGTTGCTTGTGAACACAGCCACTCAGGGAACACTCTCAGCTGGTTCTGTTCCTGCCCTTTGCCATCTCGAAATTGGGAAGAATCTCAGAATTCTTGCTCTGCCCCAGGGGGATTTTGTGGGCTGCTGCAATTTTGATGATGTTATCTCCTTTCTGATGTCTCTGAGGTCACCATGGGAGCATAATGATAAGCAATGAGCTGGGGCACAAGTAGGACCAGGTAACATAAACCGGATTGGTGAGCAGAGGTCAAGCTTCTTGCAGTGAGAACAGAGCCAGCAAGAGAGAGGGAAACTCTGGATCTGTTCCAGGATGGGTGTAAAGGAAAAGAACAGGAGTCCTGGCTGATTTTGAGCAGGTCCTGCAGTACTCATGGGGAGAAGAGTGCTGGGTGCCAGGAGGTGAACTGTGCAGGGAACAGCTTTTGTGCCTTGGTCAGGAACCATCTGAGAGACTCTGGTGGTTGGTTCTGCTGAGCTACCTTCAGAATGGTCCTGGCTGGTTTGATGGTGGGTGAGTGACCTGGCTTTAGGGTGCTGGGTGGACTTGCAGTGCTGAGGTGTTATCAGAGACAATCAGCCACCAAGATCTTGGGGCTCAATGGAGAGCTCTGGGATTGCTGCTCAATCCAGGTAAGACAGAGAGGAGACAGCTGGAAGGGTTGAGAGCAGTCACCAGTGCACCCTTTTACCTGAGAGAAGAGTGGGATTTCCAGGGAATAGGGGATCTGCCTCTGCACAGCCAGAGGTTGACCTGAGCTGGATCCCCCCACAGTGCACAGAATGCATCAAGTTGGAAGGGACCCTTGAAGGTCACCTTGTCCAACCCCACTGTAGTGAGCAGGGACATGTGGTAGCTCAATAAATCCTGCTGCCTCAGAAAATGGATCATTTCATTAGTTTCAGCTGAGTCTGACAGGAGAGGCATCTGGGGCCAGGTGAGTGGCTGAAGATGCCTTGAAAACATCATAGAATCAGTCAGGATTGGAAGGGACCTCAAGGATCAGCCAGTTCCAACCCCCCTGCCATAGGACACCTCACACTAGATCAGGTTGCTCAGAGCCACATCCAACCTGGCCTTAAAAACTTCCAGGGATGAGGCTTCCACCACCTCCCTGGGCAACCTGTTTCAGTGTCTCACCACCCTCATGGGCAAGAATTTCTACCTAACATCCAATCTGAATCTACCCATTTCTAGTTTTGCTCCATTCCCCCCAGTCCTATCACTCCCTGACATCCTAAAAAGTCCCTCCCCAGCTTTCTTGTAGCCCCCTTCAGATTCTGGAAGGCCACAAGAAGGTCTCCTGGGAGCCTTCTCTTCTCCAGACTGAACAGCCTCAACTCTCTGTCTCTTCTCATGAGAGGTGCTCCAGCCCTCTGATCACCCCTGTGGCCCTTCTCTGGACACCTTCCAGCATGTCCATATCCCTCTTGTAATAGGAGCTCCAGATCTGGATGCAGTACTCCAGGTGGGGTCTCACCAGAGCAGAGCAGAGGGGGAGAATCACCTCCCTTGACCTGCTGGCCACACTTCTCCTGATGCAGCCCAGGCTCTGGTTGGTTTCTGGGCTGCAAGTGCTCACTGACAGGCTCCTGTTGAGCTTCTCATCCCACCAGCACCCCCAAGTCCCTCTCCTCAGGGCTGCTCTCCAGCCAGTCCCTGCCCAGCCTGGATTTGTGCTTGGGATTGCCTCGACCCAGCTGCAGGACCCTGCACTTGGTCTTGTTGAACCTCATGAGGTTGGCTTGTGCCCAGCTCTCCAGCCTGTCCAGGTCCCTCTGGATGGATCCCTTCCCTCCAGCCTGTCTGCTGCACCACACAGCTTGGTGTCATCAGCAAACTTGCTGAGGGTGCACTCAATGCCTCTGTCCATGGCACCAACAAAGATGTTGAACAAGCCTGGTCCCAGGACTGATCCCTGAGGGATTCCACTTGTCCCTGGGCTTCACTGGCACATGGAGCCATTGACAGCCACTCTTTGGGTATGACCATCAAACCAGTTCTTCATCCATCTCGTGGTCCACCCATCAAACCCATGTGTCACCAGCTTGGAGACCAGGATGTGGTGCAGGACAGTGTGGAAGGCTTTGCTCAGGTCCAGGTATAGCCTCAGAGTGGCTTTGGCTCCACTTCAAGATGAAGGTCCTAAAGCCTGGGTGAAACTAAGGTCCTGCAGGAGCAGAGACTCCCTCATCAATTTTGTAGCCCAGTGTTGTACACACATGATACTGTGAGGCACAGTTGTAATGGGAAGGGACTCCACACTCAGTGCTCAGTTTGCCCTTCTGGTGTGGGTGATGGTGGTGGTGAGTCTCCTGGGCATGCCAGGTACCATCCTTCATGTTTTGGGGATTTTTTTTTTGTTTGCTTTTATTTTTTCTCAGTGACTGTTGTTCCAATAGCAAATGAAGGCAGCATCCTGAGAGGGCTGAAAAGAAAATGGTAGGGCTTAAATAAAATATTACCCTGCAGCATTGTGATGGGTTAAAAAAACCCAAACTTTTCTTTACTGACAGTCATAGCACCACAGGATGGTAGGGGTTGAAAGGGACCTCTGGAGATCATCCAGTCCCAAGCAGGATCACCTAGGGCAGGTCACACAGGAAGATGTCCCCTAAGTCAAAAGGAATTTGGGGTATTTAAGTAAGAAGCAGGATCCAAAGTTTGTGATGACAAGATTTTTAATTGCTATCCTGTAGGAGTGGTTCTGATACCTCTTTATCAGGTGCCACTCCAAAGGAAGTGGCAGCTTGATAATAGCAGGGCACTGGGACACAGTCACTGCAGGAGCAGTTTGCTGGGTGAGGGGAGGAAACCATAACTGCATGCCCTGGCTGGTGGCTCTCCCTGCTGAGGGCAGGGACCTTCTGGCTCTCTATAACTCCCTGAAAGGAGGTTGCAGCCAGGTAGGGGTTGATCTGTTCTCCCAAGGAACAAGTGATAGGACAAGAGGAAATAGCTTCAAATTGCTCCAGAGGAGATTTCGGTTGGACACAAGGAAAAATTTCTTCCCCTTGAGGGTTGTCCAAGCCTGGCCCAGGCTGCCCAGGGCAGTGGTGGAGTCCCCATCCTTGGAGGGGTTTCAAAGCTGTGGAGATGTGGTGCTGAGGGCCATGGGTTGGTGGTGACCTGGCAGTGCTGGACTAACAGTTGGGCTTGATGAGCTGAAAGGTCTGTTCCAACCCAAACAATTCCAAGGCTTTCATGGTTGATGGTGTGTGGCTTCCCATAGTGTGCACTGCTAGGGGATTTCCTGTGGATAGAATCATAGAATCAGTCAGGGTTGGAAGGGACCACAAGGATCAGCCAGTTCCAACCCCCCTGCCATGGGCAGGGACACCTCACACTACATCAGGCTGGCCAGAGCCTCATCCAGCCTGGCTGCAAACACCTCCAGGGATGGGGCCTCAACCACCTCCCTGGACAACCCATTCCAGGCTCTCACCACTCTCATGGGGAAGAACTTCTTCCTCACATCCAGCCTGAATCTCCCCACTTCCAGCTTCATTCCATTCCCCCCAGTCCTGTCACTACCTGATAGCCTAAAAAGTCCCTCCCCAGCTTTCTTGTAGACCCCTTCAGATCCTGGAAGGCCACAATAAGGTCACCTCAGAGCCTTCTTTTCTCCAGACTGAGAAGGTGCCTTGCACAGCTCTGGTCCCTCTAAAGCTTCTCCAGCCCAGGATGAGACTGTCTGACTTAAACCAACAGCATCTGCCAGCCAGGGGAGCCTGGGCTGCCTGTCAAAGCTTTGAACCTGAATCACAGAATGGCAGGGGTTGGAAGGGACCTCTGGAGATCGTTGAGTCCAACCCAGCTGGTGTCAGCTGTTGTTCTTTGTGGGCTTCCCTTCTGATGTGTGTTTCAGACACACATTTCTTTTCCCAAAGACTTAAAAATCCTTCACGCTCAGATGTTATCTGAGATTTATCTACTGTGCTGATGCCAGCAGCTCATTGCCCCAGGGGAGGTTTAGGTTGGACATGAGGAACAATTTCTTCCTCGTGAGGGTTGTCCAAGCCTGTCCCAGGCTGCTCAGGGCAGTGGTGGAGTCCCCATCCCTGCAGAGCTTTCAAAGCTGTGGAACTGTGATGCTGAGGGCCACGGTTTAGTGATGCCCTGGCAGTGCTGGGTTATGGTTGGACTTAAATGTCTTTTCCAACCAAAAAAATTCCATGATCCTAACCTTCCCTTTTAATCTCAGTAGGCAAAGCCCCTTGCAGGGACAAATCTGTTGGAAAAGCAGTTCCCCGGTCCCTGAACGCTGCTGTGGAGGAGGAATTCCGAGTGGTGTGGGGTTGCTAGGAGCAGTCAGAGAGACAGAGCCTGGCCAGGGAAGCCCATTCCCTGCAGGAACACAAGAGAGTGCTGTTCAGCCATGGTGGCCACGTCCTGGCTCATGGCCACATGTCCTCCTCAGCCTCAGAGCTCACCCGGGAAGCGTCCAGGAGAGTCTGTTAGGATTAGGTGTGGTGTGCAGTTTAATGTACCATCAAATGCTTTTGTGGAGCAGAGCATTCCAGGAGAATCTGGGGTTGGACTAGAGGATCTCTCGAGGTCCCTTCCAGACCCTAACATTCTGTGATCTTGGCCCACAAAGTTTGTGTTAGGTAAGAAGGAAGCACCTGAAGACTTGGTCGTTTTAATGGTGGTGATGCTGCTGTTCTGGGCTGGGAGCAGCTGGAGCTGGGGGGCTCCCTGCTTCCCCCTCCACTATAAAATCATAGAATGCACTGAATTGGAAGGGACCTCTAGAGGTCTCTGCAGTCAGCAGGGTCATCTGTGACTAGCTTGGGTTACTCAGAGCCCAAGCAAGCTTGACCTTGAATATCTCCAGGGGTGGGGTCTCCACCACCTTCCTGAGCAACCTGTTCCAGTGTCTCACCACCCTCATGGGGAAGAATTTCTTCCTAACATCCAATCTGAATCTACCAATTTCTACTTTTTGTTCCTTTCCCCCCAGTCCTATCACTCCCTGACATCCTAAAAGGTCCCTCCCCAGCTTTCTTGTAGCCCCCTTCAGATTCTGGAAGGCCACAAGAAGGTCTCCTTCTCTTCTCCAGACTGAACAACCCCAACTCTTTCAGTCTGTCCTCATAGGAGAGCAGCTCCAGCCCTCTGATCATCCTCATGGCCCTTCTCTGGACATGTTCCAGCACCTCCAGATCCTTCTTGTAATAGGGGCTCCAGACCTGGATGCAGTACTCCAGGTGGGGTCTCACCAGAGTGGAGTACAGGGGGAGAATCACCTCCCTTGACCTGCTGGCCACACTTCTCCTGATGCAGCCCAGGATGTGATTGGTTTCCTGGGCTGCAAGTGCTCACTGCTGGCTCCTGTTGAGCTTCTCATCCCCCAGCATCCCCAAGTCCTTTTCTTCAGGGCTGCTCTCCAGCCAGTCCCTGCCCAGCCTCTATTAGTGCTTGGGATTGCCTCGACCCAGATGCAGGACCTTCCACTTGGTCTTGTTGAACCTCATGAGGTTGGCTTGTGCTCACCTCTCCAGCCTGTCCAGGTCCCCACCTCCCTGTGTTCCACCACCCTCAATAAAGAACTTCTTCCTCATGTCCAGTCTAAGTCTACCCTGCTCTAGTTTCAAACCATTAGAATCACTGACCTGTTGAGTTTGGAAGAAACCTTTGAGATCATCAAGTCCAGTTGCCCCTTGTGCTGTAATGTGCCCCTGAAGCAATGAGTACTGCAGGGGGGGGGGGGCTGAAAGGGTTTGCAGAACCTCATTTATCCATACAAAGCAGAGGGAACTTTGCTGCCTCCTTACTAATATTTTGATCTAAAGTTGTTTTGACTCAGTTCCTGCTTTCCCATGCTGTTGTCTGGGTGGCTGATGCTGGGAGATGGCCAAGTTCCCACTATTGTTCCTGTTCTTTCAGCAGTTGTGAGTTGTTGGTCCAGCCAGAGCGTGTTTACTGGGCTGAAAGGAAACGGCGGTGGAGGGGAGCAGCTTGAGCCATGGGGAAAGGAGTTCTTTGTGGTGGACTTGCCCCAAGGTATGGCAGGACTTTGTACTGGGTGCAGAGCTCCTCCTCAAAAGTAACTTAAGGTTCACAGCATCACAGGCTGTTAGGGGTTGGAAGGGACCTCTGAAGAGCATCGAGTCCAACCCCCCTGCCAGAGCAGGACCAGAGGATCCAGCACAGGTCACACAGGAACACATCCAGATGGGGCTGGAAAGTCTCCAGAGAAGGAGACTCCACAACCTCTCTAGGGAGCCTGTTCCAGTGCTCTGTGACCCTCACAGTGCAGAAGTTCCTCCTCATGTTGAGGTGCAACCTCCTGTGCTGTAGTTTATATCCATTACCCCTTGTCCTAACACAGGGTGCAAGGGAGCAGAGCCTGTCCCCTCCCTCCTGACCCCCAGCCCCCAGATATTTATAAACATTGATTAAATGCCCTCTCAGTCTTCTTCAGACTAAAAATCCCCAGGGCTCTCAGCCTCTCCTCAAAGGATGTGTGCTCCAGACCCTCAATCATCCTGGTAACCCTCTCCGGGGCTCTCTCAAGGTTCATCTTGAGCCTGAATGAAGCTGGGAAGGAATGAAGTATTTGATGTAGTGATTCGTGGTTAAGGCTGATGAATGCCTGCCATGTCCCAGGATCCCTGGATCCCAGCATGGTGGGGGTTGGAAGGGACCTCTGGAGATCATCCAGTCTTAACCCCCTCCTCAAGCAGGGTCACCCACAGCGTCTTGCCAGGATCACAACATCCAGGTGGGTTTGGAATCTCTCCAGAGGAGGAGACTGCACAACCTTTCTGAGCAGCCTGCTCCAGGCCTCCAGCACCCTCACACCAAAGAATTCTCTTCTCCTGTTCAGATGGAACCCTCTGGGTTTGTGCCCATTGCCCCTTGTCCTGTCCCTGGGCACCACGAGAAGAGTCAGACCCCATCCTCTTACACCCTTCAGCTATTGATCAGCATTGATGCTTCACCATCAGCTGGGGTTAGAAGGTGACAGCTCCTCTGTGGGTGGGAGGGTTGGTGACAGCCTCAGTGCTTTCCATGCCCTTGGTCTTCTGCTGCAGGAGTCTGAGCTCTTGGGCACCACTGAGAAGGGTCAGGAAAAAAGGGGATCTGGCTCAGAAGATTCCTGCTCTCCCAGGGTGGGGGTGGCCAGCCCCATCCAGCCCACATAGTGGAATGGCTGCTCTGATGGAAGGTGAGATGCTGGCTGAGCTGTAATGCTTCAAACCTTCTTAAGCCACCTTTTGTGAGATGAATCAGCATTTCCTGGTGGTGTTTTGAGGAGAAGGAATGAAACTGGTGGCTCTGGGGTTATCCCTGAAGTGGGATTTCCATGCCTTTGCAGGAGGGGGGTTGGTGAGGAGGGGTTTGATGACTGCTCATATGCAGCAGTAAAACTTTGTCAGTTGAAGAGGAGGAAATACTTTGGATGCCTCCTCCTGTCAGGTTGTCCATTCTCTTTTGCACATCATTTGACTCTTCTTCCTGTTGGTGTTTGGAGCAGAGGTAGCACGTTCCCAAGCCTGTTTTCTTTCCCCTTCACCTGCCTCCTTTGCCCTGTGAGGAAAGTTTAGCAGTTGGAGGTGTTTTAGACCATGTCCTGTCCTCAGGAAGTCTCTCTTGGAGATAGTTGTCCAAGGAGGTGGTGGTGTCACTGTCCCTGAAGATGTTCAAGAGGTGTGTGGCCATGGCACTTGGGGACATGGTTTAATGGCCATACTGGTGTTGGGTTGATGGTTGGACTGGATGATCTTGGAGCATTTTTCCAGTGTGTTTTGCAGTTTCCCCTACTTAACCTGTGGGAGTCCATTAGGTGAAGTGATGGAGAGATGCCTGGTCCCATGTTGGATTTAATGAGCACCTGGGACATGGCACTGCTTTGTTCTGCCCTCCTGGTGCCAGAAAGTCCTTTGCCAGCTGAAGCCTTTGCCCTGTGGCTGCTTGGCATCTGAAGAAATTGCCCAACTGGAGGTGGGACCTTGGTTAAAAAACAGAATCAGTGGTGTGTTGGGATGATGCCTGTGATCAAACAGCAGCACTGCTCCTCAGAACACATCTGAGGCAGCCTGTGGTGTCCTGCTGCTTTGTGTTTATTTCCATGCTCATATTTTAATTTCACTGTGCAAATGGCTTCCTCTTCTCCTGTATCAGTTTCCCATTGTGCTTCTTGTTGACATTAGATACCTCCTGCTGCAGGAGAGCTCCTGCTTTTCCACAGCATCTTCCTTAGGTGATACAAAAGCTGATCATAGAATCACAGGATGAAGGGACCTCTGGAGATCATCCAGTCCAACCTTCCTTGCCAGAGCAGGGTCACCTAGAGAAGGTTGCACAGGACAGCATCCAAGTGGGCTTTGAATGACTCCAGAGATGGAAACTCCACCACTTCTCTGGGCAGCCTGCTCCAGGGCTTAAATTCAAGAAGTTCCTTTTCATGTTTAGATGAAATTTCTTATGTTCCAGTTTGTGTCTGTTACCCCTTGTCCTGTCACTGGGCACCACTGATAAAAGCCTGGTGCCACCCTCCTGACACTCATCCTTGAAGTATTGATCAGCATTGATGAGATCCCCCTCAGGCTGCTCTTCTCCAGACTCAAAAGCCCCAATTCCCTCAGTCTCTCTTCCTCACAGAGATGTTCCAGTCCCCTCAGCATCTTTGGAGCCCTTTGCTGTTCCCTCTCCAGCAAGCCTCTGTCCCTCTTGAACTGGGGAGCCCAGAACTATCCCCACTATGCCAGATGTGGCCTCACCAGGGCAGAGAAGAGGGGGAGGACCTCCTGGCCACATTCTTCTTGATGCACCCCAGGAGTCTGTTGGCCTTCCTGGACACAAAGTCATACTGTTGGCTTCTGGTCATCCAATACTTAGCTTCTTGTGAAGCTTGGAGCTAATTTGTTTGTAGTTTCAGCCCACAGGGAAGGGAATATCTGCTAATTGTATGGTGATGTTCATCAACCAAACAACCTCCATCCTGGATTTTTGTTTGTGTTAAGTGGGAAAAGCCTGCAGCTCTCCATCCCTGGCTTGCTTGGATCCTTTTGATGTCACCATAATGTAAAGAAAACGTCGTTAGTGCTTCCCGGAGTGTTTGTGCTGTAGGAATTTCCTGCTTCTGCTTTGTTGTTCAGTTTTATCCTCCTCCATTGAGATGGAAGGGAAGTGCCAGATGATTATGTACAGGAGCTTTCCAAACAGCACAGGGTATTTTTAGCTCCTTCCCTCTGCTCTAAGGTTGATAGCTTTGTTTGACTCCGAAACAATTCCAGGTAGAAAAACTCTGCGTGTTCAGGATGTTTAACTGGGTCTTTCTCCAGCTCAAGAGAAACAAGAGTTTGGGGGACAAAGAAGGATGAATGTTTCCCCAAACACTTGGCTCTCTGCTTACTGCAGTTATTGCTGCTCATCCTACTGAGACTGGCATTGCCTAAAGCCTTGGATTGCAAGGTGAAACTCACAGCTGTCACAGGATGGCAGCGTGCGGCGCTTAGGTTGGTGGTTGGGCTCAGGGGGCTTACAATCATGGAGTGGTTTGGGTTGAAAGGCTTCAAGATCATCTAGTTCCAGCCCCCCTGCCATGGGAAGGGAGACCTCCCATTAGCCCAGGTTGCTCAAGGGCCTGTCCAGCCTGGCCTTGAACACCTCTGGGGAGGGGGCATCCATAACCTCCCTGGGCAACCTCTTCCTGTCTCTCACCACCCTCACTGTAAAGAATTTTTTCCTAACCTCCAGTCTAAATCTCGCCTCTTCCATCTTCCCCTTGTCCTATCACTACAATCCCTTGTCAAAAGTTCCTCTCCAGCTCTCCTGCAGCCCCCTTCAGGTACTGGAAGGCTGCTCTAAGGTCTCCCTGGATCCTTCTCTTCTCCAGGCTGAACAGCCCCAGCTCTCTCAACCTGTCTCCACACTGGAGGTTCTCCAGCACTCTGATCATCTTCACAGCATCCTCTAGACCTGCTCCAAAAGTTCTATGTCCTTCTTGTGTTGGAGGCACAAGAACTGGATGCAGGACTCCAGGTGGGGTGTCACCAGAGCAGAACAGATGGGCAGAATCACCTCACACACCCTGCTGCTCACACTGCTTCTGGTGCAGGTCTTAGAGGTCTTTTCCAACTGGAACAATTCAATGTTTGCAAGAAGAGTGAGCAAATTGTGCTGGAGACCAAGTGAGGAAGAAGTTCTTCCCCATGAGAGTGGTGAGAGCCTGGAATGGGTTGTCCAGGGAGGTGGTTGAGGCCCCATCCCTGGAGGTGTTTGCAGCCAGGCTGGATGAGGCTCTGGCCAGCCTGCTGTAGTGTGAGGTGTCCCTGCCCATGGCAGGGGGGTTGGAACTGGATGATCCTTGTGGTCCCTTCCAACCCTGACTGATTCTAGGATACTAAGTGAGAAGTGGAGCTGTGGGGTGGACTTGCTGGCAGATGAGATGCATTTGGGATCTGACCTTCTTTAGCAAACATTGCAAAATGCTGCTCTGTGCTAAGAATATTTCATTTCCTACGTGCTAACGTGCTTCTTGTGTGAGAGGGGGAGGAAAGATGATGTCCCAGCAAAATTCCTGTCCAGTTTGAGCTTCTTATCCAGTTTGAAATGTGTGGATGATGTGGATGTGCATTCCAAATGGCTTTATCAGACTGGGCTTCTCTGCTTTCCTAGAAGGTTGAGTTGGAAAAGGTGCTAAAAGTGGTAGCTCTCTGTACATGAAGATGGTTTGCAGCCTTGCTCATGGGCATGTGAGGAGCTGAACACACAACACTGCAACAGCTTTTTGCTGCTCCCTGGAGGTGTTCAAGAAATGTGTGGGCGTGGGACATGGTTTAATGGCCATGGTGGACTTTGGCTGGCAGTTGGGCTTGGAGGTCTTTTCCAACCAAAATCATTCTATGATTCTGTGTATCATGGAGAAGCTGTTAGTTGTCAGAGGATTTGGGTGAGATGGGAGTCCATGTTCAGGCATAAGCTTCAGCTCTAATAAATGACCACTGGGTAGGTATGAGCCAGAATTCCAGCATGGTGGGGTTGGGACATCTGGAGGTCATCCAGTCCAACGCCCCTGCTCAAGCAGGGGCACTCACAGCAGCTTGCCCAGGATCACAATGTCCTTTGGAATCTCTCCAGAGAAGGAGACTCCACAACCTCTCTGGGCAGCCTGCTCCAGGGCTCCAGCAGCCTCACACCAAAGAGGTTTCTTCTCCTGCTCAGATGGAACCTCCTGGGTTCCAGTTTGTGCCCCTGGCCCCTTGTCCTGTTTCTGGGCACCACTGACAAGAGTCTGGCCCCAGCCTCTTTTAGCTCTTGCTGAGCATTGCTCAGATCCCCTTTCAAACTGCTCTTCTCCAAGCTAAACAGCCCCAGGGCTCTCAGCCTTTTCTTCTCACAGAGATGCTCCAGGCCCCTCAGCATCTTCAGAGCCTCTGCTGGACTCTCTCCAGTAGCTCCCAGTCTCTCCAGCTGGGGAGCCTAGAGGTGTTTACCCCCTTAATATCCCTGATGCCTTGTTGGAGTTGTAGAGCATCAAGCACCTCTCTCATACTTGCTCCTAAACCCTCTAATGCTCTTCAGAAGTGGTCATTTGAACCTTCATTTCCTGTGCACCAGATGCACTTTCCTGCTTGGTTCATGCCTCTCTCTCCAAGTCATTGTTACCTCAGATGGATGTACAGCCTGGGAAGGTTGGGATGTCAGCAGTAAAGAGAAACGATGCAAAACAAGGTGGAAAATGTTTCCTTCCTGCTATGTTGCTTGCAGAAGCTTTTGGAAACAAAATTCCTGTTCTGCCATGGGGGAAGCAGGGACAGGAGAGGAACCACAGGCAGGGAATGAGTCTTGGAGAAGTGAGTTCTGTTTTTACCCCAAGCATTGAGTCCCCTTGGCAGCAGCACCCAGCCCAAAGAACATTGTGTCTATGTTCCCATCACTCTGGGGACAGCTCACACCTGATCCTGAGCCTGGCTGGGAATGATCCAGGGATGCTGCAAAGTGCCAGCTGTACCTGGGCAGTGTGGAGGGGTTTTGCTGCTTCTTACACACTTATTTTCTTTAATTCCCTGCTGTTTTGTTCTCCCTGCAGTCTGAGCCAGTCTCTTTCTGTACATGATTTCCCCCCTCCCCTCCCCTCCTCATTTCTCTTTCCTTGCTCCTTTTCATTGTCCTCCCTTAGCTGCTCTTTAAGAAGTTCCATGCAGTGACCATGAGCTGCTTGATTGTTCATGAAACCTTGGCAGAGCTTATTCATTGCTTCTGGGGAAGTGGCAAACCCTGTGCTGTAGCTCTGCAGGGAAGTTGGTGTTTTCCTCCCTGAGGTCTCTTTTGGTTTTTTTTTTTTTTTTTGTGGCAGGGAATGTTCTAAGTGCTTTTCTGCCTCTGCATGAAGGGACTCTGGGATGCTTGCTGTTAAAAAAGGGAAATCATACAATCATAGAATTGTTTGGGTTGGAAAAGCCCTCTAAGAACTCTGAGTCCAACCATCAACCCAACACCACCATGGCCAGCAAACCATGTCCCCAAGTGCCATGGCCACAGGTTTCTTGAACACCTCCAGGGATGGGGACTCCACCACCTCCCTGGGCAGCCTCTTCCAATCCCTGACCACTCTTGCAGCAAAGACATTTTTCCTCATCTCCAACCCAAACCTCCCCTGCCACAATTCCAGGCCGTTTCCTCTCCTTCTATCACCTGACCCTAAGGAGAAGAGACCAATCCCCACCTCACTACAACCTCCTTCCAGGGAGTTGTGCAGAGCAGGGAGGTCTCCTCATGTCTCTTGTATTAATGTGTGCTTGTGTGAACATTCCAGATGATCCAGCACCTGGATCATTCCAGTGATCCAGAACCTCTGCAGCCTCTCCTTGCCTACCAGTTTGTGAAATAATTATGAATTATTGTATTTTTAAATAATACAAGGAGGGGGAAAATGTGGAAATGGAACTTCAATCTCTTTTGTAGTTGGCTGTGTGCACTTTAAATGCCTTTAGAGTCAAGTCCCATGCAAAAGTTGTCTTCAGTTCTGAGTAGGCAGAAGTTGGGGCTGTGTGCTTGAGTTTTATCTGGAGTTTAGTTGGAAATTTAATTAGGGATAGAAAGCAAATATTGAGTGTAAATATTGAGATACTCTGTGCTTCAGATTACAACAGAGGTTTCAGCCTGTGTAGACACTGGACAAAGTCCTTGGGCTGAAAGACTTTGTCCAATTAACTGGTTTTGTTCCTCTTTCTTACCCTCCCCCATCCCTTGTTTTTTTTTTTTTTTCTGACCACAAACTGGTTTTGGTTCTTGTGGCAAGTGGAGAAGAGAAGGCTCCAGAGAGAGCTTGGAGCTGCATTTCAATACCTAAAAGGGACCTGCAGAAAAGCTGGGAAGGGACTGTTTAGAAGGGCTTGTGGGGAAAGGACAAAGGGCAATGGTTTGGAACTGGAGCAGGGGAGATTTAGGTTGGACTTCAGGAGGAAGCTCTCCACAGTGAGGATGGTGGAACACTGGAACAGGATGCCCAGAGATGTGGTTGAGATCCTACCCCTGGAGACATTCAAAGTTGATGTGGGTCTGGGCAGCCTGCTCTAGTTGGAGGTTTCCCTGCTGGCTGCAGGGGGGTTGGACAAGATGTCCTCTGGGGGTCCCTTCCAGACTGATGCTATCTGTGAAACAATCCAGATGGGTTGTATTTATCATACTGCCCTCAACCAGAAAAGAACCCAAACCAATCCAAGCAGGTAAAACACTCTCTGGCTGGTGTTAAGTTTCATGGGGATTCTTGGATTTGAGGCATGGGAAAGCTCAGTACAGCAAATAGGATAAAGAGTGGAGTAAGAAGCTAACTTTACCTCCATGACTTGGCATAGAGGCCATGTCCTGTCTGTGGTTTTGTGATGGTCTGTGTGATGCTGTGTAAAAGTCAGAGGAGAAGCCAGGGTTTTGTGGTCTCTAAGAGGACCTGTGCAGCAGTGCTGGCTTTGTTGGGACTTGTGGCTTAAGTTTGTTCCAGTATGAGCACACAAGATTCCTGCATCAGTGCTGGTGATGCCCCGAGATGTGAGTGTGAGGGATGCTGAGCTGTGGATACAGTCCTCAGCCTGCTGTGGATCTTGGTCTGGACTGCTGACTTCAAAATAGAGGTGGATTCTGTGGTGTGATCACATCAGCTCTGCTCTCAGAATGTCACTCGACTGGACCAAGGGATTTCACAGAATCACAGAGTCCCAGCATGGAGGGGTTGGAAGGGACCTCTGGAGATCATCCAGTCCAAGCCCCCTGCTCAAGCAGGGACACCCACAGCAGCTTGCCCAGGATCACAGTGGCCAGGGGGGTTTGGAATCTCTGCAGAGAAGGAGACTCCACAACCTCTCTGGGCAGTCTGCTCCAGGGCTTCAGCACCCTCACACCACAGTAATTTCTCCTCCTGTTCAGATGGAACCTCCTGGGTTCCAGTTTGTGCCCACTGCTCCTTGTCCTGTCCCTGGGCACCACTGACAAGGGACTGGCCCCAGCCGCTTCTCCCCCACTGGTCCCTCAGCTCTTGCTGAGCATTGAGCACATCCCCTCTGGGGCTGCTCTTCTCCAAGCTAAACAGCCCCAGGGCTCTCATCCTTTCTTTCTTGGAGGTGCTCCGGTCCAGGTATTTCAGATGACTGAGTACTAAAGCATTTTTTTTTTGTTTGCTTTAAATGGCAATTTGAAGTGCCTTTGTTAGGTGTGAGAAATGCAGCCTGTACTTGGGAAGGCTGGCTAGTCCTGTGAAAGTGACAATGCAGATGGCAAAGTGCAGAAGAGAGAGGCATAAGCCTGGAGCATATCAAAACCAGAAGTTGTTTTGTAGTGTCTGAGGAACCCAAGGAGTAATTGAGTCTGGAGCCATGCAGCTGAGCCCAGCACTGTGCTGTGTCTTTAAATAGTCCATCATGACTGACACAACAGGTTAAATTAAGTCCTCTTACTAATGAAACAGAAAGAGTTGGTGTGGAATGCAGGAGCAGGACAGCCTTACATGGACAGGCTTTGCTTCTCCATGGCTGCTGAAGACAGAGCGTAACTGAGAGGGACAAACTGAGAGAGGCTCAGGATGGAACTGAAGCTGTCCTGGGCTTTGCAAGTGCTTGGCCATGCTACTTCCTTGAACATGGGATGCTGACTCACAGCAAACACTTCAATGCATGAATTATTGAGAAGAATTGCTAATTGAAGTGGAGCCATGGAGTGTGAGGTGGGAGCACCAGGAGAATGGGCTTCTGAGCCAGGGTCTCACAAGGGGAAAGCCAAGGCTTCCTTTTTGCAGGCTAGGATTGTCCATCCTCCTCTGTCACATCTGCTGTGCTGACAAAGGATCCTTCAGGGATCCAGTCTAGGTGAAAACTAATCCCTGATATCCTTTTGGTATGTCCTCAGCTGGGTTGTCTTTCCACTTCAATGCCAGAAGGAAGGTGGTGATCACAGAACTGACCTTCCAGCTCATCCAGTCCAACCCTTAACCCAGCACTGCCAGCTCAGCACTAAACCATGGCCCTCAGCACCACATCTCCACAGCTTTGAAACCCCTCCATGGATGGGGTCTCCACCACTGCCTTGGGAAGGCACAAAATTGTTCCTCATGTCCCACCTAAACCTCCCGTGAGGCAACCTGAGGCCATTTCTTTGTCCTACCATTGGTTCCTTGGGAGAAGAGACCCCACCTGGCTCTAACCTTCTTTCAGGGACTTACAGAGTGTCAGGTTTCTCCTCAGCCTCCTTTCATTCAGCCTGAACAATCCCACTTCTCTCAGCTGCTCCTCATGAAACTCATTCTCTAGAACCTTCTGCAATCATCTCTGAAGTCTCTGTGGCCTCAAACAGCTCCCACTCATCATGAGGCTGGGCTGCAAGTTCCACCTGCCTCTCCTGGTGTGTGGATTATGTGCTGCTCTAGGCAACCTTGTATGGAATTTGACCTCCCAAACCTATACAGTCATTAGCAAAAATTAGATGTATTTGAGAGCAGGTGAAGCTGCTAATGAGCTGAAAGGAGCTTGTGGGAAATAAAATGTGGCTATAGAATTCTCTTCTGTGGGGTGGGGAAACGGGGATTGTTACTTCTGTGTTTTGGAGTGGTAGGTGGAAGAGATGTTAATAAAAGCATCCAGCAACGTTTGAATAACGAGGTCCCATGTGCTGCTGGGGTAATTAGTCATGCAGAGCTGGTTAGCAATGTGTGCTTGCTGCTTGCTGAAGCTGCAGACCCTTGATGGATCCAGGCTGGCTGCAGGGTGAGGTAATCACCCCTATTTATCCAGGCCAGAAGATGGTCTTGTCCTGTTCTTGTTCAGAAACAATCCCTTACTGGACTGAAGGCAGCTGGGAAACTGAGAACATCTTCACAGGTTGAGCTGTCTTCTGGTGGGTGGTGGTTCTCAAAAGCCCTGTGGATTCACCAGAGGAGGAGTAAATGGAGCCCATGTGGAACCCATGTGCTGTTGTTTAATTAAAGTACAGTTGGGAGCTTTTTGCCAGCTGGGAAGTTTGTGTGGAGTGCTGCAGAACAGCATGTTCTGGGGAGCCCTGGAAAGAAAGGAGGAGAACAGGTTGGTGTGCTCCTGGGGAGAACAGGTTGGTGTGCTCCTGGGGAGCTTGGGATTTCTTGGTCTGATGTGTGTCTGCCCACAGGCAGCAGATCTGGCACCCATGGCAGGGTGTGCTCTGAAATAACAGCGTCCCAGCATGGTGGGGGTTGGAAGGGACCTCTGGAGCTCATCCAATCCAACCCCCCTCCTAAAGCAGGGTAAATCACAGCAGCTTGCCCAGGACCACAATGTGCCCAGGGAGGGGTTGGAATCTCTGCAGAAAAGGAGACTCCACAACCTCTCTGGGCAGCCTGCTCCAGGGCTCCAGCACCCTCACACCAAAGAAGTTTCTCCTCCTGTTCAGATGGAACCTCCTGGGTTCCAGTTTTATCATTTTTCCTGTCACTGGGCACCACTGGAAAGAGCCTGGCCCCATCCTCTTGCCCCCCCACAGGTCCTTTAGCTCTTGCTGAGCCCTGATCAGATCTCCCCTCTCAGGCTGCTCTTCTCCAGGCTAATCAGCCCCAGGGCTCTCAGCTTTTCCTTCTCACAGAGATGCTCCAAACCCTTCAGCATCTTTAGTCCATAGGTGAAGAAACAGTCCTCAATATCTGCATGATGCACTAAGGTTTGAAATTTAAACTCCATCCTCTGGTAAGAACGGAGTGAGGTTGGGAGTTGGTCTCTTCTTCCCAATATCAGATGATAGAATGAGAAGAAATGGCCTGAAATTTGCCAGGGGAGGTTTGGGTTGGAGATGAGGAAAAATGTCTTTGCTGCAAGAGTGGTCAGGCATTGGAACAGGCTGCCCAGGGAAAAAAAAAAAAAATCTTCAACCAGTTGTGTTTGAGGTGAAATCACATCTGATTATCTTAAACATTTTGCCATGCTGCTCATTGAGGTGCAAATCTAAGCACTAATTAGGATGCTGTGTGTACTCAAGAACCTAGCAGTGTCTTCATGAGGTAGCCAGAAGATGCAAAGTTTAGTGTTGCAGATGGACCCAAACCAGCAGTTCTTCAATTTTCTGAGGGTGGAAATGGTCAGTTGGGTATAAAATCTCTTTTCAGGGGAGTTCTAACAACAAAACAAAATTGGAATGTATTCCATAGTGCATTTTCAGATCCTAAAATCCCTTTTCAGGGGAGTTCTAACCACAAAAAAATTGGAATGTATTCCATAGTGCATTTTCAGATCCTAAAATCCCTTTTCAGGGGAGTTCTAACCACAAAAAATTGGAATATATTCCATAGTGCATTTTCAGATCCTAAAATCCCTTTTCAGGGGAGTTCTAACCACAAAAAATTGGAATGTATTCCATAGTGCATTTTCAGATCCTAAAATCCCTTTTCAGGGGAGTTCTAACCACAAAAAAATTGGAATATATTCCATAGTGCATTTTCAGATCCTAAAATCCCTTTTCAGGGGAGTTCTAACCAAAAAATGGAATATATTCCATAGTGCATTTTCAGATTCTTCAAGTCATGCAACCATCTGAGAGGGTTCATGCAGTGAGCTGTAGCAAAGCCACCTTCTGCAGATCTTGGGTGGAATCTGGTTGTGCCTCTCCTCCCATCTTGTGACAGGCAATGCTCCAGAAGGTTGGTTTAAGTCCCAGCTGAGCTCTGCCTGTCCTCTTTAGTAGGTGAAGGATCTGCTGACTAACTTGCATGGCAGCTACAGCCCAGAGCTCTCTGCTTGCTATTTTGGGGGGATACCAAGTCAGACAGAGCCTGAAACCTTCCAAAATAGCAAAGTGCCTGGTGAAGGATCCCTGTGCTGCAGCAAGAGCTCTGCTTCGAAGTGCAGAGATGTTTGGATTCTAGAGCTCAGATTAAACAGCATAAAAGGCAAGTCTTAAATTTCAGCTGTGGGTGCAGGATCTCCATGGTCCATGGAACATTATCCATAACTGGGTCAGAATAAGTTTTAATTCTTTTCATGATCAGAAATGTGCAGCTCTTGGTCTGTGTGATCAAAGGTTTCTTTCCATTTCCATACAACCCCAACTCTGTAGCTCTTTGAAAGCAGAGCTGAGAGGAAAGAAAAGGATTTTCTCTTCTGGCTAGGTTCCATTTTCACACTGAGGAGTTTTATTAGACTGACTTGAGAATGTTTGAAACGAATAGGATGTGTTCAAAACTGAAGAGTAGAATCATTGAGTGGTTTGGGTTGGAAAGGACCTTAAAGATCATTTAGTTTCACCCCCCTGTGATGGGCAGGGATGTGAGGAGCAGCTGAGGGAATTGGGGTTGTTTAGTCTGGAGAAGAGGAGGCTGAGGGGAGACCTCGTCCTTCTTTACAACTCCTTGAAGGGAGGTTGGAGCGAGGTGGGAGTTGATGTCTTCCGCCTAGTAACTAACAATAGGATGAGAGGAAGCAGCCTCAGGTTGCACCAGGGGATGTTTAGGTTGGATATTAGGAAAAGTTTCTTTGCTGCAAGAGTGGTCAGGCATTGGAACAGGCTGCCCAGGGAGGTGGTGGAGTCTCCATCCCTAGAGGTGTTCCAGAAACATGTGTCCATGGCACTTTGGGGCACGGTTTGATGGCCTTGGTGGTGTTGGGTTGACGACTGAACTTGATGATCTTGGAGGTCTTTTACAACCTTAATGAGTCTTTGATTGTATTCTGTGATTCTCTCAGAGTAACACATGGAATAAGATATGGAACCTTATGTTTTGTCAGCAAAGTTTTTCTTGGAGATAAGTTACAGGTTGGTGGAGTTCAACTCTTGAAAGCAGAGCTTAAAATGCAGGACAACTTATCTGGCTCCCAGCATCATAGGTGTGTGTGTGCATGGTTAAGTAGCACTTCTGAGACAGCAGGACTTGGTGACAGCTATTTCATGAAATGTTATCTGGAAGTTAACTCATTCCATTAAATCTCCTCCTGGGTGTTTTAGAGATGGAGAGGATGATGCAAGACCGTGGTACTTTGTATGGCAAATTAGGCAACAGCAACTAAAACCTCTTGAATAAACAAGAAAGTTGAGCAGCTTGCAACATGCCTTGTGGGCTTACCTCCAGACCTGTGTCTCTCCTTCCCCTTGGTTCTGAACTAGTCAGGTCTTGACTTTGGACACCAACTTGTGTGTACTGATCTAAAGCCTTAGCTTTTCTTTCTGCTGTCCACCCCTACAGGTGGTTTCCAGGCATTCCATGGCTGGTGACATCTGTTACCTGCTTTTATTTCAGAGGTCCTCTCATTCCCCCAACCTAGTGTGGGCTTTGCAGTGGTGGCACCTACCCCATGGTGAGCCAGGTGATGAGGAGGAGGGAGCAGAGTTGGTGAAGGACAATGAGCTCTCGCTTGCCAAAGTTAACAGCGATGAAAGTGGGGAGGGGGAAAAAAAGCCACCCAACTTCAGATGGTCAGACCTGTTCAGCTGTGTTTTGAGCTTCTGGCTTAATCATTATCTCACCCTGCTTCCACAGTGACTACCTTGAAAGTGTGGTGGTTGAGCCTGTAAATCACATCATAAACCAGTTACACGTGATGGTGCTGGCTGAGCATCCCGTGGGATGGCAGGGCTGGGGCAGGGAGGGGAGTTTTGTCCTCACCTGCCCCATGCCAGTGGGGAACCTTCTGGTGTCGGTGTTGGGACATTCCCTGGCAGGGACCTCGCTCCTGTTTTCTCCTGGAAGGGTTAAAATCAGCCAGGTCCACGTGACATATGCAAACTATGAATCATTCCAATGGATCCGTGCAACTCCTGCCTGCTCGGGCAGCAAGCAGATGCTGTTCCCTGGGTTGCCATGGTAACCCTGCCTGTACTCTAATAAAGCCCAGCCCAGCTCCTTCCTTGGGCAGCCTCTGCGGCTCTGTCACCTACCTCATTGTTTCCTCCTCTCTGGAGAAGAGGCCAGGCAGGGACAGAGAGGAGGGAACCCGAGACCGGAGCCAGCGGCAGCTCTCGCCTGCCCTGTAACCCCTTGTTCCGGGAGCCTGCCGAGCATGGCAAGCCTTGCTGCTGGGACCGGGACCATGGCAAACCTTGCTGCTGAGACTGGGACGGGCTTGCAGACAGCTGCGATGGGCAGCAGTGGCTTCAGAGTGGGTCTGCAGGTTGTCTAAGGAGAGGAGCCGTGCAGCAGGCTGGGGAAAGTCTGCTGGCTGCCGGCACAGCGTTTGCCCGTGGCCGGCATCGTTCCGTGGCTCCGAAGCCCCCCCTGAGGCAGAGGAGCTGATGTCATTCAGAAGATCTCTTGGCAGTAGCTGAGCCACCAGCAAGTCTGGTCTTGAAGGCAGCAGGTTTGACACTGCTCCCCTTCAGCCTCCTGTGCCTCACAAGCTTGTGATCCGTGCTGCTGGAGGGGAAAAGCCTGGGAAGGGCTCAGGAGATGGGCAGGCTGCTGAGGAGGGGGTTCTGCTGACCCCCATATCTGCCTGCAGAGCTTTTTGTTGGGGGAGGAAGAAAAGAATCTGGATTTATTGCTCAGAAGATCCGATTGGTTTGCTGCTAGATGGATTGTCTGGAAGCATCAGAACTTTCTTTGCTCTCCTGTCACCTGAGAAGCTGCCGAGCCAGAAGAATTCCATTTTTTTCCTCCTTCTGATGTATTTACAGCAAAACCCCAAACTTGGCTTCAGAAGGGAGTTGCTTTCCCAGCTTTGAGATGAGACAGTAAAGAAACCCAATTCCCTGTTTGCAAATGGACTCATTTCGAGTGGCTGTGGATTTAAACCTTGATTTTTTTAGTGGGGTTTTTTTTTTTTTTTGCCCCCCCCCTCTTGGCTGATTTAAACATGTTTTGATGGAACTCTGGAAATCCTGAGTGTAAGTAGGAAAAGTCTTTTATTTTTTTGTGGGTTTTTTTTGTTGGTTTGTGTTTTCTTTTTTTTCCCTACTTGACAAACCTCCACCTTCACCTTGCTTATTTTTTTTTTTTTTTCCTCTTGGTTAAAATAACAGAAACATGCTGCTGGTTCCAGTTTAATGCTGAGAATATTTTCCAAGTGGCATCTTCTTGATTAAAAAAAAAAAGAAAGAAAGAAAAAATCAAATCAGGGTTGTTGAGGAAAATCTATACTTTACAGTCATTGCTACTGAATATTGATTTCTCATCTCTACTGGGAAAGAAAAAAAAAAAGAAATAAATGAAAATGGATTACCTTGGAGACAAACTGACAGTGGCACAAACTCACATGACCCAGTGGATGGGCACAGTGCGGAGATCCTTGCAGGAAGCACTAAATTTAGTCACTACTGCAGTTGCTCACGAGAGGACTGGTGGGGAAGGTGGAAGCAGGACTCCCTCCTTCAAGAGAACCTCCTCCTTCAGGCACTTTGCATCCCGGAGCAGAGAGTCCTTCCGAAGGTTTTCTGTGCGGAGTCAGCAGAGGTTTTCCTCTTTGAGGAAGAGGCAGACCAGTTCAGAGCCACCTGAGCTTGTAAGCTATCCACCTTTTGTTTTTTTTGAGCCCCTGGAGGTAGATCACAGTGCAAACGACCTGGGGTTGTGGCAGCTTTTTATCTGTGGTCATCTGATTGCCTATTTATTATTCTTTAATTTCTATCATGTGTGTTTTGTATCGATCTGCTGGGGTTGGTCCAGAGGAGGCCACGAAGATGATCAGAGGGCTGGAGCACCTCCCTATGGGCACAGGCTAAGGTGATCAGAGGGCTGGAGCACCTCCCTATGGGCACAGGCTAAGGTGATCAGAGGGTTGGACCAACTCCCTATGGGCACAGGCTAAGGTGATCAGAGGGCTGGAGCACCTCCCTATGGGCACAGGCTAAGGTGATCAGAGGGCTGGAGCACCTCCCTATGGGCACAGGCTAAGGTGATCAGAGGGCTGGAGCACCTCCCTATGGGCACAGGCTAAGGTGATCAGAGGGTTGGACCAACTCCCTATGGGCACAGGCTGTGAGAGAGTTGGGGGTGTTCAGCCTGGAGAAGAGAAGGCTCTATGGAGACCTTAGAGCAGCCTTCCAGTACCTGAAGGGGGCTGCAAAAATGCTGGGGAGGGACTTTTTACAAGGGCAATGGCTTTAAGCTGGAAGAGGCTGGAGATTGGGAAAAAATTCTTTACAGTGAGGGTGGTGAGAGATTGGAAGAGGTTGCTCAGGAAGGTGGTGAATGTCCCCTCCCTGGAAGTGTTCAAGTCCAGGCTGGATGGGGCCTTGAGCAACATGGTCTAGTGGAAGGTGTCCCTGCCTGTGGAACTTAGATGATCTTGAAGGTCCTTTCCAACCCAAACCATTCTGATGATGTCAGCTATTCAAAGTCCAAACAGCCCCCCAAAGCACTTCCAGGTAGTGCTGTCTCCTCCTAGCTGATTTCTGCAGCACAGGTTGCTGTTTTCATGTGCCAGAGAACGTGGTTCACCAGGGTTTGGGGAATGGGGAAAAGTGGTGTTGATCTGTGCTAAGGTAGGACAAATATTTGTCTGAAGTTCGAAAAGGAAAGTTTAGTCCAGAACTGTGCTTGTGTTGCTCATTTCAACACCACAGGTCAGAGTGACTTTGAACATTCACAGATATGGGTGGGTTTTCAGTTAAAAAAAAAAAAAAAAAGAAGAAAAAAAAAAAAGCCTGGAACTCTGTTTGTGAGGAGAGTTAAAGGGCTGCCAGCCTGCACTCGATAAAAAAATGTTCACTGTTTTCCACTTGTATTGAAAAAGAAGGGATCTGTCTCACCCTGCTTGCTACTTGGCCATGAAATAGCAGCTATGTGATCTACTTGTGAGGGCTGTGGTGGGGCAGAGGCAGGCTGGGACTTGATGGGAGCAAAGAAAGGTGAAGAGCCCACGGTCCATCACACCAGATGCTATGTAGAGCCCCCCACCCCTCCCTTTCCCATTCCCTTTCCTGGTTTCTGGGTTGTTTGCAGGAAGGATGATCTGCATTAAATAACATGGCAGGGTGGTGTGGGGGTGGTGTGGAGAAGCCTTTTCCCTGTGGAAGGGCTGCAGGTTCCTGGAGCTGGGCTGGGCTCTCCATGCTGCTGGCAGCCAGTGTTGGGCACCTCCTGGTTCCAGCAAATGCTGCAAAGCAGTGATGGTTTTAGGTTATAATGTGTGAAAGGTAGAATGGTTAGGGGACCTAGATGGGCAGGGAGCTGCTGGAGAGGGGACAGCAAAGGGCTATAAAGATGCTGAGGAGTCTGGAACATCTCTGTGAGGAGGAAAGGCTGAGAGCCCTGGGGCTGCTTAGCCTGGAGAAGAGTAGCCTGAGAAGGCATCTGATTAATGCTGATCAATGCTTCAAGGAGTCAGGAGGATGGGGCCAGTGGTGCCTAGTGACAGAACAAGAGGTAATGGGCACAAACTGGAACATAAGAAGGTCCAGCTAAAGATGAGGAAGAACTTCTTGAATTTAAGGGTGCTGGAGTCCTGGAGTAGGCTGCACAGAGAGGTTGTGGAGCCTCCATCTCTGGAGTCATTCAAAACCCTCCTGGACGTTGTGATCCTGGGCAGCATGCTCTGGGGTGTTGGACGGGATGATCTCCAGAGGTCCATTCCAACTCAAATCATTCTATGATTCTGTAAATCCAGTTTATTCTATTTTATTTCATGGAGAGAAGCTTGAACTGGTGATTTGACTTGTGCCTGAAATGGATAATTTAAAACTCAAGCTCTGGGAAATGGGTCTGCTGTGGTTGACTTGAGTGGAGATAAGCCTTGGGACCAGGACATGGGTCAATCCTGAATAGCTTGCCCTCCAAAGTGCCTCAAACATTGTTTTGCTTCATAAATGAAGTGGTTGGTCATTGTGAATTGTAACTATGTGAAGTTCTGATGTGGCCTCCTAGAGGTTTGTTCACTGCCTGGTTGAAGGTAGAGTCACATTCCTGGGGCAGGTGTGGCTTCTGTGTCCAGGCTCTTTCCAGAACTAATTTTTTTTTTTTTTTATCAGGTATGGTTAACCAGATTTTTGTCCTGGCTTGCTATTCATCTCTTGTTTGACTGTACTGGGAAAGAAAATGTTGTCATGTGAGCAAAAAAAAAAAAAAAAAACCAAAGAGAATGAAGAGGGAAATATTTGGTAACCACAGTTACAGTGTCAGCATGGAGAAGTTCTGCTGGTGTCTTTCTGAAGCTGGTGTCTTAACACTTACTGGAGTTAGCTGAATGAAAAATAAACAAAAAACATAAAACCAACCCCAAAACCCCAAACCCACTTGTGTAAGAGACTGAAAAATGGAAATGTGGAACCTGCAGAGGACATCTGCACTGCTGCCCTCCCACTGCACTGCTTCCAGAGGCAGAGATCATGAGACACGAGGTCACCTTTCCAGTGTGGTCACTGGAGACAACCACAGGGGAGCTGCAGCTCTGCTCTTCCAGCTGCAGTTTGGTGCGGGCTTGGCTTTAGGCTTGAAGTTGGTTTAACTTCTGCCCAACCCCTGTGCTCAAACTGAAGGTCCTGGCACTTGTGAGAGTTCATAGCTGTGCCATTATGTCTCCACAGAACAACTTGTGAACACGGCCCTTGAGCTATTAATCTTTTCTCTGGCTTGGGACAGGGTTTCACTTAGTCCTCAGAGCTGCTGGAGCTACAGAGCAACTATGGAATTGAGTACAAAGCATCTAATTCATCATCAACTGACATCTTCATTGTCCTAGGGATGTTCTGCAGAGCAGTCATGGTGTTCTGATGCTTCAGTGATGGAGTTTTTGAACAAGGAGCAGCCAGGCTGGCTGGTTGGTGAGGCAGCTCCTGCCGTGGGTGGACCCAGCATGTGTTGGGGGCTTTCAGTCCTGTCTCTGCTGTAGCTGCTGGCCACTGGTTGAGAACTTGGCACTGGAGAAGAGCAAGGAATCTGTCAAAGCTCAGTCAAAGAGCACAATTTAACACAGGGTGAGGAAACTTGACACTGAGGTTGAAAGTAATGGAGGTGTGAGAGTGCCTTCTGCTGCACCACGTAGCTGTCTGTTTGTCCCCTTAGGACTTTGATGGACTTTCAGCTTAAATACCAAGGGAAATAATAGGTTAGTGTTTGGATGGATCTCCTGTCACTGCTTCAGGCATCTTCTAGAGGAATTAAAGGGTTTTTAAAGCACTGATAGAGTCATGGAATGGTTTAGGTGGGAAGGGACCTGAGAGATCATCTAGTGCAAACCCCCTGCAGTCAGCAGGGACAGCTGCAATTAGAGCAGGTTGCTCAGAGCCCCAAAGAACCTGACCTGGAATGATTACTGGGTTGGGGCATCTCCCACCTCTCTGGGCATCCTGGGCCAGGCTTTCATCACCCTCATAGAATTATTTTGGTTGGAAATAAGATCATTGAGTCCAACTATCAACAAGAACTTCTTCCCAGCATCCAACCTACATCTCCCCTCTTTCCAGTAAAAAACCATTTCATCCTTTACTGGCTGTCTGGGACTTAGAACAAATGCTTGGGCTCAGAAATAATCTTGTTGTCTGTTTGCTTCTATCCTGAAGTTGCCATCCTAGGTTTGGAGCAATGTTTGTGGCACGGGGCTGCTGCTGGATCCCACCGTGGGAAAACTCGGGGCTGCTCCCATAGGCACAGTTCCCAATTGCTTGAAATGTGGGAAAAGTGGCAGATCAGCACCTTATTAATACCATATTTTAGCTGGGAACTTCTGCAGCTGGGAAAAGCCTCGTGGATAGCACTTTTATTTTTTTTATTTTTTTTTTTCCCTGGGCTGTAAGAGAGATTTTTATCCCTGCCAGAGGAGCTTTGGGATTGGAGTGAAAGGGATTTGACGTAATTGCTTATTTCCTTGCTGGAGGCCATCAAAGGTAGGGATCAAGAGAGAGGAAATGATTTTCTTTTCCAGCACTTTAACAGCTCAAGGATTTACTCTCTTTCTGTTCTCTTTTTTCCTGCTCATACCTTGTTACATTTCCCTGCTCCGTGCCTGGCAGGACTGATTCCCCAACCCAGGTCCATCTCTGCTGCTTTATGTTGCTTGGTAGGATCAACAGGGAGGAGGTTCCTCAGCAGATTCCTGGGGATGGGAGCTTGGGTGGATCTACCTCATCATCCTCTAGATCTTATCTGGGAAACAGCCTTTAATAACAGGACACTGTGAATTTGTGCCTTAGAAAAACCTCTTCTAGCCTCCACTTTTTTTCCTTTTTTTCCTTTTTTTTTTTTGTTCCCTCTTTTTTCTCCTTTTTTCCCCCCTCTTTTCTCCTTTCCCCCTTTTTTACTTTTTTCCTGCTTTTATTTTCTCTCCTTTTTTTCTTTCTTTTTTCTTTTTTCCACTGTTTTTTGGTGTTTTTTCCTTTATTCCCCTTTTCCCCATTAATTTTTTCCTTTCCCCCCCATTGTTTTTCCTTTCCCCCCCATTGTTTTTCCTTTCCCCCCCATTGTTTTTCCTTTCCCCCCCATTGTTTTTCCTTTCCCCCCCATTGTTTTTCCTTTCCCCCCCATTGTTTTTCCTTTCCCCCCCATTGTTTTTCCTTTCCCCCCCATTGTTTTTCCTTTCCCCCCCATTGTTTTTCCTTTCCCCCCCATTGTTTTTCCTTTCCCCCCCATTGTTTTTCC
Organism: Indicator indicator; assembly: GCF_027791375.1. Classification (NCBI taxonomy): domain Eukaryota; kingdom Metazoa; phylum Chordata; class Aves; order Piciformes; family Indicatoridae; genus Indicator; species Indicator indicator. The sequence goes on from NC_072035.1 coordinate 10,986,616, forward strand.
TTTCCCCCCCCATTGTTTTTCCTTTCCCCCCCATTGTTTTTCCTTTCCCCCCCATTGTTTTTCCTTTCCCCCCCCATTGTTTTTCCTTTCCCCCCCCATTGTTTTTCCTTTCCCCCCCCATTGTTTTTCCTTTCCCCCCCCATTGTTTTTCCTTTCCCCCCCCATTGTTTTTCCTTTCCCCCCCCATTGTTTTTCCTTTCCCCCCCCATTGTTTTTCCTTTCCCCCCCCCATTGCTTTTCCTTTCCCCCCCCCTTGCTTTTCCTTTCCCCCCCCCTTGCTTTTCCTTTCCCCCCCCCATTGCTTTTCCTTTCCCCCCCCCATTGCTTTTCCTTTCCCCCCCCCATTGCTTTTCCTTTCCCCCCCCCTTGCTTTTCCTTTCCCCCCCCTTGCTTTTCCTTTCCCCCCCCCTTGCTTTTCCTTTCCCCCCCCCCTTGCTTTTCCTTCCCCCCCCCCTTGCTTTTCCTTTCCCCCCCCCTTGCTTTTCCTTTCCCCCCCCCTTGCTTTTCCTTTCCCCCCCCCTTGCTTTTCCTTTCCCCCCCCCTTGCTTTTCCTTTCCCCCCCCCCATTGCTTTTCCTTTCCCCCCCCCATTGCTTTTCCTTTCCCCCCCCCCATTGCTTTTCCTTTCCCCCCCCCCCATTGCTTTTCCTTTCCCCCCCCCCATTGCTTTTCCTTTCCCCCCCCCCATTGCTTTTCCTTTCCCCCCCCCCATTGCTTTTCCTTTCCCCCCCCCCTTGCTTTTCCTTTCCCCCCCCCATTGCTTTTCCTTTCCCCCCCCCCATTGCTTTTCCTTCCCCCCCCCCCATTGCTTTTCCTTTCCCCCCCCCATTGCTTTTCCTTTATCCCCTTTTTTCTTGTTTCTTTTTTTTCTTTCTTCCTTCTTTCATTCTTCCCTTTTCCCCTCCAGTATGCCTTAAATATCACCTAGATAAAGAAATGTCTGACACAGAGCAATCTGATTCTGAATCTAGAGGAAGAACAGTTCTGCTTTTAAGAATTGTTTAAATCCTAGGACAAATGAACCTGAGAGCTAAAGCTACTTTATCTTCTGCTTCTCAAACCTACAGCTGATCAGTCAGAATTTAATATATCCCAGAATCCCAAACTGTTGGGGTTGGAAGGGACCTCTGGAGATCATCCTTGCTCAAGCAGGGACACCCACAGCAGCTTGCCCAGGATCACAATGCCCAGGTAGGTTTGGAAGCTCTCCAGAGAAGGAGACTCCACAGCCTCTCTGGGCAGCCTGCTCCAGGGCTTTCCAGCACCTTCACTCCAAAGAAGTTTCTCCTCCTGTTCAGGTGGAACCTGTAATATTGCAATTCATCACTGAAATCAAATCCTCTGCTGCTTTGTCCTGTCCTCATTCACAGCCCAACCTCCTGAGCTCTGTTTTTCTCATCAGTGGCTGTTGCCCCTCAAGCTTTTCCTTCCTCTCTTTTTGCTGGGCTGTAGCCTGTTCCTGTGGCCGTACCTTCAGATCTCCTCCTCAGCCCCTTTTTGTTTCCACAGGATTTAACTGCTCTGAGCTAATTTGCTACAAATAGATGCAATGCAGGCTTCTCAGGTTCAGCTGAAGGGAAAAAGGTGTCACTGTGGGCTGGAGGGAACTTCCTCCCTGCCTGCTGCACCCTGAGCCTTGCTATTGCCGGTCACGAGCAGGGAAAGCTGTCCCCACACAATGGCATGGGGACCATTGGTGGTTCCATCTTGAGATGGGAGCTGGGAATCTGTTGCTGAGCTTGCAAAAGTTGTTACTTTACACAGAAACTTTGGGAGAAAAATCAGCTTCTACTTCCAGCTGGTTTTATTTGAGGCTTCTTCCCAGTTTTCATCTCATGTCACAGAATCCCAGCATGGTGGGGATTGGAAGGGACCTCTGGAGATCATCCAGTCCAACCCCCTGCTCAAGCAGGGGCACCCACAGCAGCTTGCCCAGGATCACAATGTGCAGGAGGGTTTGGAAGCTCTCCAGACAAGGAGACTCCACAACTTCTCTGGGCAGCCTGCTCCAGGCCTCCAGCACCCTCACACCAAAGAATTTTCTTCTCCCGTTTCAGATGGAACCTCCTGGGTTCCAGTTTGTGCCTGTTGCCCCTTGTCCTGTTTCTGGGCACCAAAGACTGTCCCCAGATGCCATCAGCTCCATGTCTTTGTAACAGGAGCAGAGATGCTTTCATTAAAGGTGGCCTGTGTTTAATCATGCTTCTATTCTAGGTGTCATATCTGGTTTCCTGACCACACCGTTAGTTCTAGAGCTCCATTTGTTGCCATACTCTAAAAGCTGGGTGGTTGTTTCATACCCTCCATTCCTTAGCTGTCCCTTCAAACTGCTATTAAAAGTTGTGCAGCTTATTGCTTTGAGTCCTCCAGGCTGCTGGCATGGACAGCAGAGCTGTGATGAACCTCAGGGGTTGTTCAGGTTCTTTGGAAGGAGATTTTTGAAATAGAAGCAGATCTATTAATTCTGTGACTGCTTGGACCAGGAGTGGTCCATGGCTTCAGTGGGGGTTGCTCTGCTCTCTGCTTAGATCACAGAGTGTTCAGCTGTGTTTTGGTTTCTGCTGTGCTGCTCAGGTGATGGAAGTGGTCTTTGTATTCAGGCTTCATCTGTCAGCATCAGTTCTCATGTTTGGATTCAGGTTTAATAGTAATTCAACATAAAGATGGAAATTGATTTGGCTGAGAGCCCTGGGGGCTGTTTAGCCTAGAGAAGAGCAGTCCCAGATGGGATCTGAGCAATGCTCAGCAAGAGCTAAAAGACCTGTGAAGGGCAAGAGGCTGGGGCCAGACTCTTCTCAGTGATGCCCAAGGACAGGACAAGGGGCAGTTGGCACAAACTGGAACCCAGAAGGTTCCATCTGAACAGGAGGAGAAACTTCCTTGGTGTGAGGGTGCTGGAGGCCTGGAGCAGGCTGCCCAGAGAGGTTGTGGAGTCTCCTTCTCTGCAGAGCTTCCAAACCCACCTGGACATTGTGATCCTGGGCAAGCTGCTGTGGGTGCCCCTGCTTGAGCAGGGGGGATTGGCCTGGATGATCTCCAGAGGTCCTTTCTAACCCCCACCACGGTGGGATTCTCTGCTGTTTTATTTGACTGCATGAGCCCCAGATGTGCTGGAAGGGTGCTTGATCCTTCAGAGGGTTTTGTGTCCCACAGCCCTTGCACTGTCATCCTCTACAAGAGGCTGGGTTTCCCATCTTGGTTTTTAATTTTGACAGATTTTTCTTTCCCAGCTAATATGAGGTGTGCAGTCAGCTTGTTTCTTGGAAAGGTTGGATGATGGTGGGCTTTATCCAGCCCTCTTGTGGTGCTGCAGAGCAGGAGGAGCACCCTTAAAACCAGGTTGGAGTTGTGCAGGTGAATGATGCAACCATCACCTGGGGTTGTACCACTGCTTTGGAGAGTTTTGCTCAATCCTATCTGGTTTGATGTCACCCAAGGTCTGTCTGCAATTCTTATTTGTCCTATTCTGGTGAGCATCAACAAATTATAAAAATTAAAAAAAAAACAAACTGGAAATTGGTGGTTTTATTCTGAGCTTGGCTGCAAGATCTCAGTGTAGGGAAGGCTACAAGGTGTGAGGACTCCACAGCCCCTGCAGCAAACCCAACAAACCCAAATGTTTTGCCTGAAGACTGACCAAAAGCAGAATGAGCTGCTCTCCAAAATGCCATGTTTTGTACCACCAGGGAATGGAATTTTGCCTTTCACTTTGCTGAGGGCTCTGGGAAGGGAGTCATTTGTCTTGTGTCAGGGCTGGGGGGTGGGGGGAGGGAAGCTGTTCAGTTTAATTAACACAGATCCCAGGGCCAGTGCTGAAACAGTTCATGCTTTTTCATTCCTAATAACTTCCCTTTGGCTTAACAGGCCATGAACATAGCTGGCAGCATCAATCTGGGCCATAAACTCATAGTGATGGGCACTGAAGAGCCTGCCTTTTGTTGTCCCCTTGTTATTTTGATGGGGATAATCAACTTGGACAACTTCACTCTGTGGTTTTACTGAGGTTGGCTGCTAGAGGTTGATTTTGATTTTCTTTTCTTTTTTTTTTTTTTTTTATTTTCATTTTACCATGTTCTTTCAGCATAAGAAAAGAACATAAATATATTTGGAGCTATTTAGAGCTTCACTTTGTGCTCACTCACCCTGTTTGTTGGGTTTAAAAGCTCTAAGTGATAGCAATTTGCTCTCAGGAGCAGATAAATTGTGTTAAACCCATCACTGAGCACAGCTCCTAGCAGTGGCAATCTTATTTTATTGAGATTTTGTAGTGTTGTGATGGTTCCAGGAATTCCTAGTGGTGTTTTCTTGCTTTCTGTCTGGCTGTATCTTGTTTGCTCTCTTGTAAAACATCTTCCAGGTTGCCTGAGATGGAGTCTCTAACAGCTGCCTGTTGTTGTCAAGAAATCCTCTCAGCTTCTGTGCATCTTCAAATTTAGACTTTCAACTCAAGAACACTCTTTTTGTTGTGGTTTTTGTTGTTGGTTTTTTTTTTTCTCCTGCCCAAGAATGTTAGTTTTAAGTTTAACTTGTGTCTTATGTGGTGAAAAAAAAAAAAACCAAACAACCCAAAACATTAGCTGTGAGATCATGCATTTGGAGTAGTGGTTTCAAGGATGGAGCTTTGGAGGAAGGAAGAAAGAAAAGTCAAAAAAAAAAAAAAAAGTCAAATCTATTCCCTTCCCAGCATATCTCAGCACAAAATTGTCTTGTCCTGGCTTGTGTCCTCTTGTAATGTTGAAGAGGAAGGGATTCTGTTCAACTCTTGGTGCCAAGTTTTATTCATGCTGATGAGATCTCCACGTGCCCTCTGGGAGAGAGTGAATTCCTGAGTCTCTGAGGTAGGACAGCACTGTTCTGCTCAGCATCTCCTGGTGGACAGGCTGGTGTGCCTCTGGCACTGCTCCTGCTATGTTTGCTTTCTCAGGGTTTCATTTCTTTGTAGCTCGAGTGCCTAAGTCCCTTGGGATCTGGCCAGGCTTCATTAATGGTCCAAGACCAATGGGATGAGGTTCACCAAGGCCAAGTGCTGGATCTGGTGCTTGGCTCACAGGAACCACATGAATGCTCCAGGTTAGGGGCAGAGTGGCTGGAAACTGGCTGGTGGAAAAGGACCTGGGGGTGCTGGTGGAAAAGGACCTGGGGGTGCTGGTGGAAAAGGACCTGGGGGTGCTGGTGGAAAAGGACCTGGGGGGGCTGGTGGAAAAGGACCTGGGGGGGCTGGTGGAAAAGGACCTGGGGGGGCTGGTGGAAAAGGACCTGGGGGGGCTGGTCAAGAGCAGCTGAAGATGAGCCAACAGTGTGCCCAGGTGGCCAGGAAGGCTACCAGCATCCTGACCTGAATCAGCAGTAGTGTGGCCAGCAGGAGTAGGGAAGTGATTGTGCCTTTGTACTGGTGAGGCCACACCTTAAATCCTGGGCTCAGTTTTTGGCCCCTCACTCCAGGAAGGACATGGAGGGGCTGGCGTGGGTCCAGAGAAAGGGGGAGCAAAGCTGGTGAAGCATTTGGAGAACAGGTTGGGTGAAGAGCAGCTGAGGGAACTGGGGGTGTTTAGTCTGGAGAAGAGGAGGCTGAAGAGAGACCTCATTGCTCTCTACAGCTCCGTGAAAGGAGGTTGGAGCCAGGTGGGGGTTGGTCTCTTCTCCCAAAGAAGAAGTGACAGGACAAGAGGAAACAGCCTCAGGTTGCACAAGGTGGAGGTTTCGATGGGGTTGGACATGAGGAACAAATTTGTTCCCCTTGAGGGTAGTCAAGGCCAAAGCATTGTCCAGATGTAGCCCAGGCTGCCCAGGGCAGTGGTGGAGTCCCCATCCCTGGAGGGGTTTCAAATCCATGGAGGTGTGGTGCTGAAGGCCATGGTTTGGTGGTTTGGTGGTGACCTGGCAGTGCTGGGGTAAGGGTTGGACTATTGGATCTTTAAGGTCTCTTCCAACCAAAACCATTCTGTGATTGAGGCTGAGAAGATAATTCAGCCTGCTGATACAGGAGGGATGGGAAAGGTGTTCCCAGCTATCTCCTCCAGCCTGCTTTGGTTCTGTTCTCCCATGCTCAGAGCAAGCTCTGCTGTGGCTCCCTCAGCCCTGGCAAGGTGTCTATTTAGAATTTGGTTCTTGTCTGCTTTTTTTTTTTTTCACATCAAGCCAACCTCTGCTCTATCTTCAGCCTTGCTCTGAAACCACATGATCCATGCCTGGTGAGTGTTGACAGCAAGTCAGCACAGCTCTAGTTTCAGGGTATGAAAACAAAAAAATGACAAAGTCTAAAATGCCTTTGAAAGCCTCAATGGAACAGGGAGGTTCACCAAGAGACTCTGCAAAAGCAGGGAGCAGATCCCATGGGATCTGGCAAAACTGACTTCATCCTGATTCATTTGGCCACATTGTCTGTTGTGGCCAGAGTCTGCTCTAGGTGGACTTGAGGTCTCTTTGTCTTTCCAGTCATGGATTTCTTTCATAGAGTCATAGAATGGTTTGGGTTGGAAGGGACCTTCAAGCTCATCCAGTTCCAACCCCCCTGCCATGGGCAGGGACACCTCCCACCAGCCCAGCTTGCTCAAGGCCTCATCCAACCTGCCCTTGAACACTTCCAGGGAGGGGACATCCACAACCTCCCTGGGCAACCTGTTCCAATGTCTCCCCACCCTCACTGGAAAGAATTTCATCCTAATCTCCAGTCTAAATCTCCCCTCTTCCTGGCTGGAGCTGACTCCTGGGTGGCATGGCAGAACTGGGACTTTGGAGTGAAAGATCTGTTAATGGAGAAGAAATGATTAGCTAAGGACTGGCAAGCAGGGGAAGTCAACTTGTGTGTTCAGATGGTGTGAAAAGTGCCACGTTGTGGGGAGCTGTGATGTTTTCAGGTATCTTGGAGGCTCAAGCTTGGGCTGGAAAGGTGTGGCTGGGAACATGCTGGTTAGAATCATAGAACCATAGAATGGGAAGGGTTGGAAGGGACCCCTGGAGGTGGTCTAGTCAAGGTCAAACTTGAGTGAAGCCTTCAACCCTCATGATTACCCTGTCTCCTTTTCTGCTGGGGTGCTGAGGAGGATCCCCATCAGCTCTGAACCGACCCCCTCCTCAAATCATTTATAGTTTTTAGGTCTGTGGCTCAATTTGGGTGTCTGAGGGTGAAAATAGCCCCAAGAGAGTTGCACGTTTCAGAGGAATGCTGCTTAAATCCAACAGATTTAGTTTTGTTTTCCTTCAGTTCAAATGCAAGACTGAAGCCAAGGGTTTGGCATCTCAGCTGAAGGCTGGTGCTCCTATCTGCAAGGTCCTAGGACTGGTGATGTGAAGTGTTGTGGGTGTCCTGTAAAGGAGAGCAGCTGAGCTGTCAGCACATGGGAGAGAGCAGCTCAGGCTGTTCTCTGCTCTCCTCACCCAGTTCCTCATGGTGCAAGCTGTGCACAGCTTACTCCTGGCAATTACTCCCTGGAGTCAGGTCTGGAAGGGAAGGTTAGGGAGGTTTAGGTTGGAGATGAGGAACAATTTCTTTGCTGCAAGAGTGGTCAGAGATTAGAACAGGCTGCCCAGGGAGGTGGTGGACTCCCCATCCCTGGATGTGTTCAAGAAACCTGTGGCCATGGCACTTGGGGACATGGTTTGGTGGCCATGGTGGTGTTGGGTTGAGGGCTGGACTGGATGATCTTAGAGGACTTTTCCAACCCAAACAATTCTATGACACTATTTACCCTCCCTCTTCCTGCTGCAGATTTCTGCTTTTCTGCAACATTTGGTTTTTTTTTTTTTTGGGGGGGGGGGGTTGTTTTGGTTTGGTTTTTCCCTTTCCAGGGAGAAAGAGCTTGGGATTCTAGACCTGTACATGAAGCTGGGAAGGTAGAGAATAAAGCCAGTCACCCTCTAAAAACAGCTCCTGTTTCATAAGGTCACTGCTGTAGCTTTTACCATGAGAGATATAATTGGTTGTTGGTCGTATCCCCATGGAAGGGGTAGAGGAACCAGATACAGCAGAGCCAGCCTGGGGTTGCATAGCAACAGTGAGGATGTAGTGGCTGATAGCATTTATGGGAATGTGGGACTTGGGCTCTACTCCTCTGCACTTGGAGACATGAAACATTTATGGCTTGAAGGGTTTGGGTTTGGTTTTTTTTTTGAGTAGCTGCAGTTTCCTGGTTAAACCAGCTGGTCCTCTCCAGCTCAGGAGGACACGGGGGATGGTGGGGTGTTCCTCCTGAGCCAGCACATCAAGGCTGCTCAGTGCATCTCCTTACCTGCTGGCATCAGTGGAGGTGGCCTGAATAATAAATGGGGGCTGGAGCAGCTCTGCTGTGAGGCCAGGCTGGGAGAGTTGGAGTTGTTCAGCCTGGAGAAAAGAAGGCTCCAGGGAGACCTTCTGGTGGCCTTTCAGTGCTTAAAGAGGCTGAGCAGAGAGCTGGGGACAGACTTCTGAGCAGGGCCTGTTGTGACAGGACAAGGAGTGATGGTTTGCAACTAAAAGAGGATGATTGAGACTGGGGAGAAGGAAGAAATGTTTGACACTGAGGGTAGTGAGAGCCTGGCCCTGGCTGCTCAGAGAGGTGGGAGCTGCCCCATCCCTGGAAGCATTGCAGGGCAGATTGTTTGGGGCTGTGAGCAACCTGCTCTGGTTGCAGAGGTCCCTGCTGACTGCAGGACTAGATGAGCTTTAAAGGTCCCTTCCCACTCAAACCATTCCAGGAGTCTGTTATAATGTTGTAGCCCTTGAGGCTATGAGATGAACTCAGTTCTTGTTGTCACTTGTCTTGGGCTTGGTCCAGCACTTGTCAAGTGCTCCTTGGTTTGCAGCTCCTGTGCTGAACAGGGGGTGTAAGAGGGCTGAGGAAGCCATCCTCATCTGTCCATGCCTGGGGGTGGAGCCTGCTCTGGAGCTCTCTTAACTTTCTTCATCAGTCAGGTCAGGAAAAAAAAGTCCAATTCCTGGAACTGTTTATCTGTCAGCACAGCATGGAGGGTGGGGTGGGAGGCAGAAGGTGCTGCCTCCTGCCTGGGACCTTAGGACAGTTCCTCCTTTCAATAACTCAGTGAAACAGAGTTGGTGAACCTTCTTGCTTAAAAAGCTAACTGGAGCCTTGGTCTTCAACCATGACTTACTCCTTGTGGGCAGCACTAATCCGTCGGATAGTAAGTATGGGAATGTGGGAATCCCCAGGGGCTTGGTTCCACAGGGTCAGACTTTCCACCTTCAATCTTGGCTTTTGGATACTTAGAGAGGGAGAAAGAAATCATATGGCTTGGGAAATTTTGTATGGTTTCCAAGGCTTCCTTCTTGGGGCTTGGTTGGGTGGTGAGCTTGGTGGGTGCTGGGCTTGGTTGGGGGCTGGGCTTGGTTGGGGGCTGGGCTTGGTTGGGGGCTGGGCTTGGTTGGGTGGTGAGCTTGGGTGGGGGCTGGGCTTGGGTGGGGGCTGGGCTGGTTGGCTGGGGGCTGGGCTTGTTGGTTGGATGTGATGTTATGTTCTTGATGATTCTGTCAGAGGTCCAAAATAAATAGTTTAGCTCTTAGTAATAATCCTTAGAGTAACTGTAGAATAGTTCAGGTTAGGAAGAACCTCTGGAAGTCATCCCACCCAGCATCCTGTTCAAAGCAGAGACAAGTCTGAGCTAATAATGAGAGGAAATGCCCTGAATTTCTTTGCTGCAAGAGTGGTCAGGGATTGGAAGAGGCTGCCCAGGGAGGTGGTGGAGTCCCCATCCCTGGAGGTGTTCAAGAAACCTGTGGCCATGGCACTTTGGGACATGGCTTAATGGCCATGGTGGTGTTGGGTTGTTGATCTTAGAAGGCTTTTCCAACCCTAACAATCCTCTGATTCTGTAGCAGAGTGGCATTCCAATGGAATAAGGTGTCTGGCCATCTTCCTGGTGTGTTGCAGAGGAGCAAATTGGTTTTCAGGATTTGTAAGGACTTGCTAAACCCTTCTGAAACTGAGTGTCACACTTAAGGGACTGAGGAGTTCAGAATATGGGCAACCTGACCAAACTTCTGACTTGCATTATAAAGAGAAGAGAGAAAAAGAAAACATAAATTAGCAAAAAAAAAAACCCCAAACCAAACCTTTTCTCTTGGAGTTTGGCTGAGGGTGGCAGATGGTCAAAACTTGTGCAGTCCCCTCTTTGTGTCCAATTGCTGCCAGCAGATTTTTAACTTCCCTTCTTGCACTTCAAGCTGTGAGGTGTCATCCTGGCTGTCTGATGTCTCAGTCTCTTGTGCAAACAAAAGATATTTTTGGCACTGTCTGTGCAGATTCTGACTCATGAGCTCTCTCAACTGCTGTTCCTCACACACCAGCTCTTCTTTTCACGTTGATGCAAGGCAGTTTTTCCACCATTCTTAGTTAGGGTTCATTGTTTGGGTGGGTTTTTTGTGTGTGTGCTGGGAGAACCATTCTTGTGTGTGCATCATTTTCAGGAACTGCAAATTGCAGGAGCAATCAGCCCTGGATTTTTGCCTAAACCCAGCTTAATTCCAAGGCAGCTCTGAAAAGAGACATAATCATAATGTCTTGTTTTAGGAGAACCTAAGAGGCAAATCAGTGCCCAACTCACTGCTTTAAGTGGAGGTTTCTGGTTTTCCTTGGCTACTGGTGTAAAAGTTCTGAAGTAAAAGATCAAAGGGCAGTGACAGCATCTGAATACAGGCTCCCAAGTGGTGTTTATTTGATTGGGGAAATCTTTCTGTGATTATAAAGAAGAAAATTCCTAATCCTGGTTTATCTTTGTGCTCTAAGATGACACCAGACCCCCCTAAACCCTTCTTTTTCATTGCCTTTCCCTTTGAAACACTCTGTTGGGAGAGGGAATAGCTGTATCTGGCCTAGGTTCACATGTGGCACACCTCTTCTTTCACCTTTGCCCCCCCTTCTTCCAAGGGATGGATAAAGATGAGAGGAAATGGCCTGAATCTCTGTCCTGCAAGAGTGGTCAGGCATTGGGGCAGGCTGCCCAGGCTGAGAATGGATCACAGACACTAGCACAAGTTTGAGTTAATCATGGAGTTGTTGTAGTTGGAAGAGACCTTTAAGATTCTGCAGTCCAGCCATGAACCCAGCACTGCCAGGGCACCACTAAAGCATGGCCCTCAGCAACACATCTCTATGGCTTTGAAACCCCTCCAGGAATGGGAACTCCACCACTGCCCTGGGCAGCCTGGGACAGGGCTGGATAACCCTCAAGGGGAAGAAATTGTTCATGTCCAACCTAAACCTCCCTTGGTGCAACTTGAAGCCATTTCTTCTTGTCCTATCCCTTGAGGCTAGGGAGAAGAGGTAGGGTGCTTTGGTCTGTCTCGTGTGGGTTTCTGTCAATGAAGGGGATGTAGGACACAGTGGGCTGTGTGATCTGGCAGGCTGGTGGCAGACCTGACAATTGTCACTCTGGTACATTCAGTCTCACATTATTTCCCTCACCTTCTGAAGCTTTGGGTTTGCAATCCCAGGGTGTTCTTCATTCATGCTCTTTGTCTGCAGCAGCAAGTTGTTCCAAGCCAAGATGTTAGTGCCAGAACATGCAAATGTGATCTGACTTGAGTTGTGGTGCCCCAAGCATCTCAGCCATGAAACACTGTGGTACTTCTGTGTAGCTGTTAGACAATTTGTTTGGCCCTGATGATCTGCTCTGCTCTGGTGAGACCTCATCTGGAGTGCTGGAGCTCTGGAGTCCCAACACAAGAAGAGCAGGGACCTGCTGGAGAGGATCCAGAGGAGACCATAAAGATGATCAGAGAGGGCTGGAGCCACCTCTGCTATGGGAGGTTGGGAGAGCTGGAGCTGTTCAGCCTGGAGAGGAGAAGGCTCCAGGGAGACCTTAGTGCTGCATTTCAGTATCTGAAGGGGACCTAGAGGAAGGTTGGGGAAGGACTCTTCAGAAGGGCCTGTGGGGATAGGAGGAGGGGGAATGGTTTGAAACTGGAGCAGGGGAAATTGAGGTTGGACATCAGGAGGAATTTGTTCACAATGAGGGTGGGGAGACACTGGAGCATGTTGCCCAGGGATGTGGTTGGTGAAGACGTCCAAGGTCAAATCTCATGTTGGAGGTGTCCCTGCTGCCTGCAGGGGGCATGGACAAGATGACCTCTGAGAGTCCCTTCCAACCTGCTGCACTCTGTAATTCTGTGCTCTTAGAGGCCTTCTCCAACCAAACCGAACTGTTAATGCATTTTATTTTTGTATATTTTTTTTTTAACCAAAGAAAAAAGGTCCTTTAATGACAGCAGCAGAGGAGCAGCAGAGTTAATGTCTCCCTTGTACACCTGCAGGGCTTTAAATGCAGCCCCCAGGAGAATTCTCTGTGGTTCCGCAGCCGCTTCCGAAGTTTCTGTTTGACTGGGAGGTTCACCTCTGCAAATCCAAGCTGCTGAGCCTTTATCCCTGGGCTAAAAGGGGTGCTGAGATGTTCCACCTCTTCCATTGCAGGACCAGCTGAAGCAGTGCTTCACCAGGCAGCCCCCAGGAGCGAAGGACACGGACACGCTGGTGCAGGAGCCCGACAGCCGCTACGGCACCTGGAACGAGCAGCGCCACAGCGGGGACAGGTGAGGCCCTTGGGAAGGCTGCTCCTTGGCTGAGGAATCCCAGAATCCCAGCATGGGTGGGCTTGGAAGGGAGCTCTGGAGATCCAGCCCAAACAAGGGCACCCACAGCAGCTTGCCCAACTGGGTTTGGAAGCTCTCTAGAGAAGGAGGCTCCACGACCTCTCTGGGCAGCCTGCTCCAGGGCTCCAGCAGCCTCACACCGGAGTTTCTCCTGTTCAGATGGAACCTCCTGGGTTCCAGTTTGTGCTGATTGCCCTTTGTCCTGTCACTGGACACCACTGACAAGAGTCTGGCCCCATCCTCTTGTCTTCCACAAGTCCTTCAGCTCTTGCTGAGCATTGCTCAGATCCCCTCTGGGGCTGCTCTTCTCCAGGCTAATCAGCCCCAGGGCTCTCAGCCTTTCCTCCTCACAGAGATGCTCCAGGATCCTCAGCATCTTTAGTCCATAGGTGAAGAAACAGTCCTCAACATCTGCATGTTGCACTAAGGTTTGAAATTTGAACTCCATCCTTTGGTGAGAATGGAGTGAGGTTGGGGGTTGGTCTCTTCTTCCCAATATCAGATGATAGAATGAGAAGAAATGGCCTGAAATTGTGCCAGGGGAGGTTTGGGTTGGAGATGAGGAAAAATGTCTTTGCCGCAAGAGTGGTCAGGGATTGGAACAGGCTGCCCAGGGAGGTGATGGAGTCCCCATCCCTGGAGGTGTTCAAGAAACCTGTGGCCATGGCACTTTGGGACATGTTCTAATGGTCATGGAGGTGTTGGGCAGGAGGTTGGTGTTGATGATCTTGGAGGTCTTTTCCACTCTTGCTGATTCTGTGATGCTGTCTACCCTGTGTGAGCAATGCCCTGACTGTTCAGTCAGTGTGCTATCAAAAGAGCATTTTCTGGGGGTTGTTTTTAATGCTATGCTTGTTGAGCTCCTACAGCAGACATTAATGCCAATTATGTGTGGTGTGTTCTGCACTTGAGAACTGTGTGTTATAAATATTTTATTGCTAGGAAATCAAGCTTGAAGCTCCCTGAGCTGGGGTGACATGCCAACAGTGACATCCAAGTCTCCTGCAAAATTAACTCTGACTTCAGTGTCTTCTAGACATCTTCTGAAATCAGTTTCCTAACCAAGACTCTTGTCTCAGCTGCAGAACAGACAAACAGACTCACAGAATTGCCTGGTTGGAAAAGATCTGGAGCTCACCTAGTCCGGCTTTAACCCAACATCTGTATGCAACTGTTAGGCCATGTTCCTTAAGTTCCTCATCCTCCAGGCATGGTGACTCCATCGCTGCCCTAAGTAGCCTGTTCCAGTGCCTGATGATCCTTTGGCTGAGGATTTTTTTCCTGTTTCTCCCCCCCCTCCGCTATATTTGAATGTTCTTTCAAACCTGGAGGCTTCTCCCTGATTAGAAAAGCTCCACCTAAAAAATCCTGATTTATGAAAGTACTGAACTTAATCCTCAGGGCTTGGAATTTTCTTTCCACTCTAAGAAGTGTTTAGTGTTTTGTTTTGTTTTGTTTTTTTTTTTTTTTTTTTTTTATTCTCACAGCATAGTGACTCTTCAGCATTTCAACATCCTCTTGCTTTGCTTTGTCTTGACTTATGGACTTTCTACAAGGGCTTGTACTGCTAGGACAAGGGGCAATGGCTTTGAGCTGGAAGAGAGGAGATTTAGACTGGAGATTAGGAAGAAATTCTTTCCAGGGAGGATGGGGAGACACTGGACCAGGTTAGCCAGGGAGGTTGTGGCTACTCCCTCCCTGGAGATGTTCAAGGCCAGGCTGGATGAGGCCTTGAGCAACCTGTCCTAGTGGAAGATGTCCCTGCCCGTGGCAGGGGAGTTGGAACTAGATGATCTTAAAGGTCCTTTCCAGCCCAAACCATTGCATGATTCTTTGGTTTGTGGCAGGGGAATTACTGGTGCATTCATTCAAGCACTTGCAGAGGACTGAGAGTGCTGTGCTGTTCAATATTGCATTTGGTAATGGACATCTTCCTGGCACTGCCTTTTGTTTGCAGTTTATTTGTTATACCCCTTGCCAGCACAAGTGCAGCTGTTCTCCTCCTCTTGCCATGGGTGATTCCAGCAGGTCTCTGTGTCTGCTCAAAGCCATTATCTCCTCTGCCAGGTCCAGGGGCAGGAACTTGCAGCAGACTCAGATAATTCAGCTTTCCTGTTTAGCCTGGCTCACTTCCCCTAGGCTTTGTGTCTTGCCAGCTGCATGGCCCATGGTGGTCTGTTCCTCACACACCCTGACACCATCCTGGTTGGTGTTCTGCCATAAGTTGAACCCCCAGCTGAGAGACCACCAGGGGAACAGGCACCATGGCATGGGTGGGTGTCAGGAGGATGGGGCCAGTCTTCTGTCAGTGGTGCCCAGGTCCAGAGACCTTCTCCTCCCCCTTCTCTCTGCCCTGGTGAGGCCACATCTGGAGTAGTGGGGCTAGTTCTGGGCTCCCCAGTTCAAGAGGGACAGAGACTTGCTGGAGAGGGCACAGCAAAGGGATACAGAGGTGCTGAGAGGACTGGAACATCTCTGTGAGGAGGAGAGACTGAGAGCATTGGGGCTTTTTAGTCTGGAGAAGAGCAGCCTGAGGGGGATCTCGTCAATGCTGATCAATACTTCAGGGCTGGGTGTCAGGAGGATGCCACCAGGCTTCTACCAGTGGTACCCAGTCCAGCACCAGGGCTATCAGGCACAAACTGGAACTTCCCTCTAAAGATGAGGAGGAACTTCTTGAATTTAAGGGTGCTGGAGCCCTGGAGCAGGCTGCCCAAAGAGGCGGTGGAGCCTCCATCTCTGGAGTCACCTCAAAGCCTCCTAGACAGCATCCTGTGCAAGCTGCTGGAGGTGACCCTGCTTTAGCAGGGGAGTTGAACTAGATGATCTCCAGAAGTCTCTTCCAACCCCCACCACGCTGGAATTCTGTGCATTAGGATGTGGGAGGGAGGAGGCTTCCTGGAGATGTGCAAATCAGGATCCTTTTAGCATACATCTGAATTTCCATGGGAGGTGATAAGCCTGCAGATTGCCTTTCATCTCCACACTCTTCCATATCCTACTGGATCTAAAGCCTCACGCTGCAGATACCAAATGTCTGACAAAACTGCTAGACCAGAAGTTCCCCCAGGAGCTCATTAGTCCCATTTGTTAATTATCCTGGGGCCCACTGCTGAAGGAGGGCAGAGGCATTCAGCCTCCTCCTGCATTGGCTTTGCTCTGCCAGGCTGGCAATGGTGTCATCTGCTGCAGCAGGAGGAGAGAAAATGGTTGTTCAGCAGCACAATCCCAAGTGTTTTCCTGCCAGGATTTGTCCCTGGGGATGACACCAAATCCTAAGGTTTGTTGTTTGAAGAATGTGCAGATACTGATCTTCGTGTCCAGGGGGTTTGGGAGCTTGGGAACAGTTTTCCTGGGTACCTGCTGCAGAAAAGATGCTTAGTAACAAGAGATTCTTGTTAAAGGGGAGGTGGGGGGGGAAAGTCAGAATTCCTGAAATACTTGAGGTTGGGTTTTTTTTTTTTTAAACTTAAACTCCTAAAATTAGAATCAGGACAGCCCTGACAGCAGAGTCTTTCTGGGTTTCCTACCATCTCCTGCTGCTTAAAGGAGCCTCCCAACCTATGTGACTGCACACAGCTTTCAGTCCTGACACCACAACCTGCTTCCTGTCAGCCCAGGCAAAGGGAATCTTTTTAGGAATAGGTCAGGAGCATCACCCCACAGGGATGCCAGCCCTGGCTGCTCTCCCCTGAAGCACCCTGAAAGCCTCTCTGCTGGTGGAGCCCTGCCTTAGGGTGCCACCTGCTGCCACCTCTCCCTTCCAGCAGCCATGAAGGATAAAAACCTGTGGCTGGAGGGCTGGGCAGCTCTCTCCCAGATACTCCCTGAGGCAAAAGAGAAGCTCTTTAGGAAGAGGTTGGTTCTGCAGTGGGCATCTCTGGATCTAGTGTCCAGGCTAGGAATGAGCATGGTGGAGGAGCACGGGGCATTTGTGACTGTTGCTGTCCCCACTCATGGAATCACAGACTGGTTTGGGTGGGAAGGGACCTTTAAAGCTCATCCAGCCCAACCTCCCTGCCATCAGCAGGAACATCTGCCACTGGGGCAGGTTGCTCAAAGCCTGACATGGGATGGCTCCAGGGCTGTCAGGAGGCAGTGGCTCAGCTTCTCCCGTGCAGAGTGCTCTCTAGTGATTTCCAGCCTCCTTCTTCCCCTTCCCAGTCCTCTTTGCGTGCTTTAAATCCACCCACCCTGAAACCAGCAGACATCCTGCCTGGCAGGAGTCAGTCAAGCCCTTAGCACTTGTGTGATCACATTGTCACTTAAACTGCTAAACTTCCCAATGAGATCTGAGCCACCTAAACATTCCCACTTTGATTCAGGAGTTACTGCTGCTTGTGTTCCTTGTGGACCAAAACTAGAGACAATAAGAGAAGCAAGCTCTTGATAGAACTCACTGGGAGGAGCTGTTGGGCTTGGGATGACACCAGCAGGGACACTTCTTTCTGTCAGAACACAGGGAGAGGATTCTTTTTTTAAGTCCAGTTTCTATTAGCACCTAAAAATTGCATCCCAAAATGTTCTGCACTGCTGAAGATGTTTTGGTTTCCTTGGAGTCCTGTGAAATGGAAATGACACTCACTGCATGGTGTGCATGCAGTCATAGAATTGTTTGGGTTGGAAGAGATCTCTAAGATCATGGAGTCCAACCATCAACCCAAACACCACCATGGCCAGCAAACCATGTCCCCAAGTGCCATGGCCACAGGTTTCTTGAGCACCTCCAGGGATGGGGACTCCACCACCTCCCTGGACAGCCTGTTCCAATCCCTGACCACTCTTGCAGCAAAGAAATGTTTCTTAATCTCCAGCCTAACCCTCCCCTGGCACAACTTCAGGCCATTTCCTCTCCTTCTCTAATCTGATACTAGGGAGAAGAGAACAACCCCCACCTGGCTCCAGCTTCCTTTCAGTGAGCTGTGGAGAGCAATGAGGTCTCCCCTCAGCCTCTTCTCCAAACTAAAAACCCCAGTCCCCTCAGCTGCTTCTCACCAGCCTGTTCTCCAGACCCCTCACCAGCTTAGTTGCCCTTCTCTGGACCCCCTCCAGCCCCTCAATATCCTTCTTGGCGTGAGGGCCCTGAAACTGACCCCGGGATTCAAGGTGTGGCCTCACCAGTGCCCAGCACAGGGACACCATCATTTCCCTGCTCCTGCTGTGCCATCCAAACAATTCTCCACGTCTTGCTTCCCCCTGAAGTCTCACTGATCTCTCTTTTTGTTTGCAGCTTTGTGCCTGAATCTCCCTCCTCCGAGAACGATGTCCTTTCGACGAGGAAGCAGCCTCCAAGCAGCCACCCGTCCTCCCTGTCCTCTCAAGCAGAGCCTGCCTGCCTGCCTGACCACCATGACTTCTCCAAAGACCAAAGGAGCACAAGCTTGGACCGTTCCAGCACTGACATGGACTCTACTGATGGGACTGATTTACCTCCTCCAGGAGACACCTGCCCTGATGAGAAGACCACAGACTTCTCTTTCATTGATGTAAGTTACCCTGGTTGCGGGCTGCCCAGGGAGGTATCACAGTCTCACAGTAGCAGAGGTTGGAAGGGACCTCAAGAGATCATCAGGTCCAACCTCTGCCAGAGCAGGATCACCTAGGGGGAGTCTGCACAGGAATGCATCCAGGTGGGTTTGGAAAGTCTCCAGAGAAGGAGACTCCACAACCCCCCTGGGGAGCCTGCTCCAGGGCTCTGTCACCCTCACTGTAAAGAAGTTTCTCCTCATGTTGAGGTGAAATCTTCTATATTCTAGTTTGAATCCATTGTTCCTTGTCCTGTCACTGTGAACCACCCAAAAGAGCCTGACCCCCTCCTCCTGACACCCACCCTTCAGCTATTGATAGACACTGATCAGATCCCTCTCAGTCTTCTCTTCTCCACACTAAACAGCCCCAGGGCTCTCAGTCTCTCTTCCCAGGGGAGATGCTCAAGTCCCCTAAGCATCCTCATGGCTCTTTGTTGGATTCTCTCCAGCAGGTCTCTGTCTCTCTTGAACTGGGGAGCCCAAAACTGGACACAGGATTCCAGGTGTGGTCTCAGCAGGGCAGAGTAGAGAGGTAGAAGAACTTCCCTAGCCCTGCTGGACACACCTGCCTTGATACATCCTATCATCCCATTGACTCTCTTGGCCACAAGAGCACATTGTTGTTCCATGGAGAGCTTCCTGTCCACCAGCAAGCTCCAGGCTGTGGAGTCTCCTCCTCTGGAGACTTTCCAGACCCATCTGGATGTGTTCCTGTGTGACCTGTGCTAGATTCTCTGGTCCTGCTCTGGCAGGGGGGTTGGACTCGATGATCTTCAAACATCCCTTCCAACCCCTAACATCCTGTGATCCTGTGATCCATGCCAGCTGTGTTGTTCAGCACCACAAAGCAGCATCTTCTGGAAGCTTCACCCCCAATCTCTGCCTTTTCTTTGTCACATGGAATTTGCCTGCCTGAAAACTTCCTTTTCTTGATCACGTTTGAATCTTTCTGCCTGAAATAGCTGGAGATCAAAGGTCACAAAGTCCTTCCAGTTCCTGCATCCTTAGGTCCTGAAAGATCCCAAGAAGCCCTTGGCCTCAGATCACCTTTGCCAGTGGCTTGCTGAAGCTGCTCCTTCTCTTTCTGCTCCTTGGTGAGCTCCAAGAGAAGAGCTAAATGACTTGGTGAACGTGGGAAGCATAATTAAATCCCACAAATAGCTGCTGACTGCTGTGCCACGAGCTGTGCAGATTTAAGGCTATGAAGACATTTACTAACAGTTTCCTTATTTACTCATCCTGTAGTAGCTTACAGTTGCAGTTGAAAGGATGATTTTTTTTTTTTTCTCCATGCTTAAAGATCTTGCAGCTGCTCTTTTCTGGCCATATGCTGTCAGATGAGGTTTGGTGTTCTCTGAAGGCACTGGCATAAGTAGTTTGTCTGTTCAGCTTTGGAGAGGTGCTGCTTTTTCTTTGGTTAGAGTTGCTTCACCACCTTCTTTTGCTCCACACTGATGGCAGATAGCTTGGCAAGTGCAAGATTCCCAACTTAGATGAATCACACCAGGCTAGGAAGGTCTCAGGCAGGCTGCTGTGCTGCTGAAGCACCATGATGCCTCCTAAATTGGAACCACAGAATTGTTTGGGTTGGAAAAGTCCTCTAAGAGCATTGAGTCCAACCATCAACCCAACACCACCATGGCCAGCAAACCATGTCCCCAAGTGCCACGGCCACAGGTTTCTTGAGCACCTCCAGGGATGGGGACTCCACCACCTCCCTGGGCAGCCTCTTCCAATCCCTGACCACTCTTGCAGCAAAGAAATGTTTCTTAATCTCCAACCTAACCCTCCCCTGGCACAATTCCAGGCCATTTCCCCTCATTCTATCACCTGATACTAGGGAGAAGAGACAGACTCCAACCTCCTTTTAGGTAGGTGTAGAGGGCAATGAGGACCTGAGGAGCAGGTTGCTCTACAGAACATTTGTGCTGGAGGCAGCTTGGTCTGGAGCAGCAGAACTGAGTGTTCACAACCTCTCAGCTGCTTCCTGTGGAGGCTGTTCCAATGTGCTTCCAGCCAGCTCTGTTCTCTGCTGATGTTGCCATCTCTGAGGAGCTGCAGAAAGCTGTGCTTTGCCAAGGCAGGTGCTGCTCTCCTCTTCCAGCCCATGCCAGCTCTGGAGCAGAAGCCACACTGGGTGCACCATTGCTTTGAGATCCCTGACAGCACATGGCTCAGCTGTGCAATCAGCTGATAACCCTTTGGCAGGACATCCCAAGGACACTTTTTGCACCCTAAAGGAATTGCTGGTGCCCAGAACAGCAAGGACGGCGTTTTGTCTCTGTCCATCAGTGGTTCTGCAGGTAGTGGAGATGGTCCTGGACAGCTAAAGGTGCCTCTTATGGCACACTCATGGCTTAACTACAGCTGGTGATAGGCTGGTTTAAGGAGTGGCTTATTCCTGACCTGACATCTCTTTGCAAAGAAGCAAGGCCACGTCTGAAGAAGAAGCTGATGGAGGTTTGCTGACTGCAGACAAACCTCTGCCAACAAATGGCTTTAGAGAAATAACTCAAGTGCAGCTCCTCCTTTGCTCTGGAAATGCTTTTGCCTTGAAATGGCAGGTGACAGACCTTTTCTGAATGCTGTGACATTTAGCTTTTCAGTCTCCTTGTTGCTGGTGAGTGGCTTGAAACATCTGTAGGTGTCAGCCCCTCGGAACAGGGTTCTGCAGCCCTCTGCTTCAAGAGGATTTTGTGTAGCTCCTCTCTTGAGATCCAGATCCTCTTACTGACCTTCAGCCACTGCTAGCTAGGTGAGGCCTCTATTCCTAAAACACTCTGGGCAACCTAAAATCCAATTTATTGCCATTGGTTTGGATTGATTTGGTGACAATAATTCATGCAGATGAGACATGTCCAGCCAAGAGAGATCAAAGAGGCAGCACCTCACCTAGGTAGCCACCCTGCAGGAATTCTCTTTAGCAGAGTTTTTCCTAGAATCATAGAATCAACCAGGTTGCAAGAGACCTCCAAGATCATCCAGTCCAACCTATCACCCAGCCCTAAGCAATCAACCAGACCATGGCACTAAGTGCCTCATCCAGGCTTCTCTTGAACATCTCCAGTGATGGAGACTCCGCCACCTCCCTGGGCAGCACATTCCAATGGGCAGTGTTCAGCCTACTACCGACCAGCACTCCTGGGTCCCTCTCTGCCTGGCTGCTCTCCAGCCACTCTGACCCCAACCTGTAGTGCTGCTGGGGGTTGTTGTGGCCAAAATGTAGAACCCAGCACGTAGCCTTGTTCAATCTCATCCCACTGGCCTCTGCCCACCCAGCCAGCCTGGCCAGGTCCCTCTGCAGGGCCCTCCTACCCTCCAACAGATCAACACCTGAGTTTGACGTTATTAATAATCATAATAATCAGGTTAATTGAGCTCTATATATTAGCCTGAAGGGGTGAATGCCTTGAAGGAGGTGAGGAAAGGGTGAAGATGACTTCAGGCTTTGCTTCTTTCCCCAGCAAACAGCTGTCCTGGACTCCAGTGCGCTGAAGACTCGCGTCCAGCTCAGCAAGAAGAGACGCCGCCGGGTTCCCGTTTCCCACTCCCTGAGAAGAAGCAGGGGGCTGGAGTTTGAGAGCAGGTTTTCTTTGACAGAGGAGCCAGATAATGCCTGGATGTTTAAGGATTCCACAGGTATCCCTCAACTGTCTGAAAGGACCGTAGAACCGTTGGGGTTGGAAGAGACCTTTCAGCTCATCCAGGCCAACCCTGAACCCAGCACTGCCAGGGCACCACCAACCCATGGCCCTCAGCACCACATCTCCACAGCTCTGAAACCCCTCCAGGGATGGGGACTCCACCACTGCCCTGGGCAGCCTGGGCCAGGCCATGACAACCCTTACCATGAAGAAATTGTTCCTCATGTCCATCCTAAACCTCCCCCTAGGGCAACTTGAGGCCATTTCCTCTTGTCCTATCCCTTGTTCATTGGAAGGAGAGACCAACTCCCATCTGGCTGCAGCCTCCTTTCAGGGAGTTGTAGAGAGCCAGAAGGTCTCCCCTCGGTGTCCTTTTCTTGAGGCTGCAAACCCCCAGTTTCCTGAGCTGCTCCTTGCAAGTGTTACCAATATCTACAAGTCTCTGGGGAGACCTTCTGGTAACTTCTCAGTGTTTAAAGGGGCTGAGAAGAAAGCTAGGGACAGACTCTTGAGCAGGACCTGCTGTGACAGGACAAGGGGTGATGGTTTGAAACTAGAAGAGGGCAATTCAGACTGGAGAGAAGAAATGTTTGACACTGAGGGTGGTGAAAGCCTGGCCAGGTTGCCCAGAGAGGTGGTTGATGCCCCATCCCTGGAAGCATTGCAGGTCAGGCTGTTTGGGGCTGTGAGCAACCTGCTGTAGTTGGAGATGTCCCTGCTGGCTGCAAGAGGGTTGGACTGGCTGAGCTTGAAAGGTCCTTTCCCACCCAACCCAGTCTATGATCTAGAACAAGGTATAGATGAAGAACCTCCTGACTGATGTTTTGTTTCCCCTCTGCTTTTGTTTTTAACCATTAGAAGAGAAGACAACTATGCAACAGGAGGATTCTGATGAAGAAGACAAGATCCACCGGACCGGAAGGTCCTCATCCCTACACGCTCAGAGGCTTCCCGTGTTTCCTGGGATGGACCACTCTGTCCTCAAGGTGACCATGGGCAGAGTACACCAGGAGGTAGTCAGAGATGCTCGGGAGCTGCAGAGGCTCTAGGAACAGAGCTAGGAAGCTCTGCTGGAGATGACAAAGTTGCTGGGATGGCGTTGGGCGGGGGGATAATGTGTAGGGAAACCTTGAGGTTATCTTTCTCCCTTTGAACTGAGTAGGACTGTGAAGTGACTTGGGAAAAAAATTGGCTTTGCCATAGCAAAACCTGCTCCAGAGCTGCAGGGGGTTCTCTGATTTCATCATGGACCTTTGTGAGTCGAGAAGCCTGAGTGATTTGGTTTGCATCCTAAAAACCCTCTCAACGCTGCCTTTCAAAAGTTCCTTCTTTGTTTTCCTACTTCAGGCCCAGCTAAGGAGAAGACACGAGGCTGAGAGTCCTGGTGAAATAAGCTCTGCTCAGCTCTTCAAGTCCCCAAAATCCCAGCTTGGAACTCCTGGTAGCAGAGTGCTGCCCTCCAGTGTGGAGAAGGAGGAGAGGTGAGAAGCTTCCACCAGCCACAGAAGGATGCTAATGCTTGTTTGAGTGGAAGGAAAAAGAAACAATCGTAGAGTGGTTTAGCTTGGAAAACACCTCTGAGATTGAGTCCAACCATCAACCCAACACCACCATGGCCATCAAACCATGTCCCAAAGTGCCATGGCCACACATTTCTTGAACACCTCCAGGGATGGGGACTCCACCACCTCCCTGGGCAGCCTGTTCCAATCCCTGACCACTCTTGCAGCAAAGAGATTTTTCCTCATCTCCAACCTAACCCTCCCCTGACACAATTTCAGGCCATTTCCTCTTGTTCCATCACCTGATATGAAGGAGAAGAGACCAACCCCCACCTCACTGCAACCTCCCTTCAGGGAGCTGTCAGAGCAGTGAGGTCTCCCCTGAGCCTTCTCAATTCAAGGCTGGAGAGGAAGTTGCACATTTCTTTAATTTTTATGTCTCTAACGAGTTTTCATCATTAAAGAGTTTGGGGTTTTTTTGTTGGTTTTTTTTTTTTTTATATCTTAGGTCAGAAGAAAAGTCTCCTCAGTGGCTGAAGGAGCTGAAATCAAAGAAGAGACAGAGCCATTATGAGAATCAGGTTTGAAAAGGTACCTTTGGACAGAATCACTGGGTTGGAAGGGACCTCTAGATAGGTCATCTAGACCCAACTCCCCTGTAGTAAGCAGGCAGGGACATCCCCAACTAGATCAGGTCACTCAGAAGAAGGAGTTTGTGACATGAGAGGACACAGGGACAAAAATCTGCCATGGGAGACACCTCCTTAACAGTGTCACAGCTCTGGGAGGGCAGCAGGCTTGTATCAGCTGTGGGCCCAGGAGGCAGAGGAGGTTTCATAGAAGAGAAGTTTCCATTCCCAGATGCTTTCTGTGACTTGTGGGGTTTGTCTTTCACTGGCTCTCTGCAGATAATTTTATTTTAACAGCACTCAGCCTGTTTGTGCTGCAATTTCATGATGCTTCCACCCAGCAGGAATGAGACTCTCACTGGCTGAGGCTTGCACCCATTGGGAAAATCTTGGTGTAGGTTGTTCCAGCAGTTGTCTGAGCAGCTCTGGAGCACTCAGTGCATGAAATAGGACAAGACTAAGCTGCCACTGCATTTTATAGAAATGGATTCTATAAAATCCATTTCACTGCACACTGAAATGGATTTTATAGAATCCCAGACTGGTTTGAGTGGGAAGGGACCTTTAAAGCTCATCCAGTCCAGTTCCCCTGCACTCAGCAGGGATGTCTGCAGCCAGAGCAGGTTGCTCACAGCTCCAAACAACCTGACCTGCAGTGGTTCCAGGGATGGAGCATCTCCCACCTCATTTGGCAACTTGGGCCAGGCTCTCACCACCCTCAGTGTCAAACATTTCTTCCTTCTCTCCAGTCTGAATTTCCTTCTTTTAGTTTCAAACCATCATCCCTTGTCCTGTCCCAGTATGTCCTGCTCAAAACTTTGTCCCCAGCTTTCTATTAATTCCATTTTTTAATTACTGAAGGCTGCTCTGAGGACTCCCTGAAGCCTTCTCTTCTCCAAGCTGAGCAACCCCAACTCTCTCACCCTCCCTTCAATTTGTGGAGCTCTCCTTTTACAAACCCTGAGAGGACTCTGCTGCTTCTTTGGCCACGTTCTACCATCACTTAATTGCTTCTGTTTTGTTGTTTCTTTTCAGATACTGATGCTAACTAGAAGAAGATAAAGAAGTTTAACAGAAGCCTTAACTCATCTGAACCTAAAATTCATGTCATGTTGCTGCTGTTTGCTTCCTGCCTCAACTGCTATGTGCATGGTGCCTTCCTGTTTTGTGGAGAAAGCTGCTTAACGTTCATAGTCAAATACAAAGCTGGGTTGGTGTCAGGTGTGGGAGAAGAAAAGGAGAAAGAGGATGGCCTCACCTGGCAGAAGAACTCCCAGGCAGCACTTCAGGAAGATTTGTCATCTTCCAGCTGGGAGTGCTGAAGGAGGAACTCCACTTCTGCTCAGCAGCTCCAACCGCAGTGTGACTTTTGGGTTAGATGCCTCAGGTGGAACCTGGGCTTTGTGTTTGCTTATGAAAAATACCAATTGGAAATCGAATTTTATCCTTTTTTATTTTTGGTTTGGGGGGGGGAAGAAAAAAAAAAAAGTAGTGAGCTCCTGTTTAGAATGAAGTTTGTGGAAGGTGAGAGAGTGCAAGAACAAATCCTGTTTACTGCCATATCGACAAAGGAAAACTTGATTATTTTTTTGTAAGATGTATTTTTCGGGGGGGATTGGCTGATAGAGATTTACGTGGGAAGAGGGGAAGAGAATTTTTAGATGAACACAAGAAAAAACGTTCTGTTTTGGGTTTGTTTTGGGGTTTTCTTTTGGGGGGTGGGGTGTCACGCTGCAGAAATGATAGAATTCTGTGTTTTGTCTGCATGTGGAATAATTGCTTCAGTGGAATGTCTTTCCTGAAAACACACACACACACAAAAAATGGATCAAGCAATAATGTCAACCCCCAGTTCTCTTTAAAGTCAAAAAACAAACCCCTCCCCCCAGAAAAAAATAGTGTAAATACTCTTTTTATAACCAAGGAAGGGAAAAGGGGGTGGGGGGGAAAGGATGTTCCACTCCTATCAGGGTTCCAGTTCATTGTTGAATGTCACTTTAGTAGCAGTTTGGGTAAGTCCCACTTCAGGTTTTTATTTGTTAAAGCTGTTGTAAATACCAGGTTGAAGTTTTGGGTTTGTTGGCTTTCTTTTGGTTTTGTTTTGGTTTTTATTTTAATGCTTTTTTTTTGTTCTTTTTTTTTTTTTTGGGGGGGGGGTGGGGGGGATGGGATAACCTCGAAGTGATCTTCAGTTTCTCAGATGCTTTTCCTTTCCTTTGGGTCAAACTGATGTTCTCATAGTGGTGTAGATATCTCCTGCATAACACAGGGGTGTGATGAATATCACTAACAGCTCAATTATGTTCATACCTTTGAATACAGATTCTGAGATACCAACCCAGGTGTCCACTTCAGACAGACTTTTATTGTTTCCCCTCCTCACCCCTCACCCCCCCCCTTCCCAATTAAGTGCTCTTCTCAGCAAACCTTGAAAAATGTAGCCTGATGAGGGAGGTGGTTTGTGTCTTCTTGGGGTTCCTCACAGCTCAACTCAGAAAGCAGCAATGTGCAAGGATGAAGGGAGACCAAGACTGAAGCTCTCTCCTCTTTGGTGCCCTCCTGGACTGGGCAAAGCTTCCAGCCACCCTAAAGCCATGTGGGATGGTGTGGCATGGGGACAATGTGATGTTGGGACAGCGTGGCATGGGGATGATGTGGTGTTGGGGCACCATGGTGTGGGAGCATCATGGTGTTGGGGCACCATGGTGTGGGAGCACCATGGTGTGGGAGCATCATGGTGTTGGGGCACCATGGTGTTGGGAGTATTATGGTGTGGGATCACTGTGGTGTTTGATCACCATGGTGTGGGAATATCATGGTGTGAGAACACTGTGGTGTTGGGGCATCTTGGTGTGGGAGCATCTTGGTGTTGAGGCACCATGGTGTGGGAGCACCATGGTGTGGGAGCATCTTGGAGTTGGAGCACCATGGTGTGGGAGCATCTTGGTGTTGGGGCACCATGGTGTGGGAGCATCATGGTGTTGGGGCACCATAGTGTGGGAGCATCTTGGTGTTGGGGCACCATGGTGTGGGAGCATCTTGGTGTTGGGGCACCATGGTGTGGGAGCATCTTGGTGTTGGGGCACCATGGTGTGGGAGCATCTTGGTGTTGAGGCACCATGGTGTGGGAGCACCATGGTGTCGGGGCACCATGGTGTGGGAGCATCATGGTGTGGGAGCATCTTGGTGTTGAGGCACCATGGTGTGGGAGCATCTTGGAGTTGGAGCACCATGGTGTGGGAGCATCATGGTGTTGGGGCACCATGGTGTGGGAGCATCATGGTGTGTTGGGGGCACCATGGTGTGGGAGCATCTTGGTGTTGGGGCACCATGGTGTGGGAGCATCTTGGTGTTGGGGCACCATGGTGTGGGAGCATCTTGGTGTTGAGGCACCATAGTGTGGGAGCATCTTGGTGTTGGGGCACCATAGTGTGGGAGCATCTTGGTGTTGGAGCACCATGGTGTGGGAGCATCTTGGAGTTGGAGCACCATGGTGTGGGAGCATCCTGGTGTTGGGGCACCATGGTGTGGGAACATCCTGGTGTTGGGGCAGTATCACAGCCATGGGACTGGAGCTGGAGCAGTTGCTGCTCCTCACGTTGCACTTCCCCTGTCCTGCTGCTGGGCCTCTCTAGACATTAAAAGACACAGCACCAGCACTTGGACTCATTTCCTGACTTGTCACTGATGATCAGTGTTTCAGAGAGCTTGATTTACGTGGGGTTACCACCATGGTGCAACTGCTAGCCAGAGTGGCATGCCTGGTCTGCTGTCTATCAAGCTGGTAGCTGCCAAAACCTTGTGCCAATTCTTCTCATGGAGGAGTCTCAGATGAGGTGATTTTTTAAAATTTTTCTTCTTTTTTTTTTTTTTCCAGCCCCAGTCTGCTCATAGGAAACAGCAGCAGAATGTCAGGAGACGAGTCCCATATGTGCATCTCTGTCTCTTTCCCAGATTTAGTTCTGGGAGCAGCTCCCTCTACGTGATGGAGGTGCAAGGAGCGTGTTCCTCTTATAGAGAACATCTTTTCCATGCTGCTTTGCCCTATTTCACACCACACTTCCACAGCCCCTTCTGCTCCCCATTAAGAAATGATCACTCAAGCGTGTGGCTTCTGACCCTGGGTGATGGGAGATGGACTTGATCTAGCTGCAGCAAGCAGGCTGCTGACAAGCTCCTCTGTAGCTAATTTTTAAGGTGTTGCACAGATTTCCTTCTTCCCTCTTCTTTAGGTGGTGGTGGAGAAGGTGACTCTTTAAGATAAGCTTGGCAGACGTGTCTTTTGGGGGTATTTTTATTTTCATGGCAAGCACTGGAGGCTCCCATCAGTTGTCAGCCGTGTGTGACGCACTTGGCCAGCCCTGAGCAGCAGTGTTTTGTGTGGGGATGAGAGAAGGATGATGATTCTGTGATGATGATGATGATGATGGCTTTTCTTCCTCAGATGAAGTGGAGCTTACTTTAAACAGTGTCTAGAAACCAGGTAAATTCCTTCCCCTCCCCCCCAGCCCCTGCTCATGAGAGGCTCCATTTCCCAATTCAGCAGGTCAACAGCGTTGTGTTACCAACAGCTGAAGGATCTGATGCTTTTTTGGTCTGATAAATGAAGACCAGAAATTCTGTCTGGTGTTTCTGCTGGGCTGGAGGGAGCTGAGGGGTTGGACCCTCGGGGGGTTTCCATGAAGCCCTCAGAATGTGTCCACATTTGCCCCCCTGCTTGGACAATGCACTGAAACTTGACTGTACTGAGTAGTTGAACCTACTACTGAGTGATGTTTAATGCTTCAATGTCCAATTAAAAAGTGTCTTTAGAATGTTGCTGAGTGGGGAAGTCTTTTTTTCTGCTCCACCACCTCCTTGTGTTGTACATGGGTTCAATATTGATGTCCTTCAGGTTGTGTAATAAAAGATCTATCAATGTGTTCTTCCTTGTGAGAGGACAGCCCAGGCTGTTGATACAATTCAATTCTAATTCCAAATAATGCTTGTGGAATTTCTTCTGATTTCACCTGTTACAGAATCCCAGCATGGTGGGAGTTGAAAGGGACCCCTGGAGATCATCCAGTCCAACCCCACCCTGCTCAAGCAGGGGCACCCACAGCAGCTTGCCCAGGATCACAATGCCCAGGTGGGTTTGGAATCTCTGTGGAGAAGGAGACTCCACAACCTCTCTGGGCAGCCTGCTCCAGGGCTCCAGCAGCCTCACAGCAAAGAAGTTTCTCCTCCTGTTCAGATGGAACCTCCTGGGTTCCAATTTGTGCCCATTGCCCCTTGTCCCATCACTGAGCACCACTGAGGAGTCTGGCCCCATCCTCTTGCTGAGCATTGAGAAGATCCAGGAGCCAGAGGAGATACCTGGCCAGAGATCTGCTGGTCCAAGCACAGGGGAACTCCGTGGGACCCTGAATCAAGGAGAATCTGTAGGGGAGAGCAGCATGGACAGGCTGTGTGTGGTTCAGAAAGAATCATGAGGTCAGGCCACCAGCATCCTGTGTTCTGACAGCAAGAGTGTGGCCAGCAGGACCAGCCCAGGGTTTGTCACCATGTACTGGGCAGTGGTGAGGCCACACCTTGAATCCTGGGGTCAGTTTGGGGCCTATTGCTCCAAGAAGGACACTGAGGGGCTGGAGTGGGTCCAGAGAAGGGCAATGAAGCTGGTGAAGGGTCTGGAGAACAGGGCTGGTGAGGAGCAGCTGAAGGACCTGGGGTTGTTCAGCCTGGAGAAAAGGCTGAGAGGAGACCTCATTGCTCTCTACAGCTCCCTGGAAAGAGGTTGCAGTGAGGTGGGGATTGCTCTCTTCTCCCAGGGAACAAATAACAGGACAGGAGGCAAGTGCCTCAGGTGCTCCAGGGAAGGGTTTGAGTTGCACAGGAGGAACAATTTCATCCCCTTAAGGCTTGGCCAGAGCAGCGAGGGATTCCCCATCCCGGGAGGGGGTCCCCAGGTGCAGACCCAAGCACCGCCCGGCTGCCCGGCGCGGGGCGGTTTGTTTTTGCTGCGCGCTGCGCTGGGTTTCCCAACCCCTCCCCGGGAACTGCTGATGGGGAGAGTTTTCCAGAGAACCTGGCAAGAAGCAGCCTGAACCTGCTGACGTGAGGTTCCCGCTTAATCTGCTCTAAAGCACGCCGCACGGATTCAAGGGCCGGGGGGGAGAAATGTGACTGCCGGCGGCAGCGTGCCCCGGCTCACCCCCACTCGCCCCCGCTCACCCCTGCTATTGAGATGAGGTCTCATGGATGGAATTCCGTGGACGCAGCTGCTGCCTCAGCGTCCAAACAATCTGCTGGGCTGGGCAGAAGCAAGGCATAAATAGGCAGGGCAGCCCCCGCCGGCCGGCACAGCCGGAACACGCCGCGAGAGGTAGCGCCCGCGCTGCTTGGATGCTCCCAAAGGCCTTCCCCCTGAGAGTTAGGATGACCTGAGCTGGGGTCTTGCTTGGGATAGGCTTGGGTGGGTGATGGGCAAGGAGTGGTGTTGCAGGGATTTGGTTGCTTTGGAGACTTGGAAAGGGCTTTCCAAGAGAATTGGCTTGTCTCGAGTTGATGTCTTGCTAGGGACAACCTTGGGTGGGTGATGGGCAAGGAGTGATGCTTTGGTTGCTTGGAGACTTGGAAAGGGCTTTCCCAGAGAGTTAGTCTGTCTTGAGTGGGGGTCTTGCTTGGGATAGACTTGGGTGGGTGATGGGCAAGAACTGGTGCTGCAGGGCTTTGGTTGTTTTGGAGATTTGGAAGGGGCTTTTAAAAAGAGTTAGTAAGACCTCAACTCAAAACAGGCTAGGGACAGACTTGGGTGGGTGAGGGGCAAGAAGTAGTTGGTTGAGGACTTCAAACTTGGGGACTTGGAAAGGGCTTTCCAGGAAGTTAACCTGTCTTGAGTTGAGGTCTTGCTAGAGACAGCCTTAGGTTAATGCTGGGCAAGAAGTGATGCTGCAGTGCTTTGGTTGAGCATGTCAAACGTGGAGACTTGGAAGGGACTTTCCAAAAGGGTTAGCTTGTCTTGAGTTGAGGTCTTGCTAGGGATAGCCTTGGGTGGATGCTGGGCCAGAAGTGGTTGGTTGAGGATATCAAACTTGGAGACTTGGAAGGGGCTTTAAAAGAGAATTAGTGTGTCTTGAGGTCTCACTGGAGACAGCCTTGGCTGGATGATGGGCAAGAATTGGTGCTGAAAGGCTTTGATTACTTGAAGCCTTGGAAAGGGCTTTCATAGAGTTAACATGTCTTGAGTTGGGGTCTTTTGAGTTGGGGTCTTGCTAGAGCCAAACTTGGGTTGATGATGGGCAAGGGTTGACACTGCAGGGCTTTGGCTGAGCACATCAGACTTGAAGGGGCTTTAAAAGAGTTAGCATGTCTTGAGTTGAAGTCTTGCTAGAGCCAACCTCGGGTTAATGATGAGAATTGGGTGAGAAGTGATGCTGCAGGGCTTTGGCTGAGGATGCCAAATGCAGGTTCTTTAGTTCATCTAAGTAACCTCTTGATTGTTTGGACTGGATTTCCTATTCCAGTAGGAACCTTGGGAGATTTTCCTGGAGAACAAGGAGAGGGAATGTTGGTGATCTCAGAGGTCTTTTCCAACTGAAGCTCTTTTATGGATTTATGATCTTGGTTCTCTCCTACCAGCCAATGTGGTGGCTCCAGGAATCTGATGTCCCTCAGGATGACAAGCAAAAGCTTCAAATTTCTCTTAGTGGTGAAAGATGTTGGCAGATGGAAATGGGCAAAATCATCCTGGAAAAACAGGCCAGGCTTAGAGAGGCATCCTGGGGCACCTGGAAGATGGTTTGGTTCAGCCATGGGCTCTCCAGCCCCATGGTGATACCTGGGTGAGGATGCAGGGCCCATGAGGGACAGGAGGATGGATAATGGAGCCTTCTAGCCTGGACATCCGTAGGGATTTACAGCTGCTGCCTTGGTGGGCTCTGCACTAATCTGTAGTGCCCTTTCCTGTGCCATCTGTGGTGGTTTATTGAGTATCTGATGGTTTGAGGGCAGGCACTGAAGCACCACCACCTTAACCTCCTGCTGTTTGGGTTTTCCAGGCACAATGACTGAGCAGCAGAGTCCCCCTGAGCAGATGGCGACTGGGGAGGGTGCTGGAGAGCGAGGTGGCAATTACAAGGTACACTGGGGGCAGCTGGTTGCTGATGGACTGTGGGTGATGCTGTAGGGTCACCAAGCAAGGCTGGCACCACTGTCAAAGCACCGCAGGTCGGACTGGGGGAGAAAGTGGCCTCCGGGTTCCTAACGCAGCAGCTCTGATGAATTTGCTCCTCAAGCATCGAGCTGGGCTGTGGGCTGGGGAGGGAAACGTCCCCTGGGGGACAGAAACGTCCCCTGGGGGAGGTGCTGCTGCCTGGCAGGAGGTGATGCTGCATTTGGGGCTGCCAAGTCTGTTTGCCTGCTGGTCTGGTGTGCAGCTGCACAGAGATTGAATCCAGGAGATAAAACACCCCAGCGTGGTGGGATCAGCTGTAGGTTTGAGGAGTGGAACTCCCTGGGTGGTTCTTGGCTCATCATTCTTGCCCTAGGTGATGGTTTGGAGGTAAATCAGTGGTGGGTGTTGGAATGGACACAGCTTGGAGACCTGGGCAAGGCTGCTCCTGGTTTGGAAAGGTTGGAAGTGGGAGCAGATTCTGCAGCTGGTTCAAAGAGGGCCTGGGAGCTTGGGCTGCTGAGTGCTTTGGGGTGGGAAGAAGTCTCTGAGGACCACAAGTGTCATCTCTGTCCCTTGATGCTCCCTGTCATGCAGTGCCTGCAGGAGACTCTGCCCTTGTCCTGGGAAGGGGCCGGGAGGTGCCTTCCCACTGTGCCACACTCCTGGTCCCCAGATTGTGCCAGGCACCCTGGACCCTGCTTCCTGCTGTGCTCCAGCATCAGTTTGAACTCATCCTGCAGCCCAGCCTGAAGCTCTGCCCAGAGCAGGAGGTCCCATGGAGCTGCTGTGGTCTCTACACCTGGCAGGGTTTAGAGGAAACACCAAAAAATGAGCTCGTTGCAGACCAGGCTGGGAGAACGAATGGACCTGGAGGAGCAGCAATGGGCTGTGACCAGGCTGGGGGCAGAAGACCACAGCCCATGGGCCCTGGAGGGCTCCCAGCACAAACCTTCTCCCTTTCTGATGCTGTGTTTGAAGCAGTGACCTTGTTTGCAGCCCTTCACAGAGGAAACATCAGCCTGTGCTTCACCCAGCAGACAGCTGGGGCCAATACCTGGCTGCAGTAAGAAGCCCAGGAGCTGTCTGATGGCTCAGGGGCAGGTTGCTCTGCCATGGGACAGGAGAGATGCTGGCACAGACAGAGAGGATGCGGCAGGACCACTTCACTCCGCTGCTGCTTGTGTTTGCCAGGGCAGGGTCCTGCAGCAGGGCAGGGGACATCTGCCCCAGCACAGCATCTTTCACCCCTTTAGATCACCATCTACGAACTGGAGAACTTCCAGGGGAAGAAATGCGAGCTGACAGAGGAGCTCCCCAACATCACCGAGAAAGAGCTGGAGAAGGTGGGCTCCATCCAGGTGGAGTCTGGCCCGTAAGTCCAGGGTGTGGAGGATGGACAAACCATAGGGTGGGAGCAGGGATGGACAGGGAGAGCACCTCCTGCTGGTGGGGAGCAGTCCTGCCCTGTGCCACCCCTGAGCCCCCCTCCCGCAGGTGGCTGGGCTTCGAGCGCCAGGCCTTCGCCGGGGAGCAGTTTGTGCTGGAGAAGGGAGACTACCCCCGCTGGGACTCCTGGTCCAACAGCCACAACAGCGACAGCCTGATGTCCATCCGGCCCCTCCAGATCGTGAGTGGTGGCTGCTCCGTGCTGCCCCTGCCCCTGGGCATGAGCCCCGCGGCCACAGCCATGGGCACCGCCAGGCTGGGGGAGGGGGGAGAGCGCTGGGGGGCTGGGAGTGCACGGAGCAGCCCCTCACCCACACTTTCCCCCAGGACAGCCCTGACCACAAGATCCACCTCTTTGAGAACGCAGGCTACACCGGGAGGAAGATGGAGATCGTGGACGATGATGTCCCCAGCCTCTGGGCCCATGGCTTCCAGGACCGTGTGGCCAGTGTCAGGGCCCTGAATGGAACGTAAGGATGGTGGCACTGAGAGGGGAGGGGGAACATGGGGGCACCCCAACGAGGTCCTATCCTGTGCCACTGTGGCTGGTCCCCCCAGGGTGGTAGCACCCTGACAAGGTCCCATCCCGTGCCACTGTGGTTGGTCCTGCCCAGGATGCTGACACCCTGGCAAGTTCCCATCCCATGCCACTGTGGCCACTCCCCCAGGGTGGTGGCAGAGCTGCCTGGCACAGCTGAGCCACCTGTCCCTGCAATGCCACTCATGCCCATCATGTCCCTCACTCCCTCTCCACTCCCACCCTTTCCCTGTTCCAGAAGGAGTGAGGGGGACCACAGCGGTGTCACCAGGGCTGTGTGACAGCTCTCTGCCCTGACCCAGGGCTGGGCACCATGGGGAAGCCCTGGCCCCTTCTCTGTTATGGGCACCATGGCATTTTGCAGCTGGGCTCTGCAGCTGCAGCCTTGCTGGGGATGCAGCACTTGGTGGTGATGGAGCAGTGGCCACTGCTGATGATGCAGTGGTGACCCTGAGCACCATCCCCTGACACTGCCACAGCCCTGGAGGTGGTACAGGGATGCTGCCCCTCCACTCAGGCCTGGGGTGAACGTGCCCGTGGGGTGGGGGTGGTAGAGGGATGCTGCCCTTCCATTCAGGCCTGGGGTGAACATGTGCCCATGGGGTGGTAGAGGGATGCTGCCCTTCCATTCAGGCCTGGGGTGAATGTGTGCCCATGGGGTGGGGGTGGTACAGGGATGCTGCCCTTCCATTCAGGGCTGGGGTGAACATGTGCCCGTGGGGTGGTACAGGGACGCTGCCCTTCCATTCAGGGCTGGGGTGAGCATGTGCCCATGCAGTGGGGGGTGGTACAGGGATGCTGCCCTTCCATTCAGGGCTGGGGTGAACATGTACCTGTGGGGTGGGGGTGGTACAGGGATGCTGCCCTTCTATTCAGGGCTGGGGCGAACATGTACCTGTGGGGTGGGGGGTATTATAGGGATGCTGCCCTTCTACTCAGGCCTGGGCTAAACATGTACCTGTGGGGTGGGGTGGTACAGGGATGCTGCCCTCCCACTCAAGGCTGGGGTGAACAGGTGCCCATGGAGTGGGGGGTGGTACAGGGATGCTGCCCTCCCACTCAAGGCTGGGGTGAACATGTGCCCATGCAGTGGGGGGTGGTACAGGGATGCTGCCCTTCCACTCAGGCCTGGGGTGAACGTGTGCCCGTGGGGTGGTACAGGGATGCTGCCCTTCCACTCAGGCCTGGGGTGAACGTGTGCCCGTGGGGTGGTACAGGGATGCTGCCCTTCCACTCAGGCCTGGGGTGAACGTGTGCCCGTGGGGTGGTACAGGGATGCTGCCCTTCCACTCAGACCTGGGGCGAACGTGTGCCCGTGGGGATGGGAGTGGGCAGAGCTGCCTCCGGGGGCAGTGCTGAGAGCTGCCTGCCACCCCCTGGCAGGTGGGTGGGCTACGAGTACCCGGGGTACCGGGGCCGCCAGCACGTCTTTGAGAAGGGGGAGTACCGCCACTGGAACGAGTGGGATGCCAACCAACCGCTCATCCAGTCCGTGCGCCGCGTGCGCGACCAGCAGTGGCACCAGAGGGGCTGCTTCGAGAACAGCTGAGGGGCAGCCCTGCTGCCCCCCCCACCCCTGATGTCCCCACCCCACGTGGGGCTGAGCTGTGATGCCGTGACCTTGGCCTTTGTGTTTTGTTGGTTGGGATTTGTTTCTTTCTTTTTTTGTTTTTTTTTCCCCCCCCTCCTTTGTGCCAAAACCTCAATAAAGCTCTGAGCTGGAGGCTGCTGGGACCCTGCCTGCTCCTGGGTGGGGGGTGGTCAGGGTTGGGGTTTGGAGGTTTTGGTTTTGGTTGGGGAAGGAGGGGATGGGGTAGAGTCAAGCTGTGGTTCAAGGTTGGGTGGGTTTCATGGTGGTGTGTTGAGGTACACCTAAAATTACTGAGTTGTTGTTGAGGTTCTCTCAAAATTACTGATGAATTGTTGAGGTCCTTCTAAAAATGGGGGAGGTTTCTCCACCAGGTTTTGGAGGTTTCCACCCAAAAGTTGAGGTTCACCTAAAACTACTGGGGAATTGTTGAGGTACTCCTAAGATTTGGTACTCCTAAGATTTGTAAGGTCTTGGGGTTCTCCTAAGATTACTGACAAATTGTTGAGGTCCTTCTAAAAATGGGGGAGATTTCTCCACCAGATTTAGGAGGTTTCTACCCCAAAATTGAGGTTCACCTAAAATTACTGAAGAGTTTTTGAGGTTCTCCTAAGATTACTGATGAATTGTTGAGGTCCTTCTGAAAATGGGGGAGGTTTCTCCACCAGGTTTTGGAGGTTTCCACCCAAAATTGAGGTTCACCTAAAATTACTGAAGGGTTTTTGAGGTTCTCCTAAGATTACTGATGAATTGTTGAGGTCTTTCTAAAAATGGGGGAGGTTTCTCTACCAGGTTTTGGAAGTTTCCACCCAAAAGTTGAGGTTCACTTAAAATTGGTGGTGTTGAGGTTCTCCTAAGATTTGGTACTAAGTTTGTAGTCCTGAGGTTCCTAAGATTACTGACAAATTGTTGAAGTCCTTCTAAAATGAGGGAGATTTCTCCACCAGATTTAGGAGGTTTCTACCCCAAAATTGAGGTTTACCTAAAATTACTGAGGAATTGTTAAGGTCTTTCTAAAAATGGGGGAGGTTTCTCCACCAGGTTTTGGAGGTTTCCACCCGAAACTGAGGTTCACCTAAAATTACTGAAGAGTTTTTGAGGTTCTCCTAAGATTACTGACAATTTGATGAGGTCCTTCTAAAAATGGGGAAGGTTTCTCCACCAGGTTTAGGAGGTTTCCACCAAAAGTTAAGGTTCACCTAAAATTACTGGAGGTTTTCTGGCAAGTTTTTGAGGTTCTTCTGAAAAATTTGGAGGGTTCTCCATGATTTTTTTTTGGGTTTCCACCAAGAATTGAGGTTCACCTAAAATTACTGGAAGCTTTCTGCCAAGTTTTTGAGGTTGTTTGGAAAATGTGGAGGTTTCTCTGTGATATTTTTGGGGTTTCCACCAAAAGTGGAGGTTCTTCTAAAATTACTGGAGGTTTTCTGCCAGTATTTTAATGTTCTTGTAAAAAATTTGGAGAGTTCACCACCAGCTTTTTGAGGTTTCCACCAAAAAGTAGAGATTCTCCTAAAATTGCTGGAGGTTTCTCCACAAAATTTTGGGAGTTTCCACCCAAAAATTGAGGTTCTTCTAAAATTACTGGAGGTTTTCTGCCAAGTTTTTGAGGTGGTTCTAAAAATTTAGAAGTTTCTCCAAGGTGTTTTTGGGATTTCCACTGAAAAATCGAGGTTCTCCTAAAAAAAATGAAGGATTCTCTACCAAGGTTTGGGGATTTTCCAACATATTGAGTGTTTTTGTCCACCAAAAATTGAGATTCTTTGTGTGCAGGCAGAGGTGGGGAGGGAGCAGGATTTGCAGTGTGTTATACAAAGGCTGCACCTGTCCCCAGATAACCTCTGCTTGTGCCATGGCTTGGTGCTGGCATTGCCAGTGTTGGGGGGCTCAGGGGGGAGCCCAGCCCTGGGGGTGGTCTTGGGACCCTTGCCAAGGGTTTTTGCCATGACTCTTCCCCTTCTGAAAGCATCTCCCTGGGCTGGAGGAGCACTGCTTATGGCTTCTTTCCCCAGCCCTGTCTGCTCCACAAGTGGGAGGACATCAAGCCCAGAGGCCAAGGTGATGGCTGGGGGGTCTGGGGGTCCTGGGCATCCTCAGGAATGGAGGTGTGGCTGAGGTAGTCCCAGGAGTGGTGGGCATGTGGAGAACAGTTGTCCCCAGGTGGTGCCAGGTCCCCAAAGTGGGACTCATGCCATGGGGTAAGGGCTGTGCCTGGCCCCAGTGCCCTGCAGGGACCCCAACCCAGCTCCAGGGAAGCTTCCCTCGGGGACCTGTGGCTCCCTGAGGATGGTCTCTGACATATGGGGTGTCTGGTTTGGTTGCCAAGGCAGAAGCCAGAGGTCCTGCTGGGCTTGGGGCCCACTAAGGGCTGGTGGCAGAGATGGGAGCAGGTCACCTGGTGCCAGTCACCAAACAGCCACTCCAGAGCTTTTCTTTCTGGGCTTGGATTCGCAGCTGTTCAAGGAGATTTTGTGGCCCTAGGTGGTAAAAGCTGCCTCCAGGACAGTTGGTGAGGCTGCTAGGGCTGTAGTTTGTTGGGGCATCACCAGTGCCCATAGCTGAGATGGCTAAAAACCAGCCAAGGGGAGGGAATCACAGCCTGGCAGGAGCTGTGCCAAGCACTGTGACTGCCACCCATCGGCAGTCCTGGGGATGCAGGGGCCCTGTGCTGGGACCTGGGGCAGCTCCAGGGTGGGGTCCTCGGCTGGGGACCCCCCATATGAATGAGCTCAGGAGGATGAGGAGGGCAGAGCCTGGCTTGCTGGAGGCAGCTGGGAGTGGTGTGGGCACTTGCTTACAAACCTACCCTGCCCACCCTGTCCTTGGCACGAAGTGACTTCCCATGGGGTCACCTGTGGCTCCCACAGCCCCATGAGACCCCATCACTCACAGCCAGGACTGTGGGGACTGTCCCCTCAGCATGTCACTGCCTGGGCAGGCTCAGGGGGCAGAGCTGACTCTGTGCAACCACCCCGGGTGCTGGGTGAGCAGCCAGAGGTGCTGGGGTGGGGGCTGCAGCACCTCACTGGGGACCCCCATGAGATGTTGTGAGCTGGTCTGGGCCCTGTTAATGCTGGGTGGCACTTGTTGGGGTGACAAGAGGGAACTCACTTGTCCCAGGGAGGGGGCTTGTAAAGGGACTGTGGGTGCTGCAGAGCATCCAGGGGCTCTGAGGGCTTTGTTGTCTCCCAGAGACTCACCTTCTGCAGCCAAAATCATCCCACAGCCCTGATGTCCACCCACCAGCAAGGTGCCAGCAAAGGGGGTTTGCTCCTGCTCATGACCCTCAGCTTGTCCCCCAGATGGGTGCTACCCTTGCTGGGCATGACCCAGCTATGGGGACACATCTGAGGCTGTGAGACCCCACCACTGACTCTAGCTTTGTCCTGGAGGGGGTGGTGGGGCTTCCATGCTCTTGTTCCTGCTGCTCCATGGGGCTGGGTACTTCCCAGAGACCCCATAAAGGTGGGGTTGGTAACAGAGGAGGAGCCTAACAACAGCTGCCCTCATGCTTAGGTTGAGGATGCTGCCTCACACCAGCTCCTGCCCTGGTTTAGCCTGGATGTTGGGAAGAAGTTCTTCAGTATGAGGGTGGTGTGAGACACTGGAACAGGCTGCCTAGGGAGGTTGTGGGTGCCCCTTCCCTGGGGGTGTCCAAGGCCAGGTTGGATGGGGCCTTGAGCAACCAAGTCTAGTTGAGAGGTCTCCTTGCCCACAGCTGGGAGGTTGGAGTAGATGATCTCTGAGGTCCCTTCCAACCTTAGCCATTCAGTGACTCTATGATGCCACAGCACTCCCACGGTGCCCCCAACCCCAGGAGCCTGGCAGGGTCTCCTTCTCTAGAGACTTTCAAGACCCACCTTGGGCACGTTCCTGTGTGAGCTGCCCTAGGTGCCCCAGCTTTAGCTGGACTGGATGATCTCCAGAGGTGCCTTGGGAGCCCAGAGGACTGTGTGGCTGTGCGCTGTGTGTGGTGGCACTGGCAGGGGCTGTGGGTGCTGCTGGCCAGGGCGGCAGACGGGGCAGAGCCAGGCGCTCACCACCGCTTCCATCACGCTTGGGAAGAGCCAACTTCAGCAGATTGCGGTGGGGGGCAGCTCGCTGAGGGGGGCACTGGGCTGGTGGTGGGGGGAGGTGGGGATAAAGTCTCTGGCTCCAAAACTTCTGAAGCAGGGCTTGGCAGGGGCTTTGTTTGCAAGGGCTGCCGTGGGCCTTGGCATGCATTCGGCTGATGCATGCAAACTCCAAATCTCCTTGCCAACAAACCCGACAAAGCGGGCGAGCCGAATGTGAAAGCTAATGAAATACCTCCCCAACTTGGGGTTTGGGGAGACAAAAGCTGGGGCTGATCAGCTGACCCTGGTTTTCATTGCCCTTTAATCCAGCATTCTCGCTTGGACTCCTGCTTTAACCAGTTTGTAAATAGTTTTGGCACCGCGCTGGCCGCGGCTCGGTATAAATTCCACCTCCCGGCCCCAGCCCCTCACTGGCTCAAGAGGGTACTGGTAGAACTGGTAAGACTTTTTTTTTTTTTTTTTTTCCTCCCCCTATTTTATCATCCTGCTTTTTGGGGTTTTGGTGTTTGTTTTTTTTTTTTTTTTTTTTTTTGGTTGTTTCGGTTTGGTTTTGCTGGTGTCTCCTCCTGATCCTCCCTGGAGCTGTGGAGATGGCACTGGGATGTGGGCGCGCCGAGGGTGAGCTCCAGGAGATGGTCCTGCCCTGCTCTGTAGCCTAAACTCTGGTGGCCAGTTCAGGAGTATTGCTGCCCCCAGCCACAGTTTTTTGCTGGGAAGGAGCTGTTTTCAGCTGGTTTGGAATCTGCTTGGACACAGGGGGTCCCATTTGGCTTGGGGATGAGGGTCGTGGAATCATAGACTGGTTTGGGTTGGAAGGGACCTTAAAGATCATCCTGTTGCAACCTCCCTGCCATGGGCAGGGACACCTTCTGCTATGCACACACAGCTGGGGTCAGTGGTGGGACCCCCAGGGCTTCTCCTCATCACCCCATGGAGGACAGGGACTCCCCAGCAGTCACTTGCTGGGCAAGGACAGTGGGAAAAGCCTTGGCTGAAGGAGCTCGGCTTCCCAAGAATGACTTTGGGAATGCCCTGGGTCCCCTCACTCTGGGCTGGAGACCCTTTGCAGGTCCCATCATGGGTGATGCTGCACTGGGACCATCACCTGGGCTGCACCATGACCCTAGGTGGTTTGTGGTGATGAGTAGCTCTGAGCAGGGTCTGGCCCCAGTGAACCCACTCTGTGCCTACCCCTGCGCTAGCACCCTTGTCCCCCCTTCCACGCAACTCAGCAGCCAGCAGCTGGGTGCTGGGTGGGATGCAGGGTCCAGACATGGGTCCCTGAGCACTGTCCTGGCTCCCTCCTGGGCAGCAGCTTTTAACCTGCTGAGTTTTCCTCCCAAGGCAGCAGACAACCCAGCTTATGATGGCTTCCGAGCACCAAATGCCAGCCTCCAAGCAGCAACAAGCCAGCTCCAAGGTCAGTGTCTGGTTTCTCCTCCACTCTGTGTTGAGACTGAGGCACCCTCAGCCTCATCAAGCACCCAAATTGTGGCCCTGGGACATCCCAGGGCTCTGGCCAGTCTGGGAGCAGCTGAGCTGCCATCATGCATCCCCTCAGCAGTACCCTGGTGCTGAGGGACAAGGGGCTGGGCAGTGGAGTGGGGGAGGAATGGGATTTTGCTGGTGTCCCACAGCCCTGGTGCAGACTGAATGGGTGGGAAG
Organism: Indicator indicator; assembly: GCF_027791375.1. Lineage (NCBI taxonomy): Eukaryota > Metazoa > Chordata > Aves > Piciformes > Indicatoridae > Indicator > Indicator indicator. The sequence goes on from NC_072035.1 coordinate 11,027,963, forward strand.
GGATCAACTCCTAATCTCCTGCCACCTCTGCAGACTCAGCAGATCTGTCCCTGCCACCCACTGACCCATGAAATCTGTGCTGAGCTGGCAGGGCTCAGCCCCTGGGCTGACCCAGAGCATCCCCAGTACCTCCCCAGTGTGTGCTGAGCACCCAGCTCGCTGCAAACCACCACCGGCCACGATGCTTCAGCCTGGTGTGAGCGTGGACATCCCTCTGTAGGCAGCACCAGGGTGCTGAGCTGGCACCCAGTAGGGACTTGCAGCCATCCTGGACCAGAAGCTGCATGCTCATAGTGCTGGAGGTGCTGGTTGGTGGTGGGAGATGTGTTAAAAGCCACCTGGTAGATGGTTAAAAGCCACCAGCGTGCAGGTTTTGGGGGGCAGTGTGATGGTGGGGCTGAGCTGGTGGCTGGGGACAGCGTGTGCCCCCCCATGATGGAGCTTGGGGGGTGGCTCTGAGGCACCCATTTTTTTTTTTTGTTTTCCAGATTGCCATCTTTGAGCAAGAGAACTTCCAGGGCCGCTGCCATGAGCTCAGCGGTGCCTGTCCCAACCTGAAGGAAGCCGGCGTGGACAAAGTGGGCTCCATCCTGGTGCACTCCGGACCGTATGTGTCAGGGGGGCTGGGGGCCCGGGGAGGGGGACTGGGGGGCAGGGGATGGGGTGTGGAGGGGATCTCTCCCCCCAACACTGCTGGTACCTGCGTCACAGCCTGGATGTTGTGTGGCCAAGGCTGCTCTAGGTGCTAGTGGTCCCCTGGGTGGGTGGTCTCCCCTAACCCTGCTTGGTGGGAGGGGAGTGGGCATGGGTGTGGATCATGGTGTTACACATCCCCCAGTTTGGTTTGTCTCTTTTTGGGCACATAGACAGGTGGAGATGGCACCTTGGCAGTGCCTGGTGCTGCTGGTGGCACTTCCTGTCCCCATCTGCCCACTGACCTCTGTGCGTGGTCCTGGATAGGGACTGTGGTCCCCAGACTGGGGGCGATGGGCGATGGGCAGCCCCTGAAACCCACCTGGGGAAGTGCCAGGTCTGTTACCTGCACCCAGGAAGCACGAGGTGGCTGTGGAGCACCCTGGCAGGGGCACAGCCCCACTGGGGACGTGTGGGTGATCCCATCCCTTCTGCAGGAACCAAGGATGGGTGGTCACCACGTTGGAGCATCCACACTGGCAAGTCCTGTGGTGTCATTGCCAGCAGGACCACGGGACTGGCAGTGCCAGGCATTGCTCTGCAGCAGGGCTGTCCGCTCCCACCCTGGCACTGCTGCTGGCACCTCACCAGGCACCACGGTGCTCAGTTCCATTCTTCAACAGGGAGCAGAGGGGCTCAGCCTGAGGGCCGGTGCCGGGGATTGGTGCCAGCCCTTGCGCCGCTGCCCCTTCTGAAGCTCTCCCCTCCCTCCCCCTCCCTGCTCTCTTGCAGCTGGGTGGGCTACGAGCAGGCAAGCTGCAAAGGGGAGCAGTTTGTGTTTGAGAAGGGGGAGTACCCCCGCTGGGACTCCTGGACCAACAGCCGGAGAAGCGACAGCATCACTTCCCTGAGACCCATCAAAGTGGTGAGAGCACCCAGACAGCCACTACCCACCCGACAGACCAAGGTCTGCAGCCAGAAGGTCTTCCCCAGCCTTCCCCCGCCCTCCCCAGCCCCGCGGGCCTCCGGAGGGGCACCCCCTCCTGCCCACCCTCGCCCCAGCCCTCGGGGCCCGGGGAGCCGGTGGGGGGTTCGGAGGGAGCGTGGGGAAGGGGGCACTGGCAGGTGACCCCAGAGGAGAGGACGTCTGCTGGTAAGTCTGGCAGTGCCCGGGCGGGCACCGGCTCTCGGAGCTGGATGGAGGAATGCGGAGCAGCCCCTGGCATGGGTGGGAGTAGCGGCACACGGTGCCAGCCCCTCGCCTCGGTTTCCCCAGAGCCCTGGGCTTTGCCCCCGCCCTGCCCAGCCCCGGGGCAGCGGCGGCAGCTGATGTCCCCTCCCCGCTTCCCCCCCCCCCCCGCCTCTCCCTTCCCCGTCTCTGCTCTGCCCGCTGCAGGACAGCCAGGAGCACAAGATCGTGCTGTACGAGAACCCCAGCTTCACCGGCAAGAAGATCGAGATTATCGACGACGATGTGCCCAGCTTCCATGCCCACGGCTACCAGGAGAAGGTCTCCTCCGTGCGGGTGCAGAGTGGCACGTGAGTACCGGGGCAGCGGGACCTGGGTGGTGCTGGAGCATCCTGGAGCATCCTGCTGTGGCTGAGCGACCTTGGCTGTGCCCGCGGCTGCTCCACTGCGAGCGGCAGCGCAGGAGGTGTCACAAAGACCATCAGAGGGCTACAGCGCCTCTGCTGTGGGGACAGGCTGGGAGAGTTGGGGCTCTTCAGCCTGGAGAGGAGAAGGCTGCAGGGAGACCTTAGAGCTGCATTTTAGTATCTGAAGGGGACCTACAGGAAGGCTGGGGAGGGACTGTTCAGAAGGGCTGTGGGGATAGGATGAGGGACAATGGTTTGAGACTGGAGCAGGGGAGACTGAGGTTGGACATCAGGAGGAATTTGTTCACAATGAGGGTGGGGAGACACTGGAGCAGGTTGCCCAGGGATGTGGTTGGTGCCCCATCCCTGCCGACATTCAAGGTCCGACTTGCTGCAGCCCTGAGCAACCTGCTCGAGCTGGAGATGTCGCTGCTGGCTGTGCAGGGGGTTGGCCGAGATGACCTTTGTGGGATCTCTCCAACCCAGTGCCTTCTGCAATTATGTGGTGGTGCCTGACCCCCCTCTCCCTCTGCTTTGCCTTGGCAGGTGGGTGGGATACCAGTACCCCGGCTACAGGGGCTACCAGTACCTGTTTGAGAAGGGCGACTACAAGGACAGCTCAGATTTCGGCGCCCAGCACCCCCAGATCCAGTCGGTCAGGCGCATCCGGGACATGCAGTGGCACCAGCGTGGTGCTTACCACCCCACCAACTAGAGCCCCCCCGGCCCCTGCTGGGGTGTGGGGAGCGGAGCAAGCGTTCCCCCCGGCCGCCGCTGACCTCCCCCCGTGGCCTCACCTCCCACCTCCCCCTCTGTGTGATGCCCGCCGCTGCCAAAGCAACTGAATAAAAGCTTGGAGTTTCAAAGTCCTGCCTCTGGCCCTGTCATTCCCTGGGGGCTGTAAGAGGCCCCCTCCTCCCACCCCAGCAGTGAGATGTTCATCCTGACCTTGTGCTCCTGGGCAGGGGGGAGGGGGAATGCTGTGGCTGCATCCTCAGTGCCCTTCATGCCATCTGCATCCCACCCACCTCCTGGTCTCCTGCTCATCACCAGAGCTGGTAGGTCACCCAGCTGCCTGGAGATGGGGGCTCAAGCAGGAGGGATGGGAGGTACTCATCTTCTCTGCAGCCTGCATCCCTCAGGGGGGGTCACAGAATCCCTGAATTCCAGCATGGTTGGGGGTTGGAAGGGACCTCTGGAGGACTCAAGCAGGAGCACCCACAGCAGCTTGCCTGGGATCCCAATGGCAGCTGGGTTTGGAATCTCTCCAGAGAAGGAGATCCAACCACAATGTCTGCAGGGCTCAGCCCTGTCCCAGGGTGCACAGCCAAATGTCCTACTGTGGCCAGCAAAATGTGGCCCTGAGGCTCCATGGTGCCATGGTGGGTGCCATGATGGGTGAGGGGTTTGCCCTCTTGGTCAGGACACCTCCCAGCTAAATAATTGCAGTAATTATTAGGAGCTGTGAGCTTCATTAGCAAGAAGGAGTTAATTCAGCATTAATGATGCTGTAGAATGCTTGGATTCCTTCAGCAGAGGAAGCTGTGGGATGGCAGCTCCTACAAAGGAACCACAAGCCTGACCCAACCTGGGACGGGGCCTGGGGCAGTGCTGACACTGAAGATGGAGGAGGCAGTGGAGGAGGTAATGGAGGAGTTGGCAGTGAGGGTGGTGGAGGCTGCTGCTGGAGGTAGAATTGGAAGTGGTGGAGGTTGCAGTGGAGGAGGTAGTGGTGGAATTGGAGGTAGTGGTGGAATTGGAGGCAGTGGTGGAAGTGAAGGTGGAGGTGGAAGCGGAGGTGGTGCTGGAGGTTTCCTGCTTTGGCAGGGTTTTTGGACTCAATGATCTCCAGAGGTCCTTTCCAACCCCTACCATGCTGGGATTCTGTGGCTCTGTGAGGTGGTGTTGGTGATGGTGGAGATGCTGGGTGAGGTGGTGATGGTGGTGGAGGCTGCTGAGCCATCTCAGTCCTCTCCACCAGCAGAATGCACCCACGCTCTCCCCACTGAGCTGCTGCTGGGTGAGCTCTACCCTGTCTGGGTGTTTGGGCTGTGAGCTGTCAGCAGGAAACAGCATCTTCTGGAGGTGGAACCTGCTAAGCTGGAGAGCAGAGACCCACAGTCCCTGCAGGGGCACCCACAGTCCCTGCAGCCCCTCGGGGAGCTCCTGAAGGGGCAAGCACCAAAAGCAGAAGAGGAAAATGTGAATGAAGCTGGAGGTGGCTCCTCTGGGGCTGGTAGGGGAATTCCCACACCTGGTGGCTGGGTGCTCTCAGGTCACCTCGATGCTCTCACGCTCTGCTGAGGTAAGTTTTTTCCACTTCCTGACCCCAGCCTGCTTCCTGGGACATCAGGAGCCACCACGCTGCCCCAGGTGCCATATCAAGGGGACTCAGTGATGCCCCAAATCCCCCCCAGGGTCCTGCCCTTTAACAGGATCACAGAATCCCAGTATGGTGGGGCTGGAAGGGACCTCTGGAGATCACCCAGTCTAATGCCTCTGCTCAGGCAGGGTCACCCACAGCAGCTTGCCCAGGATCACAATGTCCAGGTGGGTTTGGAAGCTCTGCAGAGGAGACTCCACAACCTCTCTTGACAGCCTGCTCCAGGGCTCTGACCCCTCACAGCAAGGAAGTTTCTCCTCCTGTACAAAGGAAACAAGAGGATGGACCCTGAGCCAGAGACAGGAGGAAGTTGAGTGGCTGTGGCACAAGCAGGGCCTGTCCCCAGGCAGGTGCTGGCTGTGGGGTGGTGGTGGGGCACAGGTGTGGATGGTTTCTGCAGGAGCTCACGTAGCAGGGGATGTGGTTTCCTGCCCAAGCAAAGGCTCCTGTTCTGTGGCAGCTGCTCCTGTTCTGACTCACAGCTGCTCACCAGCAACCCCAGTCCCCAGACCTGCCCTCACCAAAGGAGGTCACAGCTCCTCCTGCCAACTGTTCTGCTGGATGTTGTCACCCCTGGGATGCAGCTGTCCCTACCCAGGCTGGAGAGGTGCTGGGACACCACATTCCCTGCTGCCCACTTTGTTCCCACTGCCCACGGAAGGACCCTGTGCTGCAGGGATGGCAGCTGGGTGGCCATGCAGCCCCAGCACTCCCTGTGCCACTGGGCACTGTGCTTGCCAGTAGGGTGTGGGCATAGCCATGGTGCTGGCAGGTACCCAGCTCTCCTCTCAGGTGGGAATGCTGTCATTCCCTGGTGATGCTGGGAGCCTGTCTGCTGTTCCCAACTGGAAGGGGCAGGGGTGGCTCTCTCCAGAGCTAACCCCATCTGGTTGCATTCTGAAGCAGAGACAGATGACAAATGGGAAGCCATCTGCCTGGCACTGCAGGGTGGGCACATCTCCCAGTCTTCCCAGAGCCGTGGTCTGGGCTGAGGGAGGCAAAGAGCCAGGTCTGGTCTGGGGAAGGCAAGCAGAGACCTGCAGCATGGTGTCACCAGGGCAGAGCTGGTTCTCTGCTCTCGTGTCACCCTGTGCCAAGTGCCGAGATGGGAGCTGTCAGATGCCAGCACATGGCCAGGAGCTGATGGGGCTCTGGCTGCCACCCAGCTCACCCCCACAATGCTCAGGAAGTGATGGTACAAACAATCCCTGCACCCTCTGTGCCCATGCTACCCACCTATGGGGCTGGTGGGCTGGGGAGTAGAGGACAAGGCACCCCTGGCTGTGGGAGCAGGGGAAGCTGGGGTTCAGCCCTCGGGTGTTCCCTCACTGGGATCAGTTTTCAGCCATTTATGGCTTTCCCAGAAGTTTGGATCCACCAGCCTGGAGCGTGGGGCTGGAGAAGGCAGCGTGGGCTGCTGGCTCCAGCTTTGTGTCCTCCTCTGGGATGTGTCCTACTCTTCCTCCTCCTCCCATCTCTCCTTTCCCTTTTCCTTTTGGAGGATCCAGAGAAGAGGAGGAGCAGAAATTTGAGACTTGGAGGATGCTCAGCATGGCAGTTAAATAGCAAAAGCCACCAGTTGGTACTTGAAGCTGAGAAACCAAGTTGAGGAGCAAGGGCTGGGTTGGAGGGTGAAGGTAATTGATGGGTGTGAGGACCACCCTTGGCTTCAGAAAGCTTTTTCCACCTTTGTAAACATCACCACCACACCAAAGGTGTCTTTGCCCACAGCAGGGCAGTTGGAGCAGACGATCTTTAAGGCCCCTTCCAACCCCAGCCATCCTGTGACTCTATGAAGAGTCTGGGGGGACGTGCTGCCCCCCTCAAAGGTGCAGCTGCTGCTGGGCAGGGCTGAGGTGGCACCGCCACCACCCGCGGGGAGAAACTGGGGGCTGGGATTGTTTTTTTTTTTTGTTTTTTTTTTTTTTTTTCCCCCCCCTTCCAATTCTTAATTTCCATTTTATCCAGAAGGTACCAACTGCCTCCATCCCACGCCAGGGGCCGAGGTGCCATCTGCCACCATCCATCCCCTCCCTGGCACGGGCAGGGTGGCTGCTGGGCTGTGTCCCCTGGAGCGTCGCCCTCGCTGCGGGGGCACAGTGGGAGCTGTCAGCGGCGGGCGCCGGTGATATTTGAGCAGTGCCACAGCTCTGCCAGCGGGTGGGTGGCTTTGCTGCTGTGCCAAGAGACAGGAGAGCTAAAGCTGTTCTCCAGACTGGCAAAGTGGGATTTTTTTTTATTTTTTTTTCATTCTATTTCATTTTATTTTATTTCTCTCCACCCGGTAAATACTATGGGGGAGGCTTCACAGCCGTTGCCCCGTAGGCACTCCAGCCCCAAACCCATCCCTGCAGTGCCTGTGGGAGCTGCAGGTGCCATAGGGTGGTGGGGATGCTGTGGGGTGGCTGTGCCCATGGGTCAGAGGCAGGAATGGGTGCTGGCTGCAGGAGGAATTCATGCATAAATACTCATAGAAATACAGAATCAGCTTGAATCACACAGAATCACAGAATCAATAAGGCTGGGAAAGACCTCAAGGATCATCGAGTCCAACCTGTCACCCTACACCTCATGACTACCTAAACCATGGCACCAAGTGCCACGTCCAATCCCCTCTTGAACACCTCCAGGGATGGTGACTCCACCACCTCCCTGGGCAGCACATTCCAATGGCCAACCACTCTCTCTGTGAAGAACTTTCTCCTCACCTCCAGCCTAAACCTCCCGTGGCACAGCTTGAGACTCTGTCCTCTTGTTCTGGTGCTGGTTGCCTGGGAGAAGAGACCAACCCCCTCCTGGCTACAACCTCCCTTCAGGTAGTTGTAGACAGCAATGAGGTCAGCCCTGAGCCTCCTCTTCTCCAGGCTAAACAGTCCCAGCTCCCTCAGCCTCTCCTCATAGGGTTTGTGTTCGAGGAAGAGGTCTTTCAGTCCAACCACCAACTGCCAGGTCACCACTGAACCATGGCCCTCAGCACCACAGCTGCAAGGCTTTGAAACCCCGCCAGGGATGGGGGACTCAACCACTGCCCTCAGCAGCCTGAGACAGGCCTGGATAACCCTCAAGGGGAAGAAAGTTTTCTTCATGCCCAACCTAAACCTCTCCTGGGGCGGTTCCTGAAGCCAGTTCCTCTTGTCCTGTTGCTTGTTCCTTGGGAGAAGAGACTGACCCCCACCTGTCTCCATCTTCTTTTCAGGGAGTTGTAGAGAACAAGAAGGTCTCTCCTCATCCTCCTTTTCTCCAGGCTGAACACCCCCAGGTCCCTCAGCTGCTCCTCTCCAGCCCTGCTCTCCAGACCCTTCACCAGCTTCGTTGCCCTTCTCTGCACACACTCCAGCCCCTCACTGTCCTTCTCGGAGTGAGGGTCTTAGAAGACCTCTGCTGCATGGTGAGTCCTGCTGGGTGGTGGGTCCCTGGGGAAGGATGGAGGTGCTGTGGGGGCACACTGGGTGCTGGCAGCATGCCATGTGCCAGCAGAACTTCTTGGTTTGTCTTGTCTGTCTGAAGTCACCTCTGTTTGCAGTGACCAGTGGCAGCAGTGGGGGGGTGCAGGCTGTGGGGGGTGTCTTGTACCTTTTCCAGCTGAGGGTCCCAATGCTGCAGCCAAAGCCACAGGATTAGAAAGGGAAATGAGCTAAGCCAGGACTGCTGGCTGCTGGCTCAGGACCCATTAGCATCACTGGACTCGTGTCAGTCTGGATTGTGGCTTCTCCTATCTCCCAGAGGACAGTGGTGGAGATCTCTGGTGTTTACATGCTGAGGTAACACCAAACCCTGTCCAGAAACCAGTGAGACAAATGCTTCTCATAGAACCACAGAATTGTTTGGTCTAGAAAAGCCCCCCAAGATCATTGAGTCCATCCATGAGCCCAAGACCACTGTGGCCACTAAACCACATGTGTCAGGTGCCATGGCCACAGGTTTCTTGAACACCTCCAGGGATGGGGACTCCACCACCTCCCTGGGCAGCCTCTTCCAATGCCTGACCACTCTTGCAGCAAACAAAATTTTCCTCATCTCCAATCTAAACCTCTCTCAGGTCAGTTCCTCTCCTTTATCACCTGATACTAGGCAGAAGAGACTAACCCCACCTTACTGCAACCTCCTTTCAGGGAGCTGTAGAGAGCAATGAGGTCTCTCCTCAGCCTCCTCTTCTCATTGTGCCTGAGGCTCTGTGCTGCAGCAGCAGCTTTATGGATGCTCTGGTGCCAGGCTCCCATGGGCTTCCCTGCTGCTTGGGTTTATTCCTCACGTGAGTGTGAAGTGGGTAAAAAAGGAAGGACAGAAAGGTTTGCAGCTTCCTAGGCTCCCTCCAGTGAGTAGAACTCCTGTCCAGTTGGCATGCTAATTAGGAAACATCACTTGTTCAGAGGCCAGCACTGGAAAGCCACATGGAGCCATAATGGGATTAAAATGTAGCAGGGGATTAGCAGCTGCTGCTGCCCTGTGTGCTGCCCTCAGCCCCTCCCTGTGTGTCCCCAGCTCGATTATGAAACAGGACAAACCCCAAATACTTCAATAACACAAAAAGCTAAAGGTTTGTGCTGGGAAGTAAGGAGTTTGACAGAGCTGAGGAGCCTCCTGGGCAAGGCTGTGATGCTGCAGTCATCCCTGTGCTGTTTTCTGGTGTGGGATGGGGCTTGGCATCCATCAGCTTTACCCAGAAAAGGCTGGGGCAGCCTCCAGGGCAGCCCTGATTGCTTCCTCATCCTGGTGATCACCAACAGACTGTGGTGTGACCCATCCACCACACCACCCCACACCACCCCACACCACCCCACACCACCCCACACCACCCCACACCCTGCAGCTGCTGTCAGTGCTGTGCCTTGGCACCAGAAACAGCAGCTTGAGATGGGGAACAGGACATGAGCAGCCAGTGGCATTCCTCCACTTCCAGGGCAGTGGTGGTGCCCCTCTACTGGGTGCTAGTGTGGCCACACCTCGACTCCTGGGGTCAGTTTCAGGCCCCTCATTCCAAGAAGGACATTGAGGGGCTGGGGTGGGGCCAGAGAAGGGCAACAAAAAGCTGGGGAAGGGTCTGGAGAACAGAGCTGGTGAGGAGCAGCTGAGGGAGCTGGGGTTGTTCAGCCTGGAGAAGAGGAGGCTGAGGGGAGACCTTCTGGCTGTCTACAGCTCCCTGAAAGGAGGTTGCAGTGAGGTGGGGGTTGGTCTCTTCTCCCTAGTATCAGGAGATACAATGAGAGGAAATGGCCTGAAATTGTGCCAGGGGAGGGTTAGGTTGGAGAGGAGGAAAATTTTGTTTGCTGCAAGAGTGGTCAGGCACTGGAACAGGCTGCCCAGGGAGGTGGTGGAGTCCCCATCCCTGGAGGTGTTCAAGAAATGTGTGGCCATGGCTCTTGGGGACACAGCTTAATGGTCATGGTGGTGTTGGGTTGATGGTTGGACTCAACAGTCTGAAAAGTCTTTTCCAACCCAAACAATTCTATGATTCTATGATCTGAGTCCGGAAAAGCCAGTGTTGGGTCTCCCTTCCAACATCCCCAGGAAGGGCCAAGAACCTCTTTCCAGTGCTGTGGAGTCCTGGGCAGCAAAAGTGCCAATTAGGGACCATCTGCTCTGCACAGCCCAGGCGGGCTGGGAGCAAGCACATGGCAGCATAATGGGATTAAAATCTAGCAGAGGATTATGGCAGTGCTGCACAGGTCAGCTGTTGGGATGTGCTTAGGAAACCAGGGGAATGAGGCAAAACAAGTTTCTCTCTTCAGGATGGGCACAACCTTCTTTTTTCCTTCCCCAGAGGAGCTGGGGCTGTGCCTTTCTGTTGGTCAGTTCCTCTAAAAACCAGCCTGGGCTGAGCTGGGTTTAAGCCTTTAAAGAAGAAACAGCAGCTGGTTCCTCCTTGTTCCCATTATGAGGTTGTAGGACTGGCTTTAACTGGGTGCTTGGGGGTGGGAAGTGAGAGATGTCCCCTCTGCCACCTCTGTGCCCGTCCCATCTGCCACTTCTGTGTCCCTCTGCTCTTGCTGGCAGGTCTGGAATGTGAGGTGAGAGCAGAATTTGGTCCCTGGGGCAGAGCAGTGCCCTGTGCAAGAGGCAGGAGGCCAGCAGGTGTGGGACGCTTGTGCAGGAGTGGGAATGTGTCCCTCAGCACCCCCAGGATGCATTCCTGAGCATCCCTAAGCTGTGTCCCTCAGCATTCCCAGGATTCATTCCTGAGCATCCCCAGGTTGTGTCCCTCAGTATCCCCAGGTTGTGTCTCTCAGCATTCCCAGGACGCATTCCAGAGCATCCCTAGGCTGTGTCCCTCATCATTCCCAGGATTTATTCCTGAGCATCCCCAGGTTGTGTCCCTCAGTATCCCCAGGTTGTGTCTCTCAGCATTCCCAGGATGCATTCCAGAGCATCCCCAGGATGTGTCCCTCAGCATCTGTGAGGTGCAGCAGCAGAGATTCTTCTCCTCAGGCTGTCCCCTCTGCTCCTGACATTTGACCTGTAGAAGAACACCAAGTGAAGCATCAGGAAAACAGAAATTCCAGGCAGGGAGAGGAAGATGATCAGAGCAAGAGAGAAACCAGCTCCCAGCAGCTCCATCAGCCCCACCCTGCACATGGGGGTCCCTCAACGCTCAGTCCCTGAGCATGACTTGACCGATCTGGTGTCTCCCCATCCTTCCCACAGCAAAGCCAACTCCCCAGGGAAGGGCTTTGCATCCCGCAGTGACTTTCCCAGCCACGGGGCAGCAGACAATGAGGACATTTTTCAGCAAAGAGCAGCGAGACGCACTATTTTGGGCTGCTCGTCTGCTCTAAGACAAATGTCACTTCTCTGCAGCAGCAGCAGCCATGCAGGGAGCCAAAGCCATCAAGTTGTGCATCATAAGGAGGGGGACCGCTCGCTTAGCAACCTTCCCGCGGCTGACGTCTTGCCTCGGCACCGCCGGATGGCTCCTTCCACAGCCAGCAGAGCGAAATGCAGCTCGCAGCTGCCAGCCAAGATGTTCTCCATTGGAACACGCAGCACCTCCCAGTAAAGGCAAAGCTTTGACTGGGGCTGCATCCCGGGTGGTTTAGGTCCCACCAGCTTGGACTTGCACCAGCACTTTGGTGTGGTCCCTTCCCCAGGGCTTCCTCTGCTCTGCCACGGGTGGGAAGATGGGATATGGAGAGGGGAGTGAACAGACACCTTTTGTTTTGGGGCTGAACTGGGGGCTCTGGATGTGCTGGGTGCTCTGGGCACCCTGGGTGTTCTGGAGGTGCTGAGTACTCTGGATACTTTGGGTGCTGATCGTGCTGGGTGCATTGGACGCTCTGGATGCACTGGGTGTGCTGGTTGTACTGGCTGCAGTGGGTGTGCTGGGTGCTCTGGGTGTTCTGGGTGCTCTGGATACCCTGGGTGCTCTGGGGGTGCTGAGTACTGTGGATATTCTGTGTGCTCTGAGTGTGCTGGGTGCATTGGATGCTCTGGATGCACTGGAAGTGCTGGGTGTGCTGGCTGTACTGGATGCTCTGGGTGTGCTGGGTGCTCTGGTTGTGCTGGGTGCTCTAGATACCCTGGGTGCTCTGGGGGTGCTGAGTACTGTGGATATTCTGTGTGCTCTGAGTGTGCTGGGTGCTTTGGATGCTCTGGATGCTCTGGGTGTGCTGGGGGCCCTGCTTGTGCTAGGTGTGCTGTGTGCTCTGGGTGTGCTGAATGCTCTGGATGCTCTTAGGTGTTCTGGGAGTGCTGGGTGTTGTCAAGTGCTCTGGTTGTGCTGAGTGTTCTGGAGGTGCTGGGTGCTCTGAATACTCTGGGTGCTTTGGATGCTCTGGATGCACTGGGTGCTCTGGTTGTGCTGCATGCTCTGGGTGCCCTGGGTGCCTGCTGGCAGCCCGGCAGTGGCAGGGAGGGAGAGGACAGCTGGATCACATGTCAGGAAGTGTCTGTCCTGGCTGCTTTGAGGTTTCCAATGATAAGCAATTAAGGGAGAGATTTACAGAAGATTAAGTCCGAAGGCAAAGTCCATTATCTGCTGAGATGAACTCCAAAGGCAGAGGCTGAGCAGGGAAGCAGGGCACTTTAACTGTTAGAGTCCCTTTCAACACTGATCTGGTATCTAGAGGATGGTGGCTCTCTTTTGGGGACAGTGGTGGTGCTGCAAGGATGCAAGTACAGTGACCATAGCAGGTCCATGCACACTAATGACATTTTGGTCCCTGAATTATTCCCGATTCTCTCTAACAGCCTGGATCAGCAGTAGTGTGGCCAGCAGGGGTAGGGAAGCGACTGTGCCCCTGTACTGGGCACTGGTGAGGCCACACCTGGAACACTGGGTTCAGGTTTGGACCCCTCACTCCAAGAAGGACATTGAGGGGCTGGAGCATGTCCAGAGAAGGGCAATGAAGCTGGTGAAGGGTCTGGAGAACAGGCCTGGAGAGGAGCAGCTGAGGGAGTTGGGGTTGTTCAGTCTGGAGAAAAGGAGGCTGAGGGGAGACCTTATTGCTCTCTACAGCTCCGTGAAAAGAGGGTTGGAGTGAGGTGGGGGTTGGTCTCTCCTCCTTGTATCAGGAGATAGAATGAGAGGGAATGGCCTGAAATTGCGCCAAGGGAGGGTTAGGTTGGAGATTAGGAAAAATGTCTTTGCTGCAAGAGTGGTCAGGGATTGGAACAGGCTGCCCAGGGAGGTGGTGGAGTCCCCATCCCTGGAGGTGTTCAAGAAACCTGTGGAACATGGTTTGATGGCCGTAGTGGTGTTGGGTTGATGGTTGGACTGGATGATCTTAGAAGGCTTTTCCAACCCACACAGTTCTCTTTCTGAACACAAGTGCAATGCCTGGTTGAATCACCCCATAGCCCTGCAGTGCAGAAGATGCCTGCCCTGGAGCTCTCTCTCAGGCAGTGAAGGCAGCAGGAGAGGTGTGGATCTGCAGAGGCTGCAGCATGCTCACCTGTGCAGCAGCAGGAATCAGCAGCCTGCACTTTCCTGTCTGTGGTTTCCAGGCACTGAGCCCTTCCCAGCCCTACCCAAGCCGAAAGGAGCCCGTTGCTTTTAGTGTTTAATTGGAACAAGTGTCTCCTCTCCATCCCATGGTGCTTTGATCTGCTTTTAGTGCATGATGACTGCGTCTTGGAGAGGACAAACTGCTTTGTCCTGCAGGAGAGGTGCTTTTCACCAGCACCACGGGTCAAAGCTGAGCTAAAGCTGATGCTGAATCCATGTGAATGCATTTTAGCAGAAAGATCCTTTTGAGGTCAGTGGCAATTTACCCACTGTGCTTTTTCAACACACAAATCCCTCTGTGAATTGTCCCTTCTCTCCCCAGGGCAGGTTGGCTTTGGGATGCTGCTGAGATGTGCCCACGGGCCCCATCCACGGACGGTCCTGCTGCCTCTGTGCCCCTGGGCAGAGCAGCCTCTTTGAGAATGCGTTTCCTCAGCTGTGAAATGAAGATAATTTACTGGTTTGCTTCACAAGGGCACTGAGAGGGTGGAGGAATTGTTTGGCATCTGGGGACTGCAGGAAGGCTGGGTTATGATCCTGCAAATCCTTCTGCTGCTTCTTGTGCACCGTGCAGCGGGAGCACAGCTTCGCTCCGCAGCCACCGTGCCTCCTTGTCCCCATGGAACTCTCCTCTGGCCTCCCTCCTGACCAAGCAGCTGTGGATTCAGGTGCTGGCATGAGAGCAGAACCAGTATCCTGGGGATGGCCCAACTGGGGGCCTCATGCCTGGCACACAAAGGTCAACCCAGTCCCCAGTACCCCTGCGTGGGGTGATGACACGGCCATCGCTACCTGCCAGGGGCACCTGCAGGCAACTGGATTAAACCTGAAGAGCCTGAAAATCAGCTTAAGGTAGAGCTGATATAATTCTGTATGTTCCCATGGTGAGCACTGAGGAGTGGGGGCAGGTCCCTCCTTGCTGTCCTGCTAATCCCAGGCAGGTGGCCATGGATGGTGCCACCCCAAGCCTTGCTCACAGCTGGACAGTCCTTTGCACATTCCTACAGCCAACACAAGAGAAACCCTCTTCCAGGATGAGGTCAGGTGCCTGCAGATGGGCAGCAGATGTCCTTAAAATGACCACCCTGCCTGCAGCCCCTGGTCCTTCCCTGCAGCAGGGAGGTCCTGATGCCTTCACCCTGTTTGCCCCCACAGGATAGTGCTTCCTGCTGGCTCCTTCCCTGGTAAAGATGGTATCATGAGCATCTCACCAGGACCAGTGGTTTGCCATCACTGTGAGGAGCTCTGCCCAGCTTTGCTGGCCCCTCAACTTGCTGGAGTGCTTCTGCCCCTTGCTCCATGCCAGTCCTGGGGATGTTTGCTGTAAAATCAGGCAGTTGTGGAGGAAGGCAGCACATTTGCCCGTGCTGGTGGTTCTCAGGGCACAGTTGGCACTGTGAGGCTCTTCTGGGACCTGGATGCTACCAACACCCAGAAGTCAGTTATCACTATCATCTCCTGCCAGGCTGGAGAAGGCATTAATCAAAGCTGCTGAGCACACACTTCCCAAATGACAGCATTTATCCAGAGAATTAGATGCTGCAGCCTTTCATGGCTCCTCTAAAGGCTTGGATCTTGTGGGATGTGAGGCTATTAATAGGAACCAATCTTTCCCCTTCTTCTCCTCCAGGCTAAAAGGAGAAGAATCCAAACAAGGCCCCCTTTGATGTGATGGAAGTGCAAATAACCTCCCCCCCATGTTGTTCCCAAGCAGGCAGTGCAGTCCTGCTGCTTCACCCCATGCTTCTAGCGGGGTTTGCCTGGACAAGGGCTCGATCCACAGCACCTGAAGTGCCCTGGAGCAGGCTGACCAAGGTGGAGGAGCAGCCCACAGCACTGCTGTGCTGTCACAGGACACTCAACGCACCAGGCTGGCTCTCTTTTGCAGAGGGAGTTGTGTTCTCTCACTGAACTGGAGAGGGATGCAGCCAACTAGAAAAATTAACAGCAGAATGCCTGGCTTGGGAGGAACATGAGATTGCCCTTCTGGGTTCCTGAGCAGCCTGGCAGGGAGGATTTTTCCCATGTGGGGTTCAAGTACAACACTCAGGTAAGAGGAGAGGAGGGCTGGGACATGGACAATGGGTTGCCTGTGTAGCCCCCTTGTCTGGCTTCCTCTGCGGAGATGAGCCTCCCTTCGTGCCTCCTGAATTTGTGGGCACAATGGCTGGTGCTACAGGCAGAAGGCACCTCCTGCTTCCTCCAGCAAGATGTCAGTCCAGCAAGACAAGCAGTGAGAGCAGTGGGTGAGCAGGACCAAGCAGCAGCACCTGGGCTGGGTGTGCTGAGGGGATGCTGAGCCACAGGTCTTGGCTCTTCTCTGCCCAGATCAAACTGCTGGAGGCATGTGTGTTGGCACCAAAGCTCTGCACCCTGCTCCTGGGCGAGATGCTGAGACCTGCCTCTTGATCAGAGCATGGCAGAGGTGCCCCTTTCTCATCCAGCACTGGGGGTACAACAGCTCAGGGGTGGCTCAGGGTTTTGGCTTCCACCACCATGCAGCTTGCAGCTGACGCTGCTGTTGCCTGTGGGGATATCAGGCACCCAGGGCCAGCTTGGAGACCAGATGTGTGCTATTGGATCTGGGTGAATGATCAGCCAGGAGAGCAAATGCCAATGGGTGTGCAAACAGAGTATGAAAAGCCAGGAGAAGGAGGAATAACTCAAAAGCATCTCTCAGGGAAGGAGAATGGTTTCCAAGGAGCATGTTGTGAAGGCTTCCTCACAGGCTGGCTGGGCAGAGGCATCCTTGCTGGCACTCTGGGGGGAATCTCAGCCTGAATGTCTCCATCTGCCAACCTGCTCCCACCGCGCCTGGTGCAGCCAGCATCGCCTCGGGGTGCTGCTGTCTGCTCCTGCTGCCTGCCAGAGTTAATGGTCTCCTCCTGATCTACTCCTGCAATGGGCACCCTGGAGATGAGGGCTTGAATGTGCAGCTCTGCATGATTTACCTCCTGTAAGATGTTGCGACAGAACCAGAATGAAGCTGGACGAGGGGAGATTTAGGCTGGAGATTAGGAAGAAATTCTTTGCCGTGAGGGTGGTGAGAAATGTCATCTGTAGGAGTTTGAAAACACCATTTCTGTGAGTAAACCCCATAGTGAAAGTCTTCCTTTGGGCAGCCATCCCAAAACTTCAGAGGCCATGGAAACCAGGCTGGAGGCTTCCATTGATGGCGAGATGAGTCAGACCATGCTCACGGTAAATCCATCGTAAGCCATCAGTTCCTGGACCAGGATGCTCTGCACCTTTGGGGAGTGAGCACAGTTAAACCAGAGAAGCAGGAGGTCCAGGGGTGCCATCAGTGTTGATCCACCAAAGCAGATGTGGCCACATCCATCAACATCTGCCCAGAATCCAGGCCCCAGGTTTTATGGGATGGATCTTTACTGAAGACCGTCCTGCGTGGCTGGCAATTGGATTAGTGAGGGGCCAGCAGAACGACATTCTGATCTTGCCATCATCTGAATTAGATTCATTACTCCTTCACAATTTATACTGATGAAAAAATACCACTACAATCATCCCAGGCAATCTGAAAGGTACACAAATTTTCCTCCTGGAGGACTGAGCCAAGCCAGAGGCCAGCCAGGCGCTGCCACCACACCCAGCAGAGAGGACAAGGCTTCCTGCTGTCCCCAGCACAGCCTCCTCAACCTGCTGCCACAGACTGCCAGGCTCTGCTAAATTGTCCCTGTGGGACCATTTCGAGGTTGAAAAGATTGCGGCAGGCTCTGGGAGCACACCTGGAGCACAGCTGGCAGGCTCTCAGGCACCTACGGAGAAAAGAGCAGCCTCGGATGAAGAACCAGCAGCCTGGCAAGGCATGGACTGAGGAAGAAGCCAGCAGCAGGATATTTCTGTCTTGCATGGCAATTAAAAATGAGCAGGGGGAAAAAAAAAAGCTCACAAATGTCTGAAAGATGTTTCTATTAGAGTGCTGAGAGAAATGGTGTGAGGCAATTACAAGCTGCAGGACCTCTTGTGCCTGGGTTTTGCTCATGCAAAAAGCTCAAGATGGCTTTCAGCTCTGTTCTTAGTTCTGTCCACAGAGGACTTCTTTATTTATTTATTATTATTATTATTGTTGTTGTTGTTGTTGTTATTGTTGTTGTTGTTATTTCAGCTTGAGGAGGGCAGATTTAGACTGGATATTGGGAAGAAATTCTTTCCAGTGAGGGTTTGGAGACACTGGAACAGGTTGCCCAGGGAGGTTGTGGATGTCCCCTCCCTGGAGGTGTTTCAAGGCCGGTCTGGATGAGGCCTTGGGATACCTTTTCTAATGGAAGGTGTCCCTGCCCATTGCAAGGGGGTTGGAACCAGATGATCTTTAAGGTCCCTTCCAACCCAAACCATTCTATGATTTTGTGATTATTGTTAGTCAGACTACTCAAATACAAAGGGCTGATGGTGAATAATGCGTTTTGAGGCTTTAATTGCTGTTTGTTGCCTAATTAAAGCTTAAGCTCATGTTAGCTAGCTACCCAGAGGAACTTGATGGTGACAAACTGCTGCATCTGTCAGAGGTGGTTGGGGTGCCTTTGTTAGGAGCATCCAGGAGAAAGCTGGAGGAATTTGTAGGGATGCAGAGGAGTCAACGTGTTTCTTTGGGAGGCCAGAGCTTCAGCTCATGCCACCTGAGATTCCAGGTGCCAAATACAATGGCATGGTGAAGGCAGAAGCTGTCTTCTGTGAAATTGCTCCTGGGATAGTCAGTGAATAAAAGCAGCAGCAGGGAGGGCCATTAATTACTCTGTTTCCCATCTTGCCTCTCACTGCTGACTAGTGCAGCATTAAGGAGAGGGGATGCAGAGGTATGCCCAGCATGGACAGGCAGAGAGACCAAAGCCAGCCTGGAGCCCAGCACTTCTTAGAAGCCTAGCAGGCAAAGGAGAGAATGTGAGACTGTTTTTTGGGGGGCTGCTGGGCTGAAAATGTTTCTCTCTGTCATGTCTGCCTGGGAGTGGTGACTTTGCATCCTCTGGTCTCTGCTTAGGACAGGATCAGTATTTACTGGATGTTTTTAGAAGCCATCTAGACATGGTGCTTCAAGGATATGGTGTAGTAGTGACCCTGGTAGGGGTAGGGCTTGATGATCTTAAAAGTCTTTTCCAAGCATGGTGGTTCTACAACTCTGTTCATGTACAGCAGGGAGATGCAGCTGTGGGGAGGGCTGAGATCACCTCATTTTCACTAAGAATAGTTTGTATTTCTTTACCTCTTGTTGTCCTCCAGGCACTTCACCATTTCTGACTAACAAATCCCCACACAACCTCATTAAGCAGGAGCTGCTGCTCCTCTGCTTTCCCCCCAGGTAATCCTGCACTCAGAAGCTGATTTACTACTTCGGTGAGTAGAGCTCAGTCAAGGAGGATGGGGAAAGGCTTTCTGCCCTCTGCCTTTCAGCCAAACACGATGTCACACCCCAGAGAATGCTGCCAGAAGTTGGGGAAGCAGAGAAATGTAACCTCTCTGCTTGGCTATTACACAAGCAGGATGCTTCTCCTGGAGGAGGGGAGGCTGAGGGGAGATCTCATTGCTCTCTACAACTCCCTGGAAGGAGGTTGGAATGAGGTGGGGGTTTGGTCTCTTCTCCCTAGTATCAGGTGATAGAATGAGAGGAAATGGCCTGAAATTGTGCCAGGGTTATGTTGGAGATTAGGAAATATTTCATTCATGCAAAAATGGTCAGGCATTGGAACAGGCTGCCCAGGGAGGTGGTGGAGGTGTTCAAGAAACCTGTGGCCATGGCACTCTGGGACATGGTTTGATGGTCATGGTGGTGTTGGGTTGATGGTTGGGCTGGATGATCTTAGAGGGCTTTTCCAACACAAACAATTCTAGGATTCTTTGAAACAAGCCATGGAGAGTCAGGTCCCATTGGGATATGTCACCAATAAATCTATCAGCCTCCGTCAGCACTGCTGAGGAGGAGCAAGGAGCATGAGAGGGTTCTGGCTCTGTAAGCAGCATCCTCTGGATGGAACCAGGCTAGACACTGCTTAATGCTGTTCATCTCAGACTGTGAGTTTCTGGTATCATCTCTTAGAAATACTTTTAAAAAATAGCTTTTAATAACCTTCTGTGTAAACATTCCCCTCAAGAGAAGGGGGAATTGTTAGTAGCAGCCACACCTAGCACAGAACCACAGAATGGTGTTGGAAGGGACCTCTGCAGATCATTCAGTCCAATCCACCTAGCAAGGCAGGGTCACCTAGGGAAGGTCACACAAGAACACATCCAGATGGGTTTGGAATGTCTCCAGAGATGGAGACTCCACCACCCCACTGTGAACCCTGCTCCAGTTCTCCATCACCCTTAAATTCAAGCAGTTCCTCCTTATGTTTAGATGGAACTTCTTCTGTTCCAGTTTGTGCCCTGCAAGAGATCAGGCAGCAGAGATCTTATTTGTTATCAGGTTTGGCACAGGTTGAGGGCAGCAGGACAGACCTACCTCCATCTCAGTGTGCCCTGTTTTGCACCATCAGCTGGATGGGATGTGGGGAGTGTAGGGTGCATGAATAAATCCCCTTCAGGCTCCTGGCTCTCTGCAGTACCATCCGTCACCCTCTGAAGCAGAGCCGTGCAAAATTAAACATTTAAATCTCATCCAGATGGTAGGAGAAACTCACTCCTGGGAAGGGAGGAAGGGAGGGATGCCAGGGAGGAGGCAGGGCTACTTGTCTCTGCATTGGAGGAGCACAAACCCCTGTGCTCAAGCCCAGACAGACCACGAGGCATGTTTCCTTCCACCAAGCAGTATCAATCAGCATGCACAGAGATGTCAGGAGGTGCTGGAATGCGTTGAGTGGATCTCATCATGCCCTCTGCCAGCCCTGGCATCGATTAATTTGGGGCTTCCTTTACCTGGGGGAATGAGCAAGCACACTGAGCAGTGTTTATAAACACAGGGATGTGCACACAAACACCCAAACCAACACAGAAGGCACAAAACACACAAACAAAACAAGCAAACCACACACAGAAGACGAATACAAAGCTGGAGACAGGCAGATGCTAAGAAAAGCTGCAGATGGCACTTGGGGAATTGATATTCCCTGCATTACCTGCTCTGCTGGCTTCACCTTCAGGAGAAAAATCAGGTTTGCTTCCTTTCTATCATTAAAATGCACCCACCCTTGTGACCTTCTAACCTCTGAATAGAAACCTGCAAAATGCATGAGTTCTACTGCTGCTGGAGGTAATGATTCAATCAGGCTGAGAGGCTTTGGGCTGTGCAGCCTGGAGAAGAGCAGCCTGAGAGGGGATCTGATCAGTGCTCAGCAAGAGCTAAAGTGGGGGGGGGGCAAGAGGCTGGGGCCAGACTCTTGTCAGCGATGCTCAGCAACAGGACAAGGGGCAATGGGCACAAAGTGGAACCCAGGAGGTTCCATCTTAACAGGAGGAGAAAATTCTGTGGTGTGAGGGTGCTGGAGCCCTGGAGCAGGCTGCCCAGAGAGGTTGTAGTGTCTCCTTCCCTGGAAAGATTCCAGGACATTGTGATCCTGGGCAAGCTGCTGTGACTGTCCCTGCTTTAGAAGGGGGGTTGGACTGGATGATTCCCAAAGGTCCAATCCCTACCATTGTTTGATTCTATGATCAGACCCATCCTGCCCTGGTGCTGATGCATCACAGCCTGGCTGGATGTAGGATGTGAAAGTTTGAACTGTGCCAGCCAGACCTGTACCCACCTCAAAGGGCAGTGCACAGAGGTGGTTTTGGGGTCACACCACCACCTCTGACTGCACTGCACACAGACTTCTTAAATGAATAGTGGGGAGAACACCTTTTCTTATAACCCATCACTGTTTTGGTTCCCACTGCTGCTGCTACAGTGGCTAGCACCAGTGGAAACATAAAAGCAGAAAGAAGAGAACAGGTTTCTTAACAAGGCTTCTGATGCTAGCTGTCAGGACTTCCCAGAAATTGTCACCAAGAATGCCTTCAAAGTGACCATTACAAGAAAACCCAGATGATAATGGCACAGAAGCAAAAAGGAGAGCATTAGGAACCCCAAGTGGCATTTTCATGGCCATTATGGCTATCACAGCATCACAAATCAGAGACTGGCTTGGGTGGGAAGGGACCTTTAAAGCTCATCCAGTCCTACCCCCCTGCAGTCAGCAGGGACATCTGCAACTACAGCCCTGAACAACCTGCCCTGGAATGGTGCCAGGCATGGGGCATCTCCCACCTCTCTGAGCAACCAGGGCCAGGCTCTCATCACCCTCGACATCAAACATTTCTCCTTTCTCTCCAGCCTGAATCTCCCTCTTTTAGCTTAAACCCTCCCACCTTGTCCTGTCCCAACAGGCCCTGCTCTAAGGCTGTCCCAGCTTTCCTTTAAGCCCAGTTTAATTATTAAAGGGCTACTAGAAGGTCTCCCTGGAGCCTTCTCTTCTCCAGGCTGAACAACCCCAACTCTCTCAGCCTTTCTTCAATTTGTGAGGCTTTCCTGTGACAGACCCTGAGGGGGCTTTGACTGCTGCTTTGACCACCCTTTATCATCACTTAGTTGCTCCTGGTTTTTTCTTTCCAGGCTGGACACCTCCCATCACTGTGAAGCCATTTAAATATTTTAGAAAGCAAAAGGGCCTCCATCAGCCATGCCACCCCGGGCTGCTGTTTGCTTTCCCCTCCCTCCATGTGGTCACATCGTGATGGTGGTGTTTACCAACACTATCAGGTCAGGGTTGGCAACCTCCCAACAGGGCTGCTGCTGCTTCTTCATGTTCACAGGTCAGGAAATGAAAAGCCAGTTCTCTGCATGGAAATATCTGTGAGTGGGGAGGGACAGGGGGGCTGCAGGAGCTGCAACTTGGCTGTCACCATGGAAGAGCCAGGAAAAAGGAGGTGTCCACTCACATAACCACGCTAAGGATGTGGTGAGGGTGACAGATGTTTACTCTTGGTTGAACAAATTAGAATAGTAGATAACATTAGTTTGGAATATTCCTTCTTAACAGTTTTGGACTCCTTTTTTTTTGGCCAAACCTAGTTTTTTGGACCTGACCTTTCCCATCAAAACTCAAACATCTTAGAAGTCTAAAATGGTTCCACAGATGAGGTGCATTGGTAATCAGTGTGCTACAGCACAGGGCACTGGGTACCCTTCTCTGTGGACAACTAATCAGACAACAACCCTGCAGGAGCTGGAGGACAGCTTTAAAGACAGCAAAAGGACTGAGCAAGAATGCCCTGCCAGGTTTGGGGAAAGGCACCACAGGAAGATGTCAGTCCCATCATATGAAAGGAGAGCCCACACAGAAGCATTGAGGTAAGCTTTGGAGTGAGAGTTCCAGGTCTGGATTGAGCCTGAGGACCACGGGAACCACATCATGGCACGTCCAGAGTGGTCAGGCATTGGAACAGGATGCTCAGGGAGGTGGTAGAGTCACACTCCCTGGAGGTGTTCAAGAAATATGTGGCCATGGCACTCTGGAACATGCTTTAGTGGGCACAGTGGTGTTGAGTTGATGGTTGGACTGGATGATCTTAGAGATCTTTTCCAACCAAAATGATTCTGTGACCTACAAGCCAGACCCAGAGCTCACTGCAAGCCCTGAAAATAAAAATGCCCTTTCCCATCTCAGTGAAAACTTTAAATGGGGCTGGTGGGAAACTTCACACTGAGCTTCTAAGAGGGACGTGGCCCAGGTCCTCCTCTGCTCCCTTCTACCCCAAGCCTCAGCCCTGCTCTGTGGCTATCAAGAATATCATCAGTGGAGGAGCCACCTTCCCCAAACGATCTGTTCTGGTAAAAAGCATTGGCTCCAATTAAGATTTTCAACAAAATCAGGTTCTCAGAGGGTTCACAACGAGCAGCACAGTGAGATCCTCCCAGCAGCAGGCTCTACCTAGCTTTAATCAGATCATTGACTTTCATAAAGATGTAGGAAGGAGGAGTGGCGGCACTTGAAAGGAGCTCAAAACAAGCTGAGTTTTAAACCTCAGACTTGTCATTGACTTAGCCTTTCATTCAGCCAATTATTTATGACATATTTGATGAAATTGAGAAAAGAGAGAAGCTGAAATCTGCATATCTGCTTGGCTGCAGCAGAGCTGCTACTACAGCTTTGAGCCAGGAATAGGAGCGAGGAGCTCTGCTGATGGCAGGAGCACCCAGGAGACCTTTGGTTTCAGGGTGCTGCCTTGTTTGGCACCATTGTTTGCCAGGGAAGGAGTTTCAAAGAGCAGCAGTGAGGGTTTCACACATGGATTTATTTGTTACAGAATGACAGAATGGTAGAGGTTGGAAGGGACCTCTGAAGATCATCTAGTCCAACACCCCCCTGCTAAACCAGGATCACCTGGAGTAAACCATACAGGAACACGTCCAGGTGGGTTTTGATTTCATTTGATTGCATTCTCAGTAGAGTTGGACTTGGAGATCTTAAAGGTCTTTTCTAAGCAAAATGATTCAATGATTTATTTTATCCCATTTTTCTAATGCACATCATGTTCCAGCACTGTCAGGAAATTAATTTTAAAAGATATGTGTCCAACTCAGCATGGAGGTGCAGCCAAGGCTCTCCTTGGACATCATAGAAATATTAAGGCAGGAAAAGACCTTCAAGATCATAGAGTCCAACCATCAACCCACCACCACCATGCCCACTAAACCACATCCCGAAGTGCCATGTCCCCACATTGTCTGAACACCTCCAGGGATGGGGACTCCACCACTGTCCTAGGCAGCCTGGGACAGGACTTAGACAACCCTATAGGGGAAGAATTTGTTCCTCATTTCCAACCTAAACCTTCCCTGGGGCAACCTCTTGTCCTCACACTTGTTTCTTAGGAGAAGAGACCAACCCACACCTGGCTCCAGCTTCTTTTCAGGGAGTTAGAGAGTCAGAAAGCCTCCTCTCAGTCTCCTTTACTCCAGGCTGAACCACCCCAGGTGCTTTTAGCCCCTTTTCTTGTTCTCCAGACCTTTCATCAGCTTCATTGCCCTTCCCTAGACACATCCCAGCCACTCAATGCCCTTCTTGGAGTGAGTGGTCTGAAAATGAACCCAGGATTCGAGATGCAGCCTCCTCAGTGCTGAGTAAAGGGAGACAATCCCTGCCCTGGTCCTGCTGGCCACGCTCTTGCTGATCTGAGCCATGATGGGCTACGGCTACCTGGGCTTTGGCTTCTGGGCTCCCCATGGGCCCCCCGGGAAGCTCCTGCAGCCCCAAACCCACCTGTGACACAAATAACCAGCGAGACAATCCCCCCCTCCCCCCACTCCTCGATGGCTCACTGGACCCCCAGCCTCAGGGGCCTCCCCCACTGTCCGCCCCCACCCCCGGGAACCTGTCCTGGCCTCTCCCCCTCACCTTCTGCAGCGGGAGGAGCCATGCGAAGGCCCCCAGGGCCGGGCAGCCCCCAGCCGCCCCCTCCCCGGTATCTCCGTGGGCGTCCCCACCGGCTCCCCCCCCCCCCCCCCCCCCCCCCCCCACTACCCCGCTCCCCAACTCCTCTCCTCCGCCTCTCCGGAGGAATCCAGGTCCGGATTTTTGCAGACGCCGCCTCAGCCCCGACCGCCGCCGCCGCCGCCGCCGGGCAGCCCCTGCGGCCGCGCCGCCCGCCCATGGCCGCCGAGCCCCGCGGCCGCGCTCGGTCCTGCCCGCCCGGAGCCGCCATGGGCCCGGCGGGGGCGGGCGGGCGCTGAGGGGGCCGCGGCCCGGCCCGGCGGAGGCGGCGCACGGCCGCGGCTGGCTGTGTGGTGTCCCCGGGGAGAGCGGGGCGGCGGGGGGGGGCTTCGCGGCGGCCGCGGACTGAGGGCGCAGAGGGCCGGCGGCGAGCCCCGGGCGCGGAGGGCGGGGAGGCGGCCGCTGTGTTCCCCCCCCCGCTCTCTCTCTCTCTCTCTCTCTCTCTCACACACACACACACACACACACACGCAGACGCGCACCCGGGAGGCGGCTCGGTGGCACCGGCGGAGGGGGGGGAACTGCCGCCGCCTGCCCGCCCGCTTCGCCTGCCCGCCCGCCGCCAACCCCCCGCCTCGGGGGCGGCTGCCCCCGGTGGAGCCTCCATCTGCAGCCCGGCGGCGGGAGCGGGAACATGGCGGACCTGGAGGCGGTGCTGGCCGATGTCAGCTACCTGATGGCGATGGAGAAGAGCAAGAGCACTCCGGCGGCCAGGGCCAGCAAGAAGATCACCCTGCCCGAGCCCAGGTACCGCCCGCCCCGGCCCGCCGAGCCCCTGCCCCCTCCCGACCCCGGCCCGGCGGCCTCCCCCTGCTTCCCCTCCCTCCCCCCTCTAGTGCCGGCACCTCGGGGCTGCACATAACGGTCCGGTGGCGGCCGGTCCTGCCGCCCTGCCCGGCCACCCCGAGGCCTCCGGGCCGGCCCCGGAGCTGCGGCCGGGGGCAGCCGTGGGGTCGGGTCGGCTGCGTTCAGCTGAAATAACTTCTGCGGGGTGAAGAGGTGAAGAAGCCGGCTGCTGCCGGGGGTGAAAAACACCCCCACGGCTCGGGGCGGTTTGCTTGACCCTAAACTTGATGCTCTAGGGTGAGAAATTCTTCAAGTGGTGAGCGAAATAAAATGGTAAAAGCAGATAAGAACGATAAAACCAGCCTGAAGCGTTCTCACTGGTTTATTCTGCAGAGCTGGGGTTTGGGTTGGTGGTTTTTTTTTTTTCTTTTTTTTTTTTTTTTTTTTGGTGATGCTTCAGGAGGTTTGACAGCAGGGAGATGTGAGGAGGGAGGACAGACTTGGAGAGAGGGTTTTTTCCCCCCCCCCTCCGAACAAGGAGCTCATGGAGCAGAAGTGATGTTCTGCCATGAACCGGTGCAGGTCTTGTGGCCAGTTCCATCACCGTTGGCTTCCGTGGGGCTGGCTGGGTGAGCAGACAGGTGCCGTGAGATAGCTGAGGTTTGGTGGTGAAAGCAGCTTCTGAGTGAACAGTCCCTGGTTATGCATGCGTTATAAAATCACCTGAGCACGGCTTATTTATTGCTGAAATTGAAGCTTTTGCCCCTCTGGCACGGCCCCGTGTGTATCTGTTTAAAAGGCAGCTTTAGCCAGCAAGCAAAACATCGCAACAGGAGCAAAAAAAAAAAAAAAAATCCAACCCAAAATGTACTGCAAGATGTGTAGGCAGTTTACAAGCCTACGGGTGGCCTAGCCTCGCTGTCTGCTGTCACTGAGAGGGTTGAAGCCCTCTGCTCACTTCTTCACCCCTTTCTCTGCCTTGGTGCTTGAATTCTGGGTTGCTGCAGAGCAAGGGCACAAAGGTGCCCAGGCCACCTTAACCCCCAGGCAGTGAGATCTCAGGTGAAGAAATTGGGCAGTTGGTTTGAAGGTCTGGTTGAGGATGGTTTGCTGGGCAGAGGAAGGTGCTTGTTTTTCTCCTGGTATATATAAATATTGGGAAAAATAGTAGCAGTAAAATGTACTGTTATCCCAAGGTACTGGTGTGCTTGACTGGGTGTACTGGTGGCTTTACATTTATCATGGTTTTGACCCTGTCTCTTGCTGCTCTTAGCGTCAGTGATGTGCCCTGCTGCTCTGTATTTGCAGCAGGGTCATGACCCCTCCAAGAAGGTCAGAGATGGGGACACGAAGAGTGTGTAGGGGTGAGTCTCTGCAATGCCATGAGTGATACCAGCCCCACTGATTCTTGTGGTGAGGCTTGAAGGCAGCTCCCCGGACCCACATCCCCTTGTGCAAAGTGTGTGGCAAGCCTCTCAGCGCAGCACGAGGCCTGAAGAACCTGCAGTGTGCTGCTCTGCTTCTCCAGGATTGGTTTGGTTGGTGTTTGGGAGTTTTCCTCTGGGCTCAGGGAGATGGTTCACCTGCATTTGGCTCTGCGGGGTGGGAAATTAGAGGTCTTTTGTGACTGAAACAATCCTGTAATGCAGTGTTTCTTTGAATGCTTGGACTCAATGATCTGAAAGGTCTTTTCCAACCAAAACGATTCTGTGAAATGGCAGCCAGAGTGCAAGAGGAAGTTTGGCAGAGCAGGAGGAAAGGTGAAGGGTTAGGTGACTGAAACGCCTTGCCCCTAGAGCTGCATGTGGAAGAACCTGTTTGCAGATTACATGAAATATTAAAGGAAAAGGATTGTTTGCCATCCCTCCCCTGCTCCCCCCCTCCCCCCCACCCCTGGGCTGCCATGCTCTGAAGAAGGTGAGAAGCCATAAGGAAGGGAGAGGTTGGCAGCTGTGAGCGGTGCAGTGGAACAGGGGGCGTGTAAGACAGCTCAGCAGATGAATGAGAGGAAGCGTGGACGTAAAGGAGAACAGAGACTTACCTAAGCCTGGGACCACAAACGGCTGGAGGTTGCCTGAAATGACTGAACTTCTCAGCTGCTAACAGAAACCAGGGATTTCCTCATACAGTAGGAAATCGACCGTTATTCTGGTGTCAGATGTCTGCACGCTGCCTTCTGGGTTGGGTTTTTGGTTTTGATCCCTCTCATTAAAGCAGACAACGGTGTGTTGGGTACACTGAGAAATGCTCTGGAGCGCTGGGCAGTGTGATTCATTGAAAATTATATAAATCAAGCTGCTTAAATGCAGGTTGATATAGTAACAGTAAAAAAAAAAAAAAATTAAAAAAGAAATACAGCACAGAAAGTCCTCTCTTAGGAGTTTGAAATCAAAGTATTCTTCCAAGTGATGTGTTTTTATTTCTCTGTGTGTGTGTGTGTGAGAGAGAGAGAGAGCAGCTCCTGGGAGGAGCGCTGAGCTTCCTAATGCTTGGCTGTGAGCAGCCATGGTGCTCCAGCTCCTGGCTGTCACCAGGATGGATAGCAGGAAGGTCACTGGAATATCACATCCACGCCTGGAAAGAAATGTCCCTGCTTTACTGTAGTGCTCTACTCCCAGGAATACCTTTGGTCTTGCTTTATCTCCAGCAGGCAACCGCTGCCCAGCTGTGGCCTCTGTGCTGCTGAGGTTATCTCCTCATGCAAGAGACAAAGGTGTTCACCACCCCCCCACCTCCTCCCATTAGGATTTGTCTCCTCTGGAGCCTGGTACACCTGTCGGCAGTGTTTTATCTGTGTGAGATAAGACACGAAATGAAGGCAGGGAGTTTGCTGTAATGCAAATTTTGAGGGGGCTTCCTGTTTACGAGGAAATAGCTGCAGCTCAGGCAGAGTGAATTCCAAGGCTGCAGGCCAAGGCTTAGCAGCACATAAACTCTTGAGGGTGAAGAGTTTATTGGCCGTGGGGCTGATTATTGCTGAGAGTTTACATGAAGCATCCTCAAGACTGCTTTTGTACCCAAATTGTTAAATATCACACTTTGGGAAGAAAGAGGGCAGAAAACACCAGTGAGCTGAGTGCCTGAGGAAGAGGCTTAGTGTGGTGGTGTTTTTCTTGAGACAGCAAAACAAACCAAACCTTTTTCCATCCTCTGTCAACTGCTTTTCCTTCCCTTCTGTGTTTCCTCCTTTTCGTTCCTAAGAGCCTTGCCAAGAAGTGGGAAAGCTGAGATACCTTCTGGTTTTACATGGTTTCTAAAAAGCCCCTCTTTGGGGGTAGGTTTTGCATGGGTGGACTTGAGGGGCTGTCAGAAGCAGAATGTCCTGCAAAAACAGGACCTAAAATGGGAGGGAAAGCATGTTTGAAATACAAGCAAATGGGAAACCTTAGTCTTGTTCTGCTGAATTGCCATCATATAGAATCATAGAATAGCAGGGGTGGGAAGGGACCTCTGAAGATCATCAAGTCCAGCCTTCCTGCTAAGGTGGGTTCACCTAGGGCAGGTCACACAGGAACACATCCACATGGGTCTTGAAAGTCTCCAGAGAAGGAATCTCCATGACCTCTCTGGGCAGCCTGCTCTAGGGCTCCAGCACCTTCACAGCAAAGAAGTTTCTCCTTGTGCACAGATGGAGCCTCCTGGGTTCCACTTTGTGCCCTTTGCCTTATCACAGGACACCACTGAAAAGAGCCTGGTCCCTGTCTTCCTGACACCCACCCTTCAGATATTTAAACTTTAATAAGATCCCCTCTCAGTCTTCTCTTTTCCAGGCTAGACAGCCCCAGATCTCTCAGCCTTTCCTCATCAGACATGTTCCAGTCCTTTAATATGTTTTAAGTTTGGGGGAACAGGAGTAGATTAACTGCACCTTTAGGTTTTTTTTAGGTTTTTCAACAGACTTTTGAAGTCTTTATTTTCCATGCAAATTTAGATTTCCCTTGTTTTGGTCAAAGGGAGTGGAAGAACACTCTATCCCAACAGCTTCTTCTATTTTGAGTAAAGGATTTGCATCATGTGAAGTTGAGAGAACCAGTCCAGGAGATCAGGTAACTGGAATGGAGGCGGGTGCAGAGCCTGCTGTCCTCACGCTGCCTGCAGCCCTCCTCGCCAGGAAAGTCAGCCTGAAAGGTTCTTTACTGTAAACATCACGTAAGCTTAGAGTGCTTTTGGTGTACAAATACCAAGGGCATGGTAACAAAGCAGTGTGCATCTGTCCAGGCTTCCCTCCTGCTTCTGCTGCTGCAGTTGTAGATGTTTCTCATCTCGTTTTTCCTTTCCTGCTTATTTCAGTAATCATGTCTCCATTTAATTCTGATTTTTCTCCCGAACTTTTTTTTGTTTTTGTTTCATTAGTCTGCTGCCTTCTGAATCCTGCCCTTTTGGGGAGATACAAGGTGGTGTTGGTGTTTTTTTTTTTTTTTCAGTTGCTTGTTTCTTAAAAATCCCCCATGCTTTTCACATGAGGTTTTTCCTCACTTGTCATCCATCCTTGACCTCTGAAGCCTAACAGACTGATATCCCAGCTGCTCCTTGCTGGGGCAGTTTGTGATGAGAGGCTGTGATGTGCTCTTTGCTTCCTTGCCCAGCAGCTGAGTGAGGTTCACTGAATGCACACAGGTTGCTTTTCCTTTCCCAGTTCCATCCTGAGCTATTTGAGATTTGCTTTTTCCCTGTTGCAATGCCGAACGCTGGCAAAACCCAAGCGATGTCTCCCGCCTGGTGTTAAGCACCGTTAGCCTCTATTGCTTCTGCTGTTCTCCAGGCATCACTACACTCCTCTGAATTTAAGTCATTGCTTTGATGTGTCCTTCAGCATGCTCTTGTACCTCTTGAACCTTCTTTAACATCTCTGAAGTTGCTTAAGATCCTCTGTTTCTCTGCCTGTCAGTCTCGGCCACTCCAAGGGTATTTTCTCTGCCGCCTTCTTGCGCTCATTCATTTCCAGTGCTGTCTCTGAGAACATTTTCCTGACAATTGGTTGTGTCATTTCCATCTTTGTTGCTGTTACACTCACCCTCACCCCTTTGCATCTTATCTAGGTGCTTCTTTGTTGCTTCAAGCATGCTGTTCAGTTTGGGGCTTCTGCAGGTAGCACTGAACTTGCTCCGTGCCACGGCGTTGGAAGCTGCTGCAGATGGCTGCTGCTGCAGCTTGTGGCCTTCCCTGCATTGAGGCACTGCCTGCTCTGGCCCATCAGGTCTGCAAAGCTCCTCCCTGGCTCCCTCATTAAAAGGTCTTTTGTGGTGAAGCTGATGAAGTTTGACTGTGATTAATGTGCCAGGGCTTGCTGTGTTGGTGCAGAGTTTGTCGTGTTTACTGAGGGAGTTGCCTGTCTGTCTCCCTCTGTCCATTTGCATTCTCTTGTCTCTGATGGCAGACGTGGGACCTGGAGGCTTTTTTTGGGGTCTAGCAGGGTCACATCAGTGGTGTTAGAGCCAACCTCCCCTTCTTTATCTGCAGGTTGTTTATAGAGAAGGGGGAGGTCTAGCTTGGATAGTAGGGAAAATTTCTTCACTGAAGGGATTGTCAAAGCCTGGAAGAGGCTGCCCAGGGTACTGGGGGGGTCCCTATAGAATAATTAAGGTTGGAAAGGAGCTCGAAGATCATCAAGTCCGACCTTCTAGCCAACACCTCCATGACCAGCAGACAGTGTCCCAAAGTACCACATCTACTTGTTTTTTGAACACCTCCAGGGATGGTGACTCCACCTGGGCAACCTGTTCCAATGCCTGACCACTCTTGCAGCAAAGAAGTTTTGGAAAGAAGTTTTTCCTAATCTCCAACCTAAACCTCCCCTGGTGCAGCTTGATGCCATTTCCTCTTGTCCTGTCATTAATTACTTGGCAGAAGAGGCCAACACCAGCCTCTCTGCGACCTTCTTGTGGGCAGCTGTGGAGAGGCTCTCAAGGCCTCTCAAGAGTCCCCATGCCTGGTGGGGTTTCAGAGCTGTGTAGATGTGGTGCTGGGGCCCACGGTTGAGTGGTGCCCTGGCAATGCTGGGTTAATGGTTGGATTTGATGATCTTAAAGATCTCTTCCAACCAACCCCATTCTATGATTCTGTGACTATAGTGAGTCCAGGAAGCCTTGTGCTACGTTGTGCTTCTTCCTCACTCTCTGGTTGTAAATGGGTAGAAGTGCTTCTGAAGAAGTGCTGTGTCCTTCTGCTTTCAGCAACAGCAAACAACAACAACAACAACAAAAAAAGCAGGCCCAGATTTTGCAAAGGCTTGTGCAGAGAAACAGTGCCAATGAATGCAAAATGAAACAGGAGATGATAGGGAGGATTAAGGATCTAATGGTTAATTCAGATGAATTTATGTCATAGTAACTTCAGCTCTGGGAGGTGGTGGTGCTTCATTGAAGCTTGTCCCATCTGCTTGTAGCAGTAATGACTCTAAATTGTTTTAGCAGAACTCCTTAAGCTTGGCTGTCTAGAATTGCAAAACAGTTCAGGTTTTTCATTTGACATTTACAGTTGTTTTTTTTTTTTTTTTGTGCTGAGCAAGATTGTTTCTTGGCATTTTTTACATCATTTCCAGGACTTACTAAAATTTGAATTAAAAAATTTGAATGAAGAAGTTAAAAAAAACAGCCTGCAGGATATGGAAAGTGTTCAAAGTGGATTACTCTGCCCTGGTGAGGCCATTTTTGGAGTACTGAGTCCAGTTTTGGGCTCCCCAGTTCAAGAGGGACAGAGACTTGCTGGAGAGGGCACAGCACAGGGCTCCAAAGATGCTGAGGGGACTGGAACATCTCTGTGAGGAGGAGAGACTGAGAGCATTGGGGCTTTTTAGTCTGGAGAAGAGCAGCATGAGGGGGATCTCATCAATGCTGATCAATACTTCAAAACTGGGTGTCAGGAGGATAGCAGGAGGGTTTTGTCAGTGGTGCCCAGTGACAGGACAAGGGCTAAGAGGCACAAGCTGGAACATAAGAAGCTCCATCTAAAGATGAGGAGGAACTTCTTGAATTTAAGGGTGAGGGAGCCCTGGAGCAGGCTGCTCAGAGAGGAGGTGGAGTCTCCATCTCTGGAGACATTCCAAACCCACCCAGATGTGTTCCTGTGTGACCTTCTCTAGGTGCCCCTGCCTTGGCAGTGGGTTTGGAGTGGTTGATCTTCAGAGGTGCCTTCCAGTCCCTACCATGCTGTGATTCTGCAAAATGGTTTAATGACCATGTAATTTGTGAGACTGCAGAAGGAAAAAGGACTCTTAAGTCAAGTGGTTTTATGAACTGATTCATTATTTTGCAGCTCTGCTCTATCTGGCTTGAGTGTTTAAGCTAAGACAAGGGAAGTGAAGCTTGATGAGAGCCAGAGGTGGCTCAGTATGTGGTGTACACCAGGCAGGTGTTCTGAGGACTAGGGTGAACCTGGAGGGGGATGTATTGGAGGCAAGCAGCATGGATTTGTGCTCTTCAAGGTCAGGGTGTCCTTGTTCAGTAGAGCATCTCATAGCTCACTGGACACTTTCTTGGAGCAGGCAGTAAACTATTGGAAGAGATGGGTTCCATGCTCTTGTGCTTCCTAAAGCTTTGCCATCTAGGAAGTGCAGCTTGTATTGCTGAGGCAGAATCCTAGAATGGTTTGGGTTGGAAGGGACCTTAAAGATCATCTTCTTGCAACCCTCCTGCCGTGGGCAGGGATATCTTCCGCTAGAGCAGATTGCTCAAGGCCTCATCCAACCTAGCTTTCAACACTTTCAGGTTTGGAGCCTCCACAATGTCTCTGTGTAGCCTGTTCCAGTCCTTCACCACCCTCATGGTGAAGAATTTCTTCTCAATGTCCAATCTAAATACAGCTTCTTCCAGTTTGAAGCCATCACCCCTTGTCCTGTCACTGCAAGCCCTTGTCAAAAGTCTCTCCCTAGATCTCCTGTAGCCCCCTTCAGCCTTCTCCAGGTTGAACAACCCCAACTCTCCCAGCCTGGCCTCACAGCAGAGGGCTTCCAGCCCTCCCATCATTGCTGTGGCCTCCTCTGGCCCAGCTCCAACAGGTCCCTGTCACTTCTGTGTTGAGAACTCCAGAGCTGGCCCCAGCACTGCAGGTGGGGTCTCAGCAGAGCATGACAGAGAGGCAGAATTCCCTCCCTGCCCCTGCTGCCCACGCTGCTGGGGATCAGCCCAGGACTGGCTGGCTCTGGGCTGGCAGCACATGGTGCTGGCTCACGTCCAGCTTTTCATCTTTGAGTCCTTCTCCTCAGGACTTCTCTCTTTGATGATGAAGGTCTTCTAATTTCAGTGGGAAAGCAGAGCATCTGCCTGTTTTTCATGTTCTTAAACATACCTGTGAGAGTGCTTTTGAGACACTGGAGCATGCCCCACAGGTGACAGCTCTGGTCTGCTCTTCAGTGGGGTATCAGAGAGCAGTGTGAGCCCAGCATGTTTGTGGGGTATCAGAGAGCAGTGTGAGCCCAGCATGTTTGTGGGGTATCAGAGAGCAGTGTGAGCCCAGCATGTTTGTGGGGTATCAGAGAGCAGTGTGAGCCCAGCATGTTTGTGGGGTATCAGAGAGCAGTGAGAGCCCAGCATGTTTGTGGGGTATCAGAGAGCAGTGTGAGCCCAGCATGTTTGTGGGGTTATCAGAGAGCAGTGTGAGCCCAGCATGTTTGTGGGGTATCAGAGAGCAGTGTGAGCCCAGCATGTTTGTGGGGTATCAGAGAGCAGTGTGAGCCCAGCATGTTTGTGGGGTATCAGAGAGCAGTGTGAGAGCCCAGCATGTTTGTGGGGTATCAGAGAGCAGTGTGAGCCCAGCATGTTTGTGGGGTATCAGAGAGCAGTGTGAGCCCAGCATGTTTGTGGGGTATCAGAGAGCAGTGTGAGCCCAGCATGTTTGTGGGGTATCAGAGAGCAATGTCAGCCCAGCATGCTTGTCTCCTGTCCTAGACTATCCCTGTGTTTTTTATTTCCTTAATTAAATTATTGACCAGCATGATGAAGAAAGCCATTGCTCGTTTAGCTCAGTGCAGTTCCTAGGGATGTGTGTTCCAAAGGTTAGTTTACCTGCTCAGGAAGGATGAAGTCTGGAGCATCTCTGGGCACAGCACAGAGAGATCTGGCCTTCAGGGAGATGTTCCAATTAGTTCTCCTGTGGGGATGCTGTGAGGCTGAAGCTTATGTTTTGAAACCTAGACCTTCCCTTGGGCATCATTACCTTAATTAAGCAAGGTGGCTGTGGGTGATCTGGGAGGAGATCAGCGTGTGCAGGATTCTGTTCCTGTGCTGCAACCAGCAGGGTGTTAATGGGGAAAGCTTCCAGGGTGGGATGTTGCATTCTGGCTGTGATGCATCTGTGTGGAGCCAGGAGTTGGTGCTTGTCGTGGATGGGCTTTGGGTCCTGCTGGGACCAGCCTGGAGCAATGCCCAGGGCTGGGTGCATCGACTAGAGGAAGTTCAGCCAAGCTGTGGCATGGAGAGCACACTCCTTGCTTCTGTGGGAGGTAGATAAAGGCAGATTTATCTTTTTGGTACAGTTAATAAACTTTGTAACTCCTCTCAGAGGCTCTGCAGAGCCTGCACCTTCCCAGGTTAACAGTTGGACTTGATGGTCTCAGAGGTTTTGTCCAGCCTTGATTTTATTGGGGGTCTTTTCCAAACCTTGATGGTCTCAGGGGTCTTTTCCATACCTTGATGGTCTTGGGGGTCTTTTCCAAACCTTAATGATCTCGGGGGTCTTTTCCATACCTTGATGGTCTTGGGGGTCTTTTCCAAACCTTGATGGTCTTGGGGGTCTTTTCCATACCTTGATGATCTCGGGGGTCTTTTCCATACCTTGATGGTCTCAGGGGTCTTTTCCATACCTTGATGGTCTTGGGGGTCTTTTCCAAACCTTGATGATCTTGGGGGTCTTTTTCATACCTTGATGGTCTTGGGGGTCTTTTCCAAACCTTGATGGTCTCAGGGGTCTTTTCCATACCTTGATGGTCTTGGGGGTCTTTTCCAAACCTTGATGGTCTTGGGGGTCTTTTCCATACCTTGATGATCTCGGGGGTCTTTTCCATACCTTAATGATCTTGGGGGTCTTTTCCGTGCCTTGATGGTCCTGGGGTTCTTTTCCAAACCTTGATGATCTCAGGGGTCTTTTCCATGCCTTGATGGTCCTGGGGGACTTTTCCATACCTTGATGATCTTGGGGGTCTTTTCCATACCTTGATGATCTCAGGGGTCTTTTCCATACCTTGATGATCTCGGGGGTCTCTTCCAAATCTTGATGATCTCAGGGGTCTTTCCCAAACCTTGATGATCTCAGGGGTCTTTCCCAAACCTTGATGATCTCAGGGGTCTTTTCCATACCTTGATGATCTCGGGGGTCTCTTCCAAACCTTGATGATCTCAGGGGTCTTTCCCAAACCTTGATGATCTTGGTGGTCTTTTCCAAACCTTGATGATCTCGGGGGTCTTTTCCATACCTTGATGATCTCAGAGGTCTCTTCCAAACCTTGATGATCTCGGGGGTCTCTTCCAAACCTTGATGATCTCGGGGGTCTTTTCCATACCTTGATGATCTCAGAGGTCTCTTCCAAACCTTGATGATCTCGGGGGTCTTTTCCATACCTTGATGATCTCAGAGGTCTCTTCCAAACCTTGATGATCTTGGGGGTCTTTTCCATACCTTGATGATCTCGGGGGTCTTTTCCAAGCCTTGATGATCTCGGGGGTCTTTTCCAAGCCTTGATGATCTCAGGGGTCTTTCCCAAACCTTGATGATCTCAGGGTTCTTTTCCAAGCCTTGATGATCTCGGGGGTCTTTCCCAAACCTTGATGATCTCGGGAGTCTTTTCCAACCTTGATGATTCTATGTGGAATGTGTTGAGCCAACCACTGGCACTGTAACATCAGGAAAGGAATGTATGCAGCTCTCAGTTTAAGTTCTGGTGAAATCATGTGGAATGACCTGGTTTAATCTTTTTCTCAATAACAGCTTTTTTTGGGGGGGGGTGGTGGTGGAGTGGAGTAATTAGTAACATTAGAAAAAAAGCCTTTCAGGAGCTGTCAGGTCCAGGTGCATAACCCAGATAACATCCTTTAATTGAACTAAATTGATGGGAAAGCAGCAGTTTCTGGCTGTAGAAAATCCAGCTGTTTCCCACAGGAGCAGCTTCTCCCCATGCCTTCCTGGTTTCTCCCAGAAAATCATTCCACTCCAGCATAAACACTGATATAAACACTCCTTGCATAAATAAATCAAGGTTTCTGAGAGTGTCAGGAGAAACCCCTTCCACAGAGGAACCCCCCCCCAGACCCCTTCCAGCATGCCAGGAATGTGTCCTGGTCAGCATGTGTCAAGTCCTGTTGAGAAAGGAAGTGGGGAAAGGGCAGATTGCTCTGGAGCTGGGCAAGGCAAAGCCTTCATTACCCCAGCCTGGCTGCTGTGGTGTGGTGGGGACAAGCACCACCTGCATGCTCACCTGCCACGCTCCTGCAGCCTTGGGGTCTCTGCAGGGCTGCATGGTGCAGGAGCTCCACATGGAGCTGAGGATGGATGGGTGCTTGTCACCCACTTTGGGTCTCTGCAGGGCTGCATGGTGCAGGAGCTCCACATGGAGCTGAGGATGGATGGGTGCTTGTCACCCACTTTGGGTCTCTGCAGGGCTGCATGGTGCAGGAGCTCCACATGGAGCTGAGGATGGATGGGTGCTTGTCACCCAGCTTTGGGTCTCTGCAGGGCTGCATGGTGCAGGAGCTCCACATGGAGCTGAGGATGGATGGGTGCTTGTCACCCAGCTTTGGGTCTCTGCAGGGCTGCATGGTGCAGGAGCTCCACAGGGAGCTGAGGATGGATGGGTGCTTGTCACCCAGCTTTGGGTCTCTGCAGGGCTGCATGGTACAGGAGCTCCACAGGGAGCTGAGGATGGATGGGTGCTTGTCACCCACTTTGGGTCTCTGCAGGGCTGCATGGTGCAGGAGCTCCACATGGAGCTGAGGATGGATGGGTGCTTGTCACCCACTTTGGGTCTCTGCAGGGCTGCATGGTGCAGGAGCTCCACAGGGAGCTGAGGATGGATGGGTGCTTGTCACCCAGCTTTGGGTCTCTGCAGGGCTGCATGGTGCAGGAGCTCCACAGGGAGCTGAGGATGGATGGGTGCTTGTCACCCAGCTTTGGGTCTCTGCAGGGCTGCATGGTGCAGGAGCTCCACATGGAGCTGAGGATGGATGGGTGCTGTCTCCTGGTCTATAAAGACAGCCAGGGTAGTGCCTCCAAAGATTTTTTTGGGGGAAGCTTCCCCAGCATTTCTTCCTCAGCCTTCTCATAATTTTCTGGTTTTCTTAAGTCTCTAGCCTGGCTTCACCATGTTTTCCTTACCACATTATTATTCACTATTTCATAGGATCATAGAATAGTTTGGGTTGGGAGGGACCTTCAAGATCATCTAGTTCCAACCCCCCCCTTCCATGGGCAGGGACACCTCCCCACTAGCCCAGGTTGCTCAAGGCCTCATCCAACCTGGCCTTGAACATCTCCAGGGATAGGACCTCAATTACTTCCCTGGGCAGCCTGTTCCAGTGTGTCCCCACCCTCACTGTAAAGCTTTTCTTCCTAATCTCCAGTCTAAATCTCCCCTTTTCCAGATCAAATCTGTTGCCCCTCATCATGTCACTGCAGGCCCTTGTACAAAGTCCCTTCTCAGCTCCCCTTGTAGCCCCACTTCAGGTACTGAAAGGTCACCAGAAGGTTTCCCTAGAGCCTTCTCTGGACTGCACAACCCCAACTCTCCCAGCCTGGAGGCTTCACCAAATCTTCCTTATCACATTTTTCCTCACTGGTGGAAGTGATTCTGTGTGTCTGTGCATCAGTCCTCTGGGTTTTTTATTCTTTATTACCTTTTTTAACCCCAGATTTTCCCGGTCTCCTTGCCAAATTGCTGTAATGATGATGGTTATTTTGTTCACATCTCCCTTCTGGGACCTTAAAATAACTGCCAGGTTAAAATGCCCATTGAGAAGCAGCAAATCAATGAAGGCAATTTTACACCTCTGCTTTTGTTTTGCTTCAGAGGAATTGCTGCTGCTGTGTTTGGGATGCTGGGCTCCAGAGGGATGCTTGGCCTCATCAAAGGGGATCAGTTCCTCAGGGAGAGGGAAAATACAGGGGGATTTCTGTAGTTCAAGCTGCTTGGAAAGAGTTCTGGGAAGATCTGATTCTGAAGCCAGGTATTTCTTCACAGTTTTCATTCTTGATGAATCTTGTTTTGCTGAACCTTCTGAAGGGGAAAAAGAAGCTGTGGTTGTAAAGGCCTGGGGCTGGTGAGCCTGGAGAAGAGCAGCCCCAGAGGGGATCTGATCAGTGCTCAGCATGAGCTAAAGGACCTGTGGGGGGCAAGAGGATGGGGCCAGACTCTTGTCAGTGCAATGGGCACAAACTGGAACCCAGGAGGTTCCATCTAAACAGGAGGTGAAATTTATTTGCTGTGAGGGTGCTGGAGCCCTGGAGCAGGCTGCCCAGAGAGGTTGTGGAGTCTCCTTCTCTGCAGAGCTTCCAAACCCAGCTGGCCATTGTGATCCTGGGCAAGCTGCTGTGGGTGCCCCTGCTTGAGCAGGGTGGGGTTGGACTGGATGATCTCTGGAGGCTGAGATTCTGTGGAATTGAAGTGAGTACCTGGCAACACAGTGCAGTCCTTTGCCTTGTGACCAGGGGCACAGCAGCACCTGTGCCAAGCTCAGCCAGGGAGATCTACCAGGTAGTGAGACTGTGAAGAAATTTTGGGAGAATTTTACTGCAGGTGAAGCAAGGGTCCTGATCCCTGGCACTCCATTGCTGATGCAGAGGGGTGTGTGCAGCACAGCTGTGGGTGCTGCTCAGGCTGACCTCTTGCTTTAGCAGTGGGGTTGGACTGGCTGGTCCCCAGAGGTCCCTTCCAACCCTCACCGTGCTGGCATTCTGGGATCCTATCAATGGCCCTGTGCCATTCTGCTGGTATTTGAATTGTGCTTGTTGACCCTGTCATGCTCTCAGTTCAGAGACCTCTGGGGCAGGATTTTTGTGGTCCAATTTTAGCAGCTTTCTGATGGATTTGGCCTAGTGCAAACAGAGATTGAAGCTTCTGTGAAATTGCATCCTGAGACTCTAGATGAATAACTAAATGGCAGGCGTGTTTCAGGCAGCCTCAGCTGTAGCTCATCTGATGCTTAGGATTCCATCTTCCTTTGAGAGAAGGTCCTAAAGGTTGTACAGCTACAGAAAAAATTGAAGAGAATTGGCTCTTCTTCACTAATTGTGTTTGGTTTTTTTTTTTTGGATAAAGAATAATTCCAATTGACAAATTAATTGCAGGAGGAGCGAGGAGGTTTGGATTTTGCTGCCGCTTCTCTCCCTTCCAGTTTTTCAGCAGCAGCACTCTGGTGGGGAAGAAGGGGCAGGCCCTTGCTTGACATTCCTGTCTTAATTCTTCCTGAAAAATTCATGTCCTCAGAAGCTCTTGTAGTCAGGTTTCAGCAGCCACGATGCAGATGATCCTCCAGGAACGTGAGGACAGTGCGTGTTTCGAAGTAGCTACAAAGCTGTTGCTTGTTGGCTGCCTCGGTGTCGACTTTCAACCCATCGATACAGTTTGCAGAAGCCAAGCTGCTGCTCCTCCTGGAGGAGATGCACACCAGAGGGGGGTGGTGGGAGGGTGTTGCTGGGCTTTAATCCTTCTGTCACGCAGGGGGTTCTTGGGTGGAGTGTGCTGTTGTTAATCAGCCTTGGCAATGCTAAGAGCGTTAGTTCAGTGCGGTGATGGGGACTTGGCAGTGGGCTCAGCATGAGCTTGGACAGGGTGCAAAGGCAGATAGAGAGATAGAAATGGGTGAGAAGGGGTAGGATATGGCAGAAGCCTGATCTTGTCCTGGGTGACAGAATTGGTTTGGTTGGAAGAGTCCTTTCAGATCATCAAACCTTAACCCAGCAATGCCAGGCCACCGCTAAGCCACTCAGCACCACCACATCTCCAGGGATTTGAAAGCCCTCCAGGGATGGGGATTCCACCACTGCCCTGGACAGCCTGGGCCAGGCCTTGAAAACTCTTAAGGGGAAGAAATTGTTCCTCATGTCCAACCTAAACGTCCCGTGGAGCAACCTGAAGCCATTTTATCTTGTCCTATCTCTTGTTCTCTGGGAGAAGAGACTGACCCCCACCTGGCTCCAGCCTCCTTTCAGGGAGTTTTAGAGACCCAGAAACTCTCCCCTCAGCCTCCTCTTCTCCAGGCTGACCAACTCCAGGTCCCTCAGCTGATCTTCACCAGCCCTGTTCTCCAGACCCTTCACCAGTTCATTGCCCTCTGGATCCACTCCAGCACCTCAATGTCCTTCTTGGACTGAGAGGCCCAAAACTGAACCCAGGATTTGAGGAGTGGTCTCACCAGTGCCCAGTGCAGGGGGATGATCCCTGCCCTGGTCCTGCTGGCCACACTCTTGCTGATTTGAGCAACCACTTAATGCACCACTTCTATTTTTCTTTGCATGACGTAGTCAGTTGGATGTTGTGTTGCTGTCTTGTAATACTATAGGATGCTCAAAAATCACAGAATAAGAGGAATATTTTTTTCCATATTAATTTACTATTGTCCAAAAAATGTGTTTTCCCAGGCTTCTAATGATTTGTTTCCTCTTGAATGCCAGAATTTTACAAGTCTTAGAGAGAGGTATCAGATGAGATGGTGTCCTGGTCCTTTGTGGCTGTAGGTTCTGGGTGGTTCCTTTGCCCCACAAATTATCTGAAAAGAAGCTGCAAGGTGTGAAATGTCTTCTACAGCATCTGGGAACAAAATCATTTGAAGAAGTTTTAACTTCTCTTGACCTCTGAACTGGGCACAAGGCTGAGAGAAAACAAAATGAAATGGATTGAGTGCTTTGTGAGGTGTTCACCATTTTTTTAGCTCTGATACAAGAGGGAAGCTAATTCTTTTTTATTGCTTCCATCAAGTGCCTGCCCTTTGCTTTCACCCCTGAAGTGGAGTGCTGAGCTGCCCTGGGGCTGTGCTCCAGTGACTCACTGCAGTTTACAGTTTCATTCAGGGGGAGCTGGGTGTTCATTTGGAGAGGTGCTCCATGCCAGTCATCAACAGATTACAAGGCAATAATAGCACCATTAGTAATCACTCACAGATTTGCTCTCTATCGTGAGGTGTTTCTTTCCTTCTCCCTGTTGTCTCCTGCTCTGTGACTTGCTTTCTTTCATAGAATTGTTTGGCTTGAAAAAGCTCTCTGAGATTATCCAGTCCAGATATCAAGCCAACACCACCATGGCCATCAAACCATGTCCCAAAGTGCCATGGCCACAGGTTTCTTGAGCACCTTCAGGGATAGTGAGGAAGAAGTGAGGAAGAAGTTCTTCCCCATGAGAGTGGTGAGAGCCTGGAATGGGTTGTCCAAGGAGATGGTTGAGGCCCCATCCCTGGAGGTGTTTGCAGCCAGGCTGGATGAGGCTCTGGCCAGCCTGATGTAGTGTGAGGTGTCCCTGCCCATGGCAGGGGGGTTGGAACTGGCTGAGCCTTGTGGTCCCTTCCAACCCTGGTGACTCCACCACCTCCCTGGGCAGCCTGTTCCAATGCCTGACCACTCTTACAGCAAAGAAATTTTTCCTCATCTCCAACCTGACCCTCCCCTGGCACAGTTTCAGGCCATATCCTCCCTTTCTATCACCTGATACTAGGGAGAAGAGACCAATCCCCACCTCACTCCAACCTTCTTCCAGGGAGTTGTAGGGAGCAATGAGATCTCCCCTCAGCCTCCTTTTCTCCAGGCTGAGCAACCCCAGTTTCCTCAGCTGCTCCTCCCCAGACCTGTTCTCCAGTCCCTTCTTTTTTCTTTCTGTTTATCTTGTTAGGTGAATCTGTTGGTGAGTGTAACTTGAGCCCACCCTTGATGCAGATCTGATTCTTTACAGCCCAACACCGATTTTTCAAGCTGTGGGGTGCACCTCTACAACAGATAATAGCTCACAAAGCTGCACTCTGATCCACTGGTCAGAAGGAATCAGGTGCTTTTAAGGTAAATGATTACAAACTCCTTTAAGATACAGTGGTAAGAAGGCTTCTTGATCCAGTTCCAGTCATAAGAGTATGTTTATCATGCATCCCATCACATCTTTCCTTCCCCTTCTCATTTCTAGGTTTAAGATGCTTTCAAAAGAGCTCCTGCATCATTCAGTGCCACC
The DNA here is from genome assembly GCF_027791375.1 of Indicator indicator. Lineage (NCBI taxonomy): Eukaryota > Metazoa > Chordata > Aves > Piciformes > Indicatoridae > Indicator > Indicator indicator. Next base: position 11,070,856 of record NC_072035.1, read on the forward strand.
AAAATCCACACAGCTTGGAAATGAAGAGCAGAACTTTTAGGGAATGTCAAAATGAATGCTCTTTATTTTAGTCTCCTCCGTAACTCCTGCTTTCTGTGTAGTTCCATGTCTGCTGTGGCCGTCCTTCTGGCTGCCTGATGGATTGTTCCTCAGGCTCTGGTGGCCATCTGATGGCTGTGTGGTTGCAGATGCAGACACCTAGCAGAAGTTTACAGGCTTAGCTGTGGAGTCACAGAACATCACTGATGTGTTATGGCTGGGGAAGAGCAGGAGTTGCTGTTTCTGTCAGCACTGGGGTTGGCCAGGGAGGTTCTCCCCTGACTCTGCTTGGCCCTGGAATACTGTGTCCAGTTTTGGGCTCCCCAGTTCAAGAGAGGCAGGGATTTGATGGAGAGAGTGCAAAGGAGAGCTGAGAGGGTGATGAAGGGACTGGAGCATCTCTGCTATGAAGAAAGACTGAGAGACCTGGGGCTGCTTTGTCAGGAGAAGAGAAGGCTGAGAGGGAATCTTGTTCATGTCTATAAATATCTGAGGGGTGGCTATCAAGATGAAGGTGACAGTCTCTTTGGTGGTACCTAGTGACAGAACAAGGGGCAGTGGGCACAAACTGGAACCCAGAAGGTTCCACCTCAACATAGGGAGTAACTTCTTTACTGTGAGGGTGCTGGAGCCCTGGAGCAGGCTTCCCAAAGAGGCTGTGGAATCTTCTTCTCTGGAGAGCTTCCAAACCCATGTGGATGTTGTGATCCTGGGCAAGCTGCTGTGGGTGACCCTGCTTGAGCAGGGGGGTTGGACTGGATGATCTCCAGAGGTCCCTTCCAATCCTCACCATGCTGGGATTCTATAATTCCCCTGCAACAAGGGACAGATCCTGGCTTTGGAGTGAGCTCCTTCCCTAGGGAACCTTCTGGTTTGCTGCTTATGGTGCAGCTCTGCTGAGAGGAAGGCTTGTGGATGAGCAGTGCTCTTGCCATGCACACCCCTTACTGTGTTAAAAAGAACATAAGGTGTTTGCTTCTTAGTTTTCCAGAAGATGTGTTTCCAAGCAGGCATTTTCCACCTGTCCTGACCTTGGCACTGTGACTGTCTGCATCCTGTCAGCCTGCCTGCCACCATGTGAGCTCCTAGACAGTGACAGATTTTAATTACAGAATGCATTTTAACCTTGAAGGCTGCTTTGCAGTGGATTCCTTTGCTCAAGTCTGAGGGACCAGGATGCTGGCTGTAGGAACCAGAGCTTCAAGATGCAGCTTAAAGCTCCTCTGAGCAGGTTCTTCACTTCATGCTTGGAATAAAGTCCTCTCCTGGGGAGGTGGAGGAGCTGACCAGGTTAGGGTGACCTGTGCTGTTCACCAAGTCCATAGTTTGATGAAGATACAGATAGTCATCTTTCTGCTTGCTTTTGGCCAGGCAGCATGTTCTGAGCTGCTTCAGGGGCTTGGTGTTTCTGTTCTGCTCTTTCTCCTGTGGGGCTGCAAGAGGTAAGCCTGCTCAGCACCCACAACTGTGCTGCAGCACCCTGCTGCCCACACCCCTCTGCATCAGCAATGGGTGGTGCCATTGCAGTGCCAGGGATCAGGACCCTTGCTTTACCTGCAGTAGAACTCTCCCAGAACTTCTTCACAGTGTCACCACCTGGTAGATCTCCCTGGCTGAGCTTGGCACAGGTGCTGCTGTGCCCCTGGTCACAAGGCAAAGGACTGCACTGTGTTGCCAGGTACTCACTTCAATTCCACAGGATCCCATCATGGAAGAGACCTCTGGAGATCATCCAGTCCAATGCCCCTGCTAAACCAGGGGCACCCACAGCAGCTTGCCCAGGATCACAATGGCTAGGGGGGTTTGGAAGCTCTCCAGAGAAGGAGACTCCACAAGCTCTCTGGGCAGCCTGCTCCAGGGCTCCAGCACACTCACCCCAAAGAAATTTCTCCTTCTGTTTAGATGGAACCTCCTGGGTTCCAGTTTGTGCCCATTGCCCCTTGTCCTACCTCTAGGCACCACTGACAAGAGTTTGTCCCCATCCTCTAGCCCACCAGAGGTCCTTTAGCTCTTGCTGAACATTGATCAGATCCCCTCTTGGGGTTGCTCTTCTCCAGGTTCAACAACCCCAGGTCTCTCATCCTTTCCTCCTCACAGAGATGCTCCAGTCCCAGTTAAACCAGTGCAAAGGTGTCCAGACAGAGTCCAAACTGCATTCCTCAAAGTATTTTAAGCCTGACTTTTTTCCCCCCCCAAAATATTTTTATTACTTACTTGACTTGTGTGTGGACAGCAAGCAGCATTTCTGGTGTTTTGTTGCTTGCTATTTTCCTCCTGTCAGAAACAAGAAATAGATGGCTAAAAGGTTCAGCTGCCAGGACAGTTGGGTGTGTTTTTGTTTCTGAAGTCTCCCAGGGGTTCGTTTTTAGGCAGCTTTTGCTTCTGCTTGTTTGGAGCATTGCTGTTCAGGTAAGCTCCACGCTGTGAACCGAGATGAACTTGTACCAAGAGTCCACTTCTGGCCTCGCCACGTTGTCTGTGCTGGGAGCACCTCTGCCTGTGGTTGGCTGTGCAGTAGTTTTGCTGTGAAATGCAGCTTTGCAGCCCAGATTGTACAAATCCAGGCTGGGTGAGGAGTGGCTTGAGAGCAGTCTTGAGGAGAAGGACTTGGGGGTATTGGTTGATGAAAAACTCCCCATCAGCTGAGAGTGGATGGTGGCAGCCCAGAAGGCAGCTGTGTGCTGGGCTCAGCAGAAGCAGTGTGAGCAGCAGGACAAAGGAGGTGATTCTGCTTCTCTGCTCTGGTGAGACCCCACTTGGAGCACTGCATCCAGTTCTGGGGCCTCCAACACAAGGAGGACACAAAACTTTTGGAGTGGGTCCAGATGAAGCCACAAAGACGATCAGAGTGCTGGAGAACCTCCGCTGTGGGGACAGGCTGAGAGAGCTGGGGCTGTTCAGCCTGGAGAAGAAAAGACTCTGGGGAGACCTAGAGCAGCTTTCCAGTACCTGAAGGGGGTTACAGGAGAGCTGGGGAGGGACTTTTGACAAGGGCTGCGAGTGACAGGATGAGAAGCAATGGCTTTGAGCTGGAATAGAAGAGATTTAGACTGGAGATTAGGAAGAAATTCTTTTCAGTGAGGGTGGTGAGACTCTGGAACAGGTTGCCTAGGGAGTTAGTTGAGGCTCCCCTCCCTGGAGGTGTTCCAGACCAGGCTGGATGATGCCTTGAACAACCTGTTCTAGTGGGAGGTGTCCCTGCCCGTGGCAGGGGGTTGGAACTAGATGGTCTTCAGGGTTTCTTCCAACCTAAACCAGTCTGTGATTGTTTACATGTGGGGAAACAAATGATTCAGTAGAGAGGGAACCTTCCTGTCTGTGGGATGTGCTCAGCTCCATTTCAAATGTTTCCATCCTTCTGAAGGGTAAAGGGACTCTGCATTGTTTGTTCTGAGCTCAGTGGGGTTTCTACCTTTCAATTCCACGTGAGAAGCAGGAGTTGATTCTTCTGGGTAGTCCTAATCCATTCCTTTATTCCTCTTCATTCCACTGGCTAAGGAGCAATGCTTCGGAAGGGGTGAAAGGCTGTTGTTCAGAAGCTGGAATGCAGGCTGGACTCCCCCTAGCCTGTGATCATTTGACAGCTCTGCTCAGATTGAAAGGTTTTGTTCCTTTGCCATGCTGCCCATCAGAGCAGAAGTGCCTCCATGTGAGGGAGCAGAGCTTTGTCCCTTACACAATGGCAGTGTTTTCCTGGACACTTCAGTCACACGTTAAATTTTTTCATTATCTTCTCCCCTTGTCTAGACTGAGATCTGTTTATGTAATTTCTCACCAGGCACTTGTTTGAGCAGCAGAAAGCTTTTCTTGATGTCATTATTGTGATTAAAAAGGCTTATTCTGTTACTAATGGTCTGGTGGGTGGTGGGAACGGGACGTTGCCCATGAGAGCTCCGAGGGCAAGTGCTGTGAAGGGCGCTCCTGATGGGCTTGGGTCAAGCTTGGAGGCTGAGAAGAGGAAAGTTTGTGGTCTTTGCTGATGGACACCATGCTTGGTTTTTAAGTGGTCCTTCTGTCAGCATGGAGAGGCAAGGGGAAGGTCTGGTTGGGAAAGGAGTGATGTGGAAAGTTGCCAAGGATGTGGTTGAGGCCCCATCCCTGGAGACATTCAAGATCAGACTCGACATATCCCTGGGCTTGTTGGAGGTGTCCCTGCTCACTGCCAGGGGGGGTTGGACAAGATGACCTTTGAGGGTCCCTTCCAACCCAAGGCAATGTGTGAATCTTGAATCTGTGCAGGAAGGAGCCCATGGGTGGGCAGAGCTGCAAGGCTCTTTTAACCCCTTCTGGGCTGGAAGCTGCCTTTGGCCACCCCCTGGTCCTGCCCATGGCTGTCTGCTCTGCTCCCTGGGAAGCTTTATGACTTCTGCTGCCCAGTCACACCAGTACATGATGGTGTCAGTGCAACTGGAGGTATTCTGCCATTGATGTACTGACATTTTATGGATTTTAGACAAGAATCAAGTTTTACCATCACCATTTAAAGCCTCTTAAGCTAAATTTTACCTGACCACCTTGCTTTTCCTGGGTGCAGAGTGTGATCATAGAATGGTTTGGGTTGGCAGGGACCTCCAAAGGTCATCTAGTCCTACTGCCCTGCAGTCAGAAGGGACATCCTCCCCTAGAACAGGTTGCCCAGAGCCCTGTTGGGGCCTCAAATACCTCCCTGGCCAACCTGTTCCAGTGTTGCACCGCCCTCATGGTAAAGAACTTGTTCCTAACATCCAACCTAAACTTATTATTCTCTAACTTCAAACCATTGCCCCTTGTCCTATCCCTATAAGCCTTTGTAAACAGTCCCTCTTCAGTTTTCTTGTAGCCCAGGTACTTCAGGTACTGCAAGGCCACTGTAAGGTCTCCCTGGAGGCTTCTCTTCTCCAGGCTGAACAACCCCAGCTCCCTCAGCCTGTCCTCATAGCAGAGGTGTTCCAGCCCCCTAATCATTTTTGTGGCCCTCCTCTGGACCTTCTGGGCTGCAAGTGCACATTGCTGGCTCATGTCCATCTTCTCATCCAGCAGCATTCTGTAGGGCTGCTCTCTATCTGATCATCCCCCAGCCTGGATTGATATCTAGGGTTGCCCTGACCTAGGTGCAACCTCTCTTTACTGCTTCCTCTTCATCTGAAATTGGTGTTTAGTTTGGATTGCTAAACCACCCAGAGAGCAGACCTAATCTATAAAGAACAAATGAAGACTGGCAAGTTCAGCACTGAGTAATTCAGAATCTCAAACCTGATTAACAAGGTTTGGCTCCCCTTGTTTAACGTGGTGTGATGGTTGACCTCTGGAGTTCTTGCTCTGGATCATCATAGGTTTGTGTTCCACATGGGGCTTCGAGATGTACATCAAAACTCTTCAGAGAATTGTTTTCTGATTGGGGCTGAGGGCTTTTGTGTTAATTTCTTGGCTGTTGTTACAGACTTTATTCTGGTCAAGTCATTCAGGCTGCATGCCTCAGGTCCTCGTTTGAGGAGCAGCGCAAATTCTTTCCTCTCCCAAAGGCAAGGGAAGAGATGTTTGTTAATATTTGTGAGGGTTGTCAGAAGCTCTGGTGATGGATCCTGGGAGAGGATAGTCTCAGCCCTTTGCAGGACTGTCTGGGGGGGTCTGCAGTGTTTTTGGGCAGGGCTTTGCTGCTCACACTGACTCAGAATCACACAAATAAATGTTAACGAAGAGGCTTTAGATTAAAAATGGGTGAGAAATAACCACAGAAACTGAGTTTTTCTTCTGGTCAGGCATTGGAACAGGATGTCCAGGAAGTCATTGTCCCTGAAGGTGTTCAAGAAATGTGTGGCCATGGCACTTGGGGACATGGTTTAATGGCCATGGTGGTGTTGGGTTGATGGTTGGACTGGATGATTTCAGAAGTCTTTTCCAACCCAAACAATTCTCTGATTCTCCAGAAGATGTTCCTATCTCCTCATGAGAACTGTCCTGTTCAGTTTTGTTCTTGACATGAAGTATTTCAGAGTCTGCTTTTTACAAGGATTAGGTGCTCAGTCTTAGTCCTGCCAAAAAAGTGAGTGGTGTTTAGGTCCTGAGTGCTTTGTGCAGAGTATTTGTGGTTATTTTGATAAAGATAAAAAAATGCCTAGGGGAAAAAAAAAAAAAAAAAAAAAAAAAAAAAAAAAAAAAACCCAAAAAAAAAAAAACCAAAAAAACAAATTTAAACTTGGAAACAGAAACTGTCTGGTGGAATTTTGCCTTAATCCTGTGACAATGCAGTTGTTTTACCCTGGACTGCTGGGCTCCACTGAATTGGAGATTTATGGACTTGTATTGTTGCCCATATGAAAATTTTATGGGCATAATATTGAAGTGATGATTGAGCTTACTTGTCAAATAAAGGAAATCTGAGTTAATGGGCTTTAAATAAGTGATTGTGAGATTATAAATTAGGCAGAGTAGATGTTAAGTGCATGGCAGCCAAATGAGGGATCTAATGGAGCTTATGTTGGCTCATTTCCTCAGTCATAGGTGGTGGTGGCAGCCTTAACAGCCCTGATGTAGCTTTGATTGACTTGTACATTGATTTTACACAGAGCAAGCTAAATCCTCATTCAAGAATAATAAAAAAAAATCCTCATTCAAGAAAAAAAAAAAGGCAATGACCAGAATGTCCCCTGGGAAGTGCTGTGACTATATCAGGGTCAGTTCAGGGCTCCTCCACCTGATTCTCCCCTCCTTGTACTCCTGCCTGCACCCTCTGGTTTTGAGGAAGGACACCTAGCCTTTGGTGCTCCAGCTCCATCTGGCAGCCCAATTCTGCCCACAAAATCTAACACAAAATCTTCTATTGATCTCCAGCTGGGATCAAACCCCAACTGGGCAATCCCAGGGAAGGCCTGGGAGCTCACCCTTAAACTGGTGTGCTCCTGCTTTTGTGTAGGGGATGCTGCACAATCACTGATGGCTTCTTCTTCCAGTTAATGCTCAACTGTGCCCTTTTCAAACCTTATTTGAGAAGTTGAGGTTCTTCAGAGGAGTTCTAGCAGCATCATGCTGTGCAGTGAAGGCTATTGAGATGTTAAGCTTGAAGAGCTGTGCCTCTGCTATGCTGAGTACTGGTGTTCTGCACTGGATCCTGTTGATATTTACAGGGGGGAGCAGTGATTTTTCTTGTGTACCTCAAACTCCAAGAGCCCTTTAAAAAGAAAAAGTCCTTAAAAGTCAGAGTATTGAGACTGCAAGGCTAAATACAGGCTGGCAAGGTGGTGTCTGGGAAGGGATCCCTGCAGGTGTTAAAAAATGAGTAGATGTGGCACTTTCAGAACGTGGTCTGCTGGTCATGGAGGTGTTGGGTAGAAGGTTGGACTTGCTGATCTTAATGGCCTTTTCCAACCTTAATGACTCTGTGATTTGTAGGTGGAGGTTAGAGAGGGACTTTTTCCAAAGGCATGTACTCATAGGATGAGGGGTGATGGCTTCAAACTGGAAGAAGCTGGGTTTAGGTTGGACATTAGGAGGAAATTCTTCCCCATGAGGGCACTGAAACAGGTTGCCTAGAGAGTTGTGGAGGCTCCAAGCCTGGAGATGTTCAAGGTCAGGTTAGATGGGGCCTCGAGCAACCTGGTCTAGTGGGAGATGTCCCCTGCCCATGGCAGGGGGATTGGAACTAGGTGATCTTGAAGGTGCTTTCCAACCCAAACCATTCTAGGATTCCATGACTGAACTTTGATTTGCAGAGCTGAATTCTGAATTCAAGAGCCTCTCTTTGTTTATGACCTGACTCTGGGCCAGGTGACCTTAGTGGTCCTTAGATGGAGCATCAAGCTGTGAGGTGAGGCAGGAGGTGGGCAGTGGCATCTCATTTGGCATGAGTTTTACACTGATGTTTCATTTTAATGCTCCTTTTCTTTAAAGCATGCTCAAGGTCTGGTTAAAAATCATCACTTTGAAGTTAACTCTTCTTTTTTTTTCTTCTTCTTCTTCTTCTTTTTTTTTTTCCTTTCAGTATCCGCAGTGTTATGCAGAAATACCTTGAGGAAAGGGGTGAATTAACCTTTGACAAGATCTTTCATCAGAAGATTGGTAAGTCTTGGCTCAATCCAAAGTTCCTCACGTCAGCATTTGTAAGATTGGCTCCCTGCCCCCTTCTCTGTAACAACTGCTGAGCAATCAGTGGTGTAGATGGTCTGAAGAGCACTGGAGTATGGACAGGGCTTTAGTGAAACCAAGGTCTTCAATAAAATGAAATGCTCTGAAAGGGAGGAAGATGAAGCAAGGCCAATCTGTCAACTTCATGTTCTGGAAAACTACTGGAAAACTAATTCAATTGTTTGGAAACACCCAGGAGAAAATTACATTACTTGGTATGGGCTTGTCAACAATCTAATGTGTCACATCAGTTAGGCTTTTTGGTTTGGGTTTTTTTTCCCACTCTGCAGGATAAGAAGCCTTGTTGATGTGGGGTAGCAATAGTAAAAAAGATACCTTGCATGGTGTCCTGATGGTCTGACATTGTGTTTGTTTGCCTCAAGTGTCCAGCAGGTCTAGGGATGTTCTTCTTCCCCTCTACTCTGCCCTGCTGAGACCAATCCTGGAATACTGTGTCCAGTTTTGGGTTCCCCAGTTGAAGAGAGACAGGGATCTGCTGGAGAAAGTCCAAAGCAGAGCTGTGAGGATGATGAAGGGACTTGAACATCTCTGCTATGAAGAAAGACTGAGAGACTTGGGGCTGTTTAGTCTGGAGAAGTGAAGGCTGAGAGGGGATCTGATCAACATCTATAAATATCTGAGGGGTGGGTGTGAAGATGAAGGTGCCAGGCTCTTCTTGGTGGTGCCCAGTACTAGGACAAGGAACAAGGGGTACAAGCTGGGACACAGGAAGTTCCACCTCAACATGGGGAGAAACTTCTTTGTTGTGAGGGTGCTGAAGCATTGGAGCAGGCTGCCCAGAGAGGTTGTGGAGTCTTCTTCTCTGCAGACTTTCAAAACTCATGTGGATGTGTTCCTGTGTAGCCTGCCCAGATGATCCTGCTATGGTAGGGGGGCTTGACGGGGTGATCTCCAGAGATCCCTTCCAATCCTTTCCATTCTGTGATTCTGTGTTCTTGTTAGGAACAGAGGGAACTGTAGCCTGGGTGGAACTGCTGTGTGCAGGGAGCAAAACTGCTGGGGAAGTGGATGTGAGGGACAGTTACCAGTGCTTCTGTGTGACCATGGAAGAGGTTGCACTGGGGAGATTGCAGGGGAGCCACAGAGGTGTCTTACCATGTAGGTTCTTAGTCAACAGCTGAATGCTGGGATGAAGAATCTCAGTATTCTGCTTGTACCCTGAGGCTGTACCATGCTGGGGAGAAGGACAGTGACCAAAGGTCTGCATAAACCAGAGGAGGAGGTTTGAAAAGACCACAGTGCTTCTCAGCAAAGCAAGCAGTGTCCCCTACACCTGTAGTGGAGTCCTTCCAGAAGCAATGAGTGGAGAACCACTGAGCAGGGAGATGTTTTAATGGACTTGGCTGTTGTAGTGAGCTGTAGGTTGTTGTCTCTGCTGGATCATTCACCTAAATATAAAGTTAGGGTTGTAGCCAGTGAGGTCTGTCAAGTAATCCTCTTTTGGCAGATATTGTGTCCATCCTGGCACTGGGCTACAAAATATACATAGAGCTGCTGGAAGGAGCCCAGGGAAGAGCAGTGGGAGTGAGCAAACCTTACTTAGCAGTCTGCTATTTAAATATGACCTGTGAGGAGGTATGAAAATGGGGTGTTAGAAGGCTATGAGAGTAGTGAGGTTGAGCAGTCTTCAAAACTAAAAGCTGCTGCAGAAATGATGAGGTGAGTCAGCTGATGAGGTTAGACAATTGTCCAGAGGCCTAAAGTGAATGAAAAAAAAAAAATAATGTGGGGATGAATAAAACCATTTTAGCATTAGAATGGGTAGAAAAGGAGGGGAATGGATTTCATGAGGGGCTTGTGAAATCAGTAAATTTGAGGAGTTGGTTGTCTGCTAGGATTGTAGAATCATAGAATAGTTTCTGTTGGAAAAGACCTCTAAGACCATCCAGTCCAACCATCAACCCTACCCCACCATGGCCATTAAACCATGTCCCAAAGTGCCATGGCCACAGGTTTCTTGAACACCTCCAGGGATGGGGACTTCACCAATCCCTGACCACTCTTGCAGCAAAGAAATTTTTCCCAATCTCCAACCCAACCCTCTCCTGGCACCGTTTCAGGCCATTTCCCCTCATGCCATCACCTGATCCTAGGGAGAAGAGACCAACCCCCACTTCACTCCAACCTCCTTTCAGGGAGTCCTGGAGAGCAATGAGGTCTCCCCTCAACCTTGTCTTCTCCAGACCAACCAACCTCAGCTCCCTCAGCTGCTCCTCATAAGACCTGTTCTCCAGACCTTTGTCCAGCTTTGTTGCCCAGCTGCTCTTATCTTGCAAAGTGGGGAGAAAACCATGGAATGGGCTGGGAAGGCTTGAGGAGATCCATATCTAATTGACAGTGGAAGCAAACACCTAAGAACAAGGTGCAGCTGGGCCTGGTTTCCCTGGGAAGGTCATACAATGGAGGCATACAATTGGAGCTGGGTGAGCTTTAGCTGGTCTCCTTTCCTGGCTGGAGCAGGAATATCCATGCTTCTTGGACACCTCGGTAGGTAGGAGAACATTATGTAATGGGAGCTGTGAGTATTGCCAGGTTAAAATCAATGTTGTTCTTGGGGGCTGTCACAGATGGGAGTTCATGGCTGTGTACAAAGAGGGTTTGTGGAAACACCACTCTGAAGTATGTGTTGATAGAAGTCTCATGGAGCTTTCCATTGTACTGCAGTCATTGAAGTGGAGTCTGTGTCTTTGTGCATAAAAACTGGTTTTTTTTTTTTTTTTTTTTTTTTTTTTGTTATTCTGGTCAAAGCCATTCTCCTGTAAATAGAGAGACATCTCCTTTGTGCTGCCAGCTCCAAGCAGGTGCCTCAGTTCAGGTGCCTCTGCTGAATCATTCAGATGGTTTTGCAACAAGGCAGTTGCACACTAAGTGGAGTTTTAGGCAACCAAACACAGGCTGACTCTAACTGTTTGATTCTGCTGGGTGGCAATGAAATCATAGAATTGTTTGGGTTGGAAAAGCTCTCTGAGATCATCCAGTCCAGCCCTCAACCCAACACCACCATGGCCAGCAAACCATGTCCCCAAGTGCCATGGCCACAGGTTTCTTGAACACCTCCAGGGATGGGGACTCCACCACCTCCCTGGGCAGCCTGTTCCAATCCCTGACCACTCTTGCAGCAAAGAAATTGTTCCTGATCTCCAGCCTAACCCTCCTCTGGCACAATGTCAGGCTATTTTCTCTCCTCCTATCACCTGATGCTGGGGAGAAGAGACCAACCCCCACCCTCATTCCAAACTCCTTTCAGGGAGCTGTGGAGAGCAATGAGATCTCCCTTCAGCTTCCTTTTCTTCAGGCTGAACAACCCCTGTTCCCTCAGCTGTTCCTCACTAGCCCTTCTCCACACCCTTCACCAGTTTTGTTGCCCTTCTCTGGACCTGCTCCAGCCCCTCAATGTCCTTCTTGGAGTGAGGGCCTCAAAACTTATCCCAGGATTTAAAATATGGCCTCACCAGTGCCCAATACATGGGGATAATAATTTTCTTGGTCCTGCTGGCCACAGTATTGCTGATTCAGGCTAGGATGCTGGTGACCTTCTTGGCCACCTGAGCACACTGCTGGCTCATGTTCAGCTACCTGTAAATCAGCTATGAGGATGTCATTTGGGGTTTGTTTTTTTTTTTCTCCTTTAGGAAGAGCAGCCAAGCAGAACAACTGATGTGCCATGGGTATTTCTATTCCTAGGACTGAATCCTCATTAATAGTTGATTCCAAAGACCAGAGAAGAAGGTTGCAGTAGTTTTGATGAGTTACAGCAGTTACAGTCAGGTGACTGTAACCTTGGAAGGATTAATTTTTCTTTTTTTTTTGGTAGCTATTTAACCTGGAATTTTAGAGCCTGGAGTTTGATTAAAAACAGAGTTTCTCCTTCCAGATCTTGAGATTATTGGTTCACAGCCATGCAGAGAGCTCTCCTGCTGCTGTTGGTGCAGTCATAGATCCACTCCTCCCTTGGTACAGTCATAGCAATACTTGCCCTGGGTTACCTGGAAATGAGAAAGGTCTTCTGAGACCTCTCTGCTAGAGTTTTGGTTACTTCTGAAGCTGGTTCCTTCTGTAGAAGATGGCCACAAAGATGATTAGATGTCTGGATCACCTCTCCTACAAAGAGAGGCTGAAAAAAAGAGTTGGGGCTGTTCATCATGGAGCAGAAAAGGTTCCAGGGAGACCTTAGTGCTGCATTTTAGTATCTGAAGGGGACCTGCAGGAAGACTGAGGAGGGATTGTTTAGAAGGGCCTGTGGGGATAGGATGAGGGGCAACGGTTTGAAACTGGAGCAGGGGAGATTTAGGTTGGACATCAGGAAGAAGTTCTTCACAATGAGGGTTGTGAGACACTGGAACAGGTTGCCCAGGGATGTGCTTGAGGTCCTATCCCTGGAGACATTCAAGATCAGACTTGATGTGGCCCTGGGCAGCCTGCTCTAGTTGGAGGTGCCCTTGCTGTCTGCAGGGGGCTTGGACAAGATGATCTTTGAGGGTCCCTTCCAACCTGCTGCAATCTGTGATTCTGTGACTATAACCTTAGAAGATTAGAGTTGGGTTTTTTGGTTGGTTTGTTTTGGTTAACCATTGAAGCTGGAATTTTAGAGCCCAGAGTTTGATTAAAATCTTAATTTCTCCTCCCCATATCTTGAGATTCTTGGTTCACAGCCCTGCAGAGAGCTCTCCTGCTGCTGTTGGTGCAGTCATAGATCCACTCCTCCCTTGGTACAGTCATAGCAATACTTGCCCTGGGTTACCTGGAAATGAGAAAGGTCTTCTGAGACCTCTCTGCTGGAGTTTCAGTTTACTTCTGGAGCTGGTTGCTTCTGAAAAAAAAAAAAGGATTTAGAATGGAACAAAAAAAAAAGGCAAAGCTTCAAGCTGAAGATGCCTGTTTTCACCAGGAGACTTTGCATTGCCATGGCAAATGTTGCATTTCCTCTCTGTGGTCGCTCATTTAGCTTTTATTGCGTTTTCTAGCTCCTTCTTTGCCATTAAATTAGCTCTGTTTCCAGACATTAGCATAATTGCTTGTGGTAAAGTACCTTCAATTTTAGGCCAGCATTATGCAAAAGGCTGTGCAAATGAAGATGGCAAGGTAATTAAAAGTCTAATCACCTCTTTTTTTTTTTTTTTTTTTTTTTTAACTCTTGTTGTTATCTCTTTGGATGCTGGGGATGTGGGGAGACTGCAGCTGAGGCTGGACCTGTGGGTGCATGTCTGGGGTGGGTGCTCCTGCTCTGAGGGGTTGAAATTAACCTGGGTCAAATGAGTCTCTCTTCAGGAGCTACAATTTTACTGCTGGCTCTTCCTCTGCCTTTATTTTCTCAGTTAAAGAGCAATCTACTCTACAATGCTTTATCCCTATGTACTAATTAGAAAAACTTCATCAAGCTACCTATTTTTCCCTTTGGCAAGGGATGTAGAGGAAGACTGTTAAGCATTCTCAGACCACAGTTCTTTTCTTACAGCTCCAGGTCATTGTTTTATCTGTTTCTTTAGCATCCTTTCAAATGTAAAATCCAGGGCTTTGATCAGTTGCCTGATAGGAGCCTGCCTGATGGTGCAGAAGTTGTTCCTGTTGGATGCTTTCCTCTCATCAGGGCTAATGATGGTGCTGGTTTTATCAGTGGCAAGTGTCTGTCCTTAATGAGCCCCTCAAGCCTTTTAAGACCTGAACTTTCCAGGTCCCACTGGTAAAGATGGGCCTGAATTCCCACCCCACCACCTCCCTGGGATGTGTATTTGCAGGCAGTTTGGGTTTGGAACCCAAAACCTTCTCTCTGCCCTTGAGGATTAGAATAAGAGCAGGCAGCTCCCATCAGTGAGCAGCGTGGCAGCAGCCCTTATAAAGTCCTTGAGGTTGGAGAAGACCTCTAGGATCAGCAAGTCCAACCATCAACCCAACACCACTGTGCCCACTAAACCGTGTCCCTCAGCACCTTAGAATCAGTTTTTGGAATCACAGAATAGAGTCATAGAATCATTAAGGTTGGAAAACATCTCTGAGATCACCAAGTCCAACCCTCAACCCAGCCCCACCACAGCCATCAAACCATGTCCCACAGTGCCATGGCCACACATTCCTTGAACACCTCCAGGGATGGGGACTCCACCACCCCCCCTGGGCAGCCTCTTCCAATGCCTGACCACTCCTGCAGCAAAGAAATTGTTCTTATCTCCAATCAGTGTTTAAAATAAGCCTGGATGAGGAGCTTAGTGCCATGGTTTAGTTGATTAGATGGTGTTGGGTGATAGATTGGACTTGATGATCTTGAAGGTCTTTTCCAACCTGGTTAATTCTGTGATTCTAACCCATGGCCTGGAGGTTTCATAAGATTTTACATGAACAAGTGTCTGTCCTCTATTTGCATCTAGGTTTTTGAGACTTGAGATCCCTGGGGCTGTTCAGTCTTGAGAAGAGAAGACTGAGAGGGGATCTGGTTGATGTCTATAAATATGTGAGGGGTGGGTGTCAAGTGGAGGGGGCCAGGCTGTTTTGGGTGGTTCACAGTGATAGGACAAGGAACAATGGGTTCAAACTAGAACAGAGAAGATTTCAGCTCAACATGAGGAGAAACTTCTTTCCAGTGAGGGTGACAGAGCCCTGGAACAGGCTGCCCAGGGGCGTTGTGGAGTCTCCTTCTCTGGAGGCTTTCCAAACCCACCTGGATGCATTCCTGTGCAGACTACCCTAAGTGCTCCTGCTCTGGCAGGGGGGTTGGACCTGATGATCTCTTGAGGTCCCTTCCAACCTCTGATATACTCTGAGACTGTGATCTCTGGGAGATGACACCACAGTTTGCAGGAGCGATGCTCCAGAATGATCTTGAACTCTCTAAGAATCTCCTAATGAGTCAGAGGACATGAAGAGAATAGAGCTGCCCAGAAAAAATGCTCTGGCAGCCCTTAAGAGCCCAGCAGCCGGCTGTTCCCTCAGAAGCTGCTTCCTCCCCAGCAGAAGCTTCATGGGGAAGTACAGAGTGTCTCGCAGCGAGTGCATAACCACCTCTAGCTCCTTTGCTCTTCACCACATCCTGTTTGCTACAGCCCCAGATTATGTGTTTGCTTCAGAAGAAAAAGAAGAAGAAAGAAAAAAAAAAAAGAGAGATGTTTTCTGCTGGCCCAATGTCTCTCATGAACGTGTGGAACCCACTCTGCTTCATGGCTGGGTTGAAACCGCAGGTGGAGGTCTCATGAAAACCACTGACTGAATTCAGAGGCAGTTTGGAAATGAGCTGTGATGGCCGGGGCTGCTGGGTGGGTTGGGGGTCTGCCTCAGAAGGTGTAACTGCCAAGTGTGGAAGAGAGTCACTCAGGTCATAAGATTGCTGTAGAACAGGATTATTCTGGTTATTGAAGTGCAATCATAGAGTAATAGACTGATTTGGGTTGGTAGGGACCTTGAAGATCAACGAGCTTCAACCCCCCTGCCAGGGGTGGGGACACCTTCCACTAGCCCAGGTCCCATTCCACCTGGCTTTGAAGACTTCCGGGCTTGGAGCATCAACAGCTTCTCTGGGCAACCTCTTCCAGTGCCTCATCACCCTCCTAGGGAAGACTTTCTAAAGTCCAATCTAAATGCTTTGGTCCAAACCTGTTGCCAGTTACAGTTCAGGGAGTCTTGTGTCTGACACTGGACTCCCTGACAGAAGGTTGGACTTCATGATTCATAGAATAGATTCATGCAATGGTTTGGGTTGGAAGGGACCTTCAAGATCATCTAGTTGCAACCTCCCTGCCATGAGCAGGAATACTTCCCACTAGCCCAGCTTGCTCAAGGCCTCATCCAACCTGGCCTTGAACACCTCCAGGGAAGGGGCATCCAAAAGCTCCTTGGGCAACCTGTTCCAGTGTCTCCCCACCCTCACTGGAAAGAATTTCTTCCTAATCTCCAGTCTAAATCTCCCCTCTTCCAGCTCAAAGCCACTGCCCCTTTTCCTATCACTACCAGATATTTCCCAAGCAAAACAATTCTGTGATCCTAAATTGCATCTACCTGATAGGCAGTGAATGAGGTTGGGTTGGAAATTCTG
Organism: Indicator indicator; assembly: GCF_027791375.1. NCBI lineage: Eukaryota > Metazoa > Chordata > Aves > Piciformes > Indicatoridae > Indicator > Indicator indicator. The sequence continues at coordinate 11,087,036 of NC_072035.1, forward strand.
GGATGTGATGGGAAAGCATCCTACGGCTTCAGGTCCTGGCTTAAGTTCAGCCTTGGGTTCTCTGGTGGCTGCTTGGAAGCTGGTGGGACCGTTTGTCTACACCCTTCTTGGGTTCTCATGTTGTACACAGAGCTGTTGACTCAGGGTCTTGGAGAAAGATGAGGCCAGAACATGTTTTAGCTGTTTCAGCAGCTGGGCATGCTGCAAGGTAAGCTTTTCACCTTGCCTGGTAAGTGACTTGCTTTCTTTTTCCCCTTGAAGCTGATCTAGTTTCTGTTTTAGTTGCTCGAAATACAGCACTTGTATAAAGAAGCAATTAAAAAAACACTTGCGGCTGACATAAGTTACAAATATATGACTTTTTTTTTTTTTCTTCTTATTTCTCATCCACTTTTGTTTCCTGAGGAATGATCTTTCTAGGGTGATTCATTTAAACTGTCTTTTCTAGCCCCTGAAATCAGCAGGCTGCGAGCTGGAGCTCAGCCCAGCCAGGGTGAGCGTTTTGCCATCTGTATCAGCGCTTCTTCCTACACACCCATGTCTTGTGCAGGGCTCTCTGCCTTCTTATCTGCTCCCTTTCTCCTGCTGCAGCTAAGTATAGCCAGGGGATATTCTGGTTGCTTTTTAAGCTGAGTTTCCAGAGCAGATGAACATTTGGTCTTGCATTGTAGTTCCTTCTGCAGAGACAAGCTCCAGCCACGGGGAGGGACTTCTCTCCCTGCCCTCTGCGTTAGAGAGAAACATTCTCCTGACCGTTCTGGCTGCTGTTTCCTCCAGTGCTTAAAGCAAAAAAAAAACAAACCCAACAAACTAGGGTGAGAACAGCTCAAGAGTTGTTTTTTTAGGGCAGGGAATGGTGCTTTCTGCTGCTTGCTTTTCTCGTTCTGGACCCATGTTCTTTCCTGGCTTCAGAATTTTGATGTTAATTGTTAGCTGGGTCTTGAGTTAAAAATCTGTTGAGAAAAACGTTCTTGCTCTTCCTCTTTCTGTGGTAGCACAGCTCACTGAGCTCCCTGAGATACCTAAAAATAACAGGCTGGGAAAAGTACCTCCCCAGAGCATTATTTCAGCTATTGTTTAATTTAAGCATAAGATCTATGTGCTGTTGGCATTCTGAACTAATTAAAGAGTCCTCCGAGGAAATAACAATGAAAGCAATAAAACTTGGTGGGGAGTAAAGAGAAGCACCTGGGGTTTTGGCTCTGGAATGAGCAAGGGATGGCAAAATTAGCAGATCTTGCTTCTAGTCATTTCTAGCTGCTTGTGATGACTCTGGAGCTGCAGCCTTGCCTGCATGTCAGGGAAGGGTAAGTGAGGAGGATGGGCTGGGGGAGCTTGGGGTTGTTCAGCCTGGAGAAGAGAAGGCTGCAGGGAGACCTTATAGTGGCCTTCTAGTACCTGAAGGGGGCTACCAGGTGGCTGCAGAGGGACTGTTTCCAAAGGCTTGCAGTGATAGGATGAGGGCCAATGGTTTGAAATTAGAGAAGATTTAGACTGGATGTCACTGGAAGAGGTTGCCCAGGGAGGTGGTTGAGGCCCCATCCCTGCAGATACTCAAGATCAGGCTCGACAAGGCTCTGATCAACCTCATCTAGTGAAGGATGTCCCTGCTGACTGCAGGGGGTTTGGACTAGGTGACCTTGGGAGATGCCTTCCAACCCAACCCATTCTGTGATTACTTATGTATTTTATATTACACTGGTTGGGCTCAGTGATCTTAGAATCATTTTGGTTGGAAAAGACCTTTTATGGTTTGATGTTCTATCCCCCACCACTCCAGGTGACCTGTTGAGAGTCCCAGGGCTGGTCCAAGCACGCTGAGGAGCCAAGGTGTGTGCAGTCCCCCAGGGATAGACCAGGATCCTCCATCCTTCCAGGGGGAGGATGGTGGCAAGTTCCATCATGCATGTGAAATGCTTCCTGTGTAATAGAAGCATATTAAATCAGATGTATTAGGTAAATAAGGTAAATTAGATAATTGGGTGGATTCAGTGATCTCAAAGATCTTTTACAAGCAAAACAAATCTATCATAGAATCATTAAGGTTGGAAAAGACCTTTAAGGTCATCAATTCCAACTTTCAACCTATGATTAGTAGGAGGTGATCTTAAAGGTCTTTTCCAACCAAAACAATTCAAGGATTCTAAAACCTGAGTTCTTTAAAACCAGAGTATTTTTGGAGCCAGAGTTACCTGGAGGCATGCATTAGCCACTGATCTAAGACCTGAGTGATTTAAGGTGTCACCTTGGACTTCTTTAGTTCATGAGAGGCAATAATTTGACTCTATTCTGCTGTGTTGATGTTTAGTTATGTGCAGCCATAAAATAGGGAAAAGGGTTCCTTGCTGGATGGGTTTTCTGTGAGAGCAAGAAGGCAGCTTGGTTGTTGATAGAATGGTAAGGCTTGGAAGGAACCTGCCAAAGCAGGCTCACTTAGGACAGGTGACACAGGAACATGTTCCAGGTGGATTTGGAATGTGTCCAGAGATGGAGACTCCACAGCCTCCCTGGGCAGCCTGCTCCAGGACTCCAATATGTTTTCCTGCATGTTGAGGTGGAACTTCTGGGTTCTAGTTTGTATCTATTGCCCCATGTCCTATTGCAGGACACCACTGAAAAGAGCCTGGCCCCTTCTTCTTGCCCCCCACCCTTCAGATATTTGTAAATATTGCTCACATCCCCTCTCAGGCTGCTCTTCTCCAGGCTAACCAGCCCCAGGTCTCTCAGCCTTTCCTCATCAGACAGGTGTTCCAGTCCCTTCATCATCCTCATAGGCTCTGTTGGATTCTCTCCAGTGATCCAAGTGGCTTTGTTCTGGAGTTCATGTGGGACCTGGGGAGGACAGCCACCATGCAGAAGCAGACAGCATCCGAATGAGGAAGTAACTGTACAAAAAAAAAAAAAAAAAAAGAGATGTTTAAAATACCCTTTGAAGACTGAGTTTCCTCTTTCTCATGTTACTTCTGATTTTCAAGTCAAGTTCAAACTAAAACCTGGCTTGGAGATGGCCTGCGGGAGGCCTTTGAATGTGTGGAACTCGCTGCTGTCCTTGCAGGGTGGATATGGGCAGTTAGAAACAACACAAACCGCAAGTGGAGGGTTGGAAACTGTGTGACTGCAAACTGAAACAGAAACTATCGATGTGATACATCTCGCAGGGGAACCGTTCCAGTCTCCACTGGGGTCAAACTGGGGTGTGGGCGAGGAGGGAGACAAGATACACCCACAGAACCCTCTTACAAAAGTCAGTCTCTTGGGCTGTTGTTCTTTCCCTGAATCAGCATTAGGTTTAAGATCCAGATTCCTGTCGTGATTTAAATGCTGCTGGGAGCTGCATTTCTTTTAACAGGCTTTGATTTTGTGGTAAGGTGAACGTGGTACTTGCATGAATTGTGTTAAAGATCGTTTGGAGGGATACAGGCATAGATTCACAGGCTGGTTTGGATGGGAAAGGACCTTTAAAGGTCATCCAACAACCCTCCTGCAGCCAGCAGGGACAGCTGCAACTAGAGCAGGTTGCTCAGAGCCCCAAGCAACCTGACCTGGAATGGTTCCAGGGATGGAGCATCTCCCACCCCTCTGGGCAACCTGGGCCAGGCTCTCACCACCCTCAGTGTCAAACAATTCTCCATTCTCTCCAGTCTGAATCTCCCTCTTTTAGTTTAAACCCTTGTCCTGTCCCAACAAGCCCTACTCAAGTGTCTGTCCCATTTATTCTTACCAGCTCCCACCTCTGAGCTGAAGCTTCCTGCTGTAGATTTTTCCTTGCTTTTTATCTGCAGGCAGTTTTGAGGAGGTGTCTTCCCTTGCGTGTCAGGGACAAGTAGTATCCAAAGTCACTATAAAAAATGTATGGATTCATTTGGGCTTTTCTTCCCAGCATAAATAATTGAGCATTTCTTTGTTGGGATGCAGCTTGATGTGCTCCCGTGCCTGCCTTTGTGGAAGGGTTGAAGATACTCAGTTGTGTGATTTCCCAGGGGACTTGCAGATTAAGCCTGAGCTTGAAGATAAGGAATATATGTATTTTATATATATCTCTCTCCAATTAGCTGGAATTTCACCTCCTTTCTGTGATTCTGTGCTAAAGGGTACTGTGTGCATGCTGATATATATATAGCATTTAGATACAGTGGAGGTCTTGCATCATTTAGGTCGTGGGGGAAAAAAATAGCTTTGCAGAGCAATTATGCAGGTTTTGGCTTAGGTTATCAAGAATTCAGAGATTCATAGACTGGTTTGGGTTGGAAGGGAGCTTAAAGATCATCTAGTTCCAACCCTCTTCTGTGGGCTGGGACACTTTCCACTAGACCAAGTTGCTCAAGGCTTCATCCAGCCTGCCTTGAACACTTCCAGGGATGGGGCATCCCCAATCTCCCTGGGCAACCTGTTCCAGTGTCTCCCCACTCTCACTGTAAAGAATTCCTTCCTAGTCTCCAGTCTTAAATGTGCCTTCCTCAAGCTTCACTCCATTGCCTATTCCAGGCAGACTGGCAATTTTGATCTCCAGAAGTCGTTTTGTAGAAGATGAGCAAGGTAGATCATGACTAGAATATGGAGAGAAATGAGATAAATTCCTAGGGTGAAGTTTCACTTGGCTCTTTCCACATTTAGGTTTTCAGCAAACCCCCCAGGCTGGTGGTACCCAACCTGCAGTGGCTTTGCTGTGTACATTGCACAGGTTGGGTTGGTTTTGCCCTGGGAAGCCTGTGGTAAATTCATTCCTTGTAGCTTGGATGATCTGCTCAGCATCCTGCAGTGGCCACTGTCTGGCCTCTCCTTCCAGCAGCTTTGCTGGTGTGCAGGAAGCCACAGAGGAGGAGAGGGCAGCTGGTCTCAGGCTCTCTGTGTGGGTACTGGTGGGGGTTGGGCATTTCCAGCACACTGCTGGGGCTGCAGCAAGGGTTCAAGGTGCAGCCTCATCCATGCCAAGTGCAGGAGGACAATCACTTCCCAACTTGAAGCTCATCAAGTCCAGCCATTATCTAAACCCTTCTTGCTGCAGAACATCACTTGGTGCCTTGTCAGTGGGTGAGAAATGTGCATCAGACCTCCAAATTCTGAGATTCTGGAGAGGAACAGAGCAGTGACCTTAAGGGTGGTTGCTTCTCTCTGGCCTCTTTTCACTGACAGCATTCTGCCCAGCCAGTGCCCCTGGAATATTCTGCTCCCAAATCTTGAGTAGGTAGGTTCAGAAATATGCCAAACCAGTTTCTTAATGTTTCTAGATACTTCTGTCAATAATTTCTTTGATTAAAAGGGGAAAAGAGTCTGAGGAGTAGAACCATCTGTTCCTGAACCTCCAGTTCCCAGCAGCTTTCTTCTTAGAGCACACAGAATGAACCAGAGAAAAGCTTTAAAATTCATGTAGGAGACTCATCTGCACTGTCACTGTTGTTTTTGTGGGTTTGCTCCTCTTTACCCAAGTGCTGTGTGTGTTTACTCACTGAATGCTACTGGCTTTGTGTTCTGATTTTAAGCACAGGACAGCAGTCCTCCTAGATGGGTCACAGAACAGTTTGATTCTTCACGCAGTGGTGACTGCAGGCAGCATGGAATGGAACAGGCTGCCCAGGGAGGTGGTGGAGTCCCCATCCCTGGAGGTGTTCAAGAAATGTGTGGCCATGGCACTCTGGGACATGGTTTGATGGCCATGGTGGTCTTAGGTTGATATTTGGACTCAATGATCTTAGAGGGCTTTTCCAGCCCAATCAGTTCTGGGGTTCTACAATCTGAGGCTTGAGAATCCACTTCTGTTGTGAAATTATTCCTTGGCTTCATAATATCACACACAGATCTAGGCCCTTCCTAAGAAGTGGAAATCTCCTTCTCTAGAGGCTTTCAGGACTCATCTGGATGCATTCCTGTGTGCCCTGCCCTAGGTGACTCTGTTTTAGCAGGGGGGTTGGACTCAAGGGTCTCCAGATGTCCCTTGCAACCCCTATCATTCTATGAAATACACCTCCCTGGGTTCTTGTTGTGTTCAAGAGCTCCTAGCAGTGCACCTGATCTAGTGCAGGATGTCCCTGCTGAATGCAGGAGGGTTGATAGGTGACCTTAGGAGCTCCTTTCCAACCCCAACCATTCTATGATTCTCTGGTTTGTAGCTCAGAGTGTCAGAGTAGTGGGATTTTGGCTTGTGGTGGGCATTGATTTACTGAGTTGTGTGATGGAAAAGTACTGAGGAGGGGAGGAACAACTCTCATGTCCTTCATGGGGACTGAATGTGGTTGGGAGCAGAAGAAGGAAACCCTACAAGAAATAACAAACTAACCCTCCTGACCTTTGTAAGCTGCTAATAGTTGTGAGCTTGCTAATAGCTTGCTAGGAGCTGTTAATACCACTTGCAAGAGTGGTGGGAGTTTTTTTCTGTGTGCAAGTGAGAACAGAACAGAACCTGAAGTGCCTTGTGCTTCTTGATGAGCTTTAGTGAAAGAATTTAATTGACTTCTTTGACTGAAGTGAAATCACAGAATGCTAGGGGTTGGAAGGGACCTCTGGAGATCATCAAGTGCAACCTCCGTGCTAATGCAGGGTCACCTAGAGAAGGTCACACAGGAACTCATCCAGGTGGGTTTGGAATGTCTCCAGAGATGGAGACTTCACCACCTCTCTGGGCAGCCTGCTCCAGGGCTCCAGCAGCCTTAAATTCAATAAGTTTCTCCTCATGTTTAGATGGAGCTTCTGATGTTCCAGTTTGTGCCCACTACCCCTTGTCCTGTCACTGGACACCACTGAGAAAAGCCTGGTGCCATTTTGGCTTTAGCTGTCTTCTTAAAAAGAAGAGTGTTTTTCCATGTCTTTGTTTAGTGATTTTTAATCCTCCACCTTTCAAAGGTTCTTTTCATTCTGTAAACCTCTATCTTTTCTTTCACCTTTGCTGTATTGAATACTTGAGTTGACTGGAGCTCTGCATGTGAAGGGAGACCAGAATATGGAAGAGATACTAAACCATAGCATGGTTTGAGTTGGAAGGGACCTTCAAGATCATCTGGTTCCAAGCCCCCTGCCATAGGCAGGGACACCTCCCACTAGCCCAGGTTGCTCAAGGCATCATCTAACTTGGCTTTGAACACTTCCAGGGAGGGGACATCCACAACCTCCCTGGGAAACCTGTTCCAGTGTCTCCCCACCCTCACTGGAAAGAATTTCTTCCTAATCTCCAGTCTAAATCTCTCCTCTTCCAGCTCAAAGCCATTGTCCCTCATCCTATCACTACAAGCCCTTGTCAAAAGTCCCTCCCCAGCTTCCTTGTAGCTCCTTCAGGCAGTGGAAGGCTGCTCTAAGGTCTCCCAGAAGCCTTCTCTTCTCCAGGCTGATCAGCCCCAGCTCTCTCAACCTGTCCCCACAGCACAGGTTCTCCAGCCCTCTGATCATTTTCATTCCTTCCTCTGGACCCATTCCAAGAGCTCCATGTCCTTCTTGTGTTGGGGGCCCCAGAACTGGATGCAGTACTGCAGGTGGGGGTCTCACCAGAGCAGAGCAGAGCAGAGGGGCAGAATCACCTCCTTTGTCCTGCTGCTCACACTGCTTTTGCTGCAGCCCAGCATACCTGAGGTCCAGATATAATTTTCCCCTATTCTTCCTTTTTCATAGCTTTAAAAAAGAAAAAAATGTGTTGGATATTCAGTGTTCAGAGGCACCTTCCATGAGGATATTGAGCTGATTGTGGTAGGTTTGGAGGTTTCTTTGAGGCACAGCTCCTGTGGCAGTCACAGTGGGAGAAGCTGAGAGCTCATTTTCTTTTTAATGATTTACAGCAGCCCCTTAAAAATAGAGCAGATCCTTCTTTTCCTTTAGAAATCCTTTTATCATGTGAATTGGTGTCCCACCACATGACATGTTGACAGCTGCTGGTCCAACCCTTTGAAGCCTGCTGTCAGAGGACCTGAAGGGGTGTTTACCATGAGAGCACCACGCTCCAAACAGCTCTTCTGAGTGTGAAGATGAACAGTAAGTGACTGCCCATCAGCTGCTGAAGATCCTCTGCCTTGAGGTTTGACACAGAATTATAGAGTCATGGAATGATTGGGCTTGGAAGGGACCTCAGAGATCATCTACTCCAACCTCCCTGCCATGGGCAGGGGCACTTCCCACTAGATCAGGTTGCCCAAGGCTTCATCCAACCTGGCCTTGAAAATCTCCAGGGAGGGGGCATCCATGACCTCTCTGGGCAACCTGTTTCAGAGTCTCACCACCCTGGTACTGAAGAACTTCTTCCTGAGATCCAGTCTAAACATACTCTCCCTCAGCTTAAAGCCATTCCCCCTTGTCCTGTCTCTATGAAAAGTCCCTCTGCAGCCTTCCTGTGTCATCTCTTAACGTATTGGAAGGCAGCTCTAAGGTCCTACCAGCCCCTTCTTTTCTCCAGGCTGAACAACCCCATCTTCCTCAGCTTGTCTTCACAGCAGAGGTGCTCCAGCCCTTTGATCATCTCTGTGGCCCTCCCCTGGACTCACTCCAACAGTTCCATGCCCTTCTTGTGATGGGGACACCAGAACTGGATACAGTATTTGATGTGAGGTGTCACAACTGCAAAGGGAAAGAATCAACTGTCTTGACCTCTTGGAATCTGGGAACCCTTCTCATGTCCTGTCTGGAGTGTGTGTGCTGGAGCAGCAGTGCACCTCTCCTGGTCCTGTGGCTGCAGGAGTTGAAGGCATGCTCAGGTCCAGCATGTGAGAAGGTGGCTGACCAACTTTTAACAAGTGTTAGTGATCTCACTGGGCAGTGGGTGCTTGCAGCCCAGAAGCCAACTGTGTCCTGGGCTGCAGCAAAAGAGGTGTGACCAGCTGAGTCTGCCCCTCTGCTCTGCTCTGCTGAGACCTCACTTGGAGTACTGCATCCAGTTCTGGTGGCCCCAACACAAGAAGGATGTGGACCTGATGGACAGGGTCCAGAGGAGGCCATGAAGATGATCAGAGGGCTGGAGAACCTCCCATATAGGGACAGGCTTAGGGAGTTGGGGCTGTTCAGCCTGGAGAAGAGAAGGCTCCTGGGAGAACTTAGAGCTGCCTTCCATCTGCCTTTTGCCTTCCAGTACCTGAAGGGTACTACATGAGAGTTGTGGAGGGACATTTTACAAAGGCATATAGTGATAGGATGAGGGACAATGGATTGAAGCTGGAAGAGGAGAGATTTAGACTGGAGATTAGGGAGAAATTCTTTGCAGTGAGGGTGGAGAGACACTGGAACAGGTTGTGCCCAGGGAGGTTGTAGATGCCCCCTGCCTGGAGGTGTTCAAGGCCAGGCTGGATGAGGCCTTGGGAAACCTGTTCTAATGGAAGGTGTCCCTGCCCATGGCAGGGGGGTTGGAACCAGATGATCTTGAAGCTCCCTTCCAACCCAAACCATTCTATGAAACCACAAACCAGAGTGGAAAATATGCCTGGCAAGAAGGGTTTTCTTTGAAGACTCTTGAAAGCTTTTAGCCCCAAGTTTATTTCCTCCTAATGATTTATAGGAGTCATTACTTCACCTACCTGTCAACTTCCAGCCTCTTTTTGAGCTCAGTTTGCTTCTGTTGGAAGGAAATTGTTCTGCTCTCCTCCCCACTGCATGCCAATCCTGACCTGTGAAGTACAATCTGTTGTCTGCCTCCCCTGAGTTTTCTGCACAGAGATGATGTTTTAATTGGTTAGGATGCATTGTTTTGAGTGAAAAGTGAAGGCACATCAAGGCTCTGGTAGGAGAAAGAGGTTCAGGACAAATTGCTGCAAACTGGAAGGAGAAGGAGTGAAATCTGTGATGCCTTCTGGGCTATGAGGATTTGTGTGGCTTTGTCCCTAGTTAAAGCTGGCATTCCCACGCAGAGGAATTTTCCCCTGCTAGTAGCAAGTCTCTTTGTTCCAGAGCAAGGAAATTGGTAGTTTGCTCAATTTGGGAGTTTTTTAGGTGGTCTTAATTATCCTGTGCTATGGCAACGGAGTGTGTGTGTGTGCCTTAGAGCAGGGGATCTGGGACTTGGCTGGCGTTCTGCTGGGTGGAATTACAGTTTCTATGTGACTTAATAGACCTCTAACTGAACATTTTGTGTTTGAGTGGTTGGACTTGATGATCTCAAAGGTTTCTTCCAACCTCAACAGTACTGTGGCTCTACATTTAAGAGCCAGGTCTGTTACTGGTACCTGTGGTGAGCTTCCTTGTGCTACCTGAGACAAAAGTAATAAGGGGAGATTTAGAGTGGAGATGAGGAAGAAATTCTTCACAGTGAGGGTGGTGAAATACTGGAACAGGTTGCCCAAGGAGGTTGTGGATGCCCCCTCCTGGAGGTGTTCAAGCCCAGGATGGATGGGGCCTTGGGCAAGCTGGTCTGGTGGGAGGTGTCCCTGCCCATGGCAGGGGGCTTGGAACTAGATGGTCTTGAAGCTCCCTTCCAACGCAAACCATTCCATGATGGGATGAACCACCAGATAGCACATTGGGAGGGATGGTAGTTTTCCAGGAGAAAAGCCAAGTGTGATGCTCTGTGTATGGCCCTGGCTCCCTGCTCTACAGAGGCTACAGACCATCTGCACAGTTTCATTGAGGGGTTTCACTGAGGGTCTTCACCAGGGGTTTCATTGAGGGGTGGCAAAGCTGCTTGTGGCTGTCCCACAGTCAATCTGCACAGTTTCATTGAGGGGTTTCAGTGAGGGTCTTCACTGAGGATCTTCACCAGGGGTTTCTTTGAGGGGTGACAAAGCTGCTTGTGGTTGTCGCAGTCAATCTGCACAGTTGCATTGAGGGGTTTCAGTGAGGGTCTTCACTGAGGATCTTCATGAGGGGTTTCATTGAGGGGTGGCAAAGCTGCTTGTGGCTGTCAACACAGTCAATCTGCATGGTTTCATTGAGGGGTTTCAGTGAGGGGTTTCAGTGAGGCTCTTCACTGAGGATCTTCACCAGGGGTTTTACTGGAGAGGTGACAAAGCTGCTTCTGGCTGTCACACAGTCATTCTGCACAGTTTCATTGAGGGGTTTCAGTGAGGGGTTTCAGTGAGGGTCTTCACTGAGGATCTTCACCAGGGGTTTCTTTGAGGGGTGACAAAGCTGCTTGTGGTTGTCGCAGTCAATCTGCACAGTTTCATTGAGGGGTTTCAGTGAGGGGTTTCAGTGAGGGTCTTCACTGAGGATCTTCACAAGGGGTTTCTTTGGGGGGTGGCAAAGCTGCTTGTGGTTGTCACACAGTCATTCTGCACAGTTGCATTGAGGGGTTTCAGTGAGGGTCTTCACGAGGAGTTTCATTGAGGGTCTTCACTGAGGGTCTTCACCAGGGGTTTCCTGGAGGGGTGACAAAGCTGCTTGTGGTTGTCACACAGTCATTCTGCACAGTTGCATTGAGGGGTTTCAGTGAGGGTCTTCACAAGGGGTTTCATTGAGGGTCTTCACTGAGGGTCTTCACCAGGGGTTTCACTGAGGGGTGGCAAAGCTGCTTGTGGCTGTCCCACAGTCAGCCTGCACAGTTTCACTGAGGGGTGAGAAAGCCACTCATGGGTGTATCACACAGCTGATCTGCACCCTTTCACTGAAGGGTGACGAAGCCTTGCCCACAGGTGAGGGCCAGTTTGTGTGGTTCAAACAGCCACCAACTGGGTTTCAGCATGAAAAAGACAATAATTTCACTGTGGTGGTGATGGAAAGTAACTGTGCTGTTAGTTCATGTTGTCCCCTCCACAGTTCTGCACAGGAAGCTTGTCAGTGATGCTAACACCCTGCTAAGATCACTGACCAGCTGTCCCTCAGGTTACAGTCACACCATGTACAGATGTCCCTCTGCTTTTTCTATGCTGCTGTTTGAGTTCAGCCAAATCAGAAAGATCAGGAGAGGGCTTGGAGGGACCTTAAAGTGCCCTAAATGAGGACAAATCCTTGTTGCAGGGTTTGCAGAGCAGAGCATTCCTGAGCAGCCTGGTCTGGGGAAGCTCTTAGGGTGGTAGAATTGTTTCAGTTGGAAGAGACCTCTCAGATTATTGAGTCCAACCTTCAACCTAAGGCCACCTCGTGCTGAAACTCTGTCCCTGCCAGAGCTACAGCCACTGGGAAATGATCCTGCAGGATTCTGGTGCAGATGCCACTGCTTATTTGCTTGTCACTACTCCCTGTTTACACACAGCACGTTTGGTTAGGATTTGGAATCAGCTTGGTATTTCTTCTTGTTTTAATTTGCTGTTTTGCCTACTGGAAAAAGGCTACATCAGCATTTTGGAGCAGGTTCAGGTCTGCTGGAAGGAGATGCAGCTTCCTTCCAACCAGAGGCATTGTGAAGACTTAGAGCAGGGCTAAAGGTGCCTATTTTTAGCTCTACTCTCTTACCTAGCCCCTTCTGTTTGTTTTAATAAGATTGTTGTTTACTCCTCTTTAAGTGAATATTTGAATCAGATACTAACGAAATCCCAGTGAGATAAGGCTCTCAAAGGTTGGTTTTATTGTGGAGTCCCTCATTAATTTTTTTTAATTGATGATTCCACTCTCTGGGTTCATTGACATTCTCCTGAGGATCAGGACAGGGCATTATGGATTCAGAGGTGACCTTTAGACAGCAGGAGCAGGCAGGCAGCCAGCACTTCCTCCTGTGGCTGGTTGGCACCGTGGCTCGAGCTGCCATCCTTGTGGGTGATCTTTCAAGGATCTAACACGCTGTGATTCTGTGGTGAGCATTGGCAGAGCCATCCTGTGATGGGGCAGTGCTCCTGCTTTGATAACAGGAGTAGCAAGGCAGGGAAATGACAGCAGCTTTGCAAAGGGCAGCATTTCTTGATTAAAACTCTCTACAGCTCCCCGAAAGGAGGTTGGAGTGAGGTGGGGGTTGGTCTCTTCTCCATACTAACCAGTGATAGGATGAAAGGAAATAGCCTGAAATTGTGCCAGGGGACGGTTAGGTTGGTGATGAGGAAAATTTCTTTGCTGCAAGAGTGGTCAGGGATTGGAACAGGCTGCCCAGGGAGGTGGTGGAGTCACCATCCCTGGAGGTGTTTGAGAAATGTGTGGCCATGGCACTTTGGGACATGGTTTGATGACCATGGTGGTGTTGGGTTGACAGCTAGACTCAATGATCTTGGAGGGCTGTTCCACCCAACCCCAGATTCTGATTCTCTGAATGGGAATGGCCCAGTCACTCCAGTGGGTGCAGGCTTTGTCAGCCAAATGGCTTGGTGCTTACCTACAAAGAAACATAGAATCATTAAGGTTGGAAAAGACCTTTAAGATCATCAAGTCCAATCTTCTACCCAGCACCGTCATGACCACTAGACCAGGTCCCAAAGTGCCACATCTCTTCATTTTCTGAACCCCTTCAGGGACAGTGATTCTACCACCTTCTTGGAAAGCCTCTTCCAATGCCTCCCTACCTGTTCCTGGTGACAGGCATCCACTCAAACCTCAGTGGTCTTCTTTGTCCCTCCTTGAGAGACATTTTGTCTTGATAATTGGAGTTAGTGCAGTTAATGGCATTTGGCAAACTTAAGGACAGGATTGTCCATAAAGTGATGGTGAGAAGAACAGTGATAGTCTGGGTCTTGGGAAGGCAGAGCCTGGGAGCTGGGTGATGGCTCACACTCCCATCTCTCCATCATTGATACCATCCATCTCTTTGGGGATACCAGGACCAAACAAAAAAATAAAAAAAGCTTTTAAAAACTATTTTCCTTTTCCCTTTAACAAGCAGTGATCTGCTTGTGGCAGGAATTCTCTTGTATGGAAGAAGAAAGCTTGAAAGCAGAGGCTGTCAGCATCTTTGTTCCATCACTAATTGCTGGTTCCTTTTAGCTGTTACTTAACGCTATCATTTCTTTAATTCCTGCTTTCTGTTCTGGGGCCTCTTTTGCCGTCTGGAGCTGAGCTGTTCTTATTGTGCTTTACGTCAGCTCTCCTTGAACTCCTTCAAACTCCTGTCACTTAGTCAGTGCTGTGCCTGTCACTCCGTTTTGCTGTTTTCTGAGAGCTCCTGGCTAATAATTTTTCACTCAGTTGGAAGAACATCAGCGAAAGAGATTTCCTCGTTTGTCGCGGTGGAGGTGCGGAACTTGTTGAGGCAACAGGAGGTGGCAAAGGGAAACTCTTCACAGGCTCAGAGGATGGCAGGTTGGAAGGGACCCTGAGGATCATCTGGTCCAACCTTTTTAGGTAATAGAATCCTAGAATCCTAGAATGGTAGGGGTTGGAAGAGACCCTGAGGATCATCTGGCCCAAGCTTTCTAGGTAATAGAATCCTAGAATGGTAGGGGTTGGAAGGGACCCTGAGGATCATCTGGTCCAAGCTTTCTAGGTAATAGAATCCTAGAATGGTAGGGGTTGGAAGGGACCCTGAGGATCATCTGGTCCAAGCTTTCTAGGTAATAGAATCCTAGAATGGTAGGGGTTGGAAGGGACCCTGAGGATCATCTGGCCCAAGCTTTCTAGGTAATAGAATCCTAGAATGGTAGGGGTTGGAAGGGACCCTGAGGATCATCAAGCCCAAGCTTTCTAGGTAATAGAATCCTAGAATGGTAGGGGTTGGAAGGGACCCTGAGGATCATCTGGTCCAAGCTTTCTAGGTAATAGAATCCTAGAATGGTAGGGGTTGGAAGGGACCCTGAGGATCATCTGGTCCAAGCTTTCTAGGTAATAGAATCCTAGAATGGTAGGGGTTGGAAGGGACCCTGAGGATCATCAAGCCCAAGCTTTCTAGGTAATAGAATCCTAGAATGGTAGGGGTTGGAAGGGACCCTGAGGATCATCTGGCCCAAGCTTTCTAGGTAATAGAATCCTAGAATGGTAGGGGTTGGAAGGGACCCTGAGGATCGTCTGGTCCAAGCTTTCTAGGTAATAGAATCCTAGAATGGTAGGGGTTGGAAGGGACCCTGAGGATCATCAAGCCCAAGCTTTCTAGGTAATAGAATCCTAGAATGGTAGGGGTTGGAAGGGACCCTGAGGATCATCTGGCCCAAGCTTTCTAGGTAATAGAATCCTAGAATGGTAGGGGTTGGAAGGGACCCTGAGGATCATCAAGCCCAAGCTTTCTAGGTAATAGAATCCTAGAATGGTAGGGGTTGGAAGGGACCCTGAGGATCATCTGGTCCAAGCTTTCTAGGTAATAGAATCCTAGAATGGTAGGGGTTGGAAGGGACCCTGAGGATCATCAAGCCCAAGCTTTCTAGGTAATAGAATCCTAGAATGGTAGGGGTTGGAAGGGACCCTGAGGATCATCAAGCCCAAGCTTTCTAGGTAATAGAATCCTAGAATCCTAGAATGGTAGGGGTTGGAAGGGACCCTGAGGATCATCAAGTCCAACCCACCTGCCAAAGCTGGGTCACCTAGGACAGGTCGCACAGGAATGCATCCAGAAGGATCTTGAAAGTCTCCAGTGAAGGAGACTCCACAACCTCTCTGGGCAGCCTGCTGCAGGGCTCCAGCACCCTCACACCACAGAAGTTTCTCCTCCTGTTGAGGTGGAGCTTTCTGGGTTTCAGTTTGTATCCATAGTCCCTTGTCACAGGACGCCACTGAAAAGAGCCTGGCCCCTTCTTCTTGCCCCCCACCCTTCAGATATTTATAAACATTCATAAGATCCCCTCTCAGGCTGCTGTTCAGCCCCAGGTCTCTCAGCCTCTCCTCACAAGACAGATGGAATGAGCTGGCCCAATACCCTGTCAAGCTGAGTCTTCACACTGCCCAACGTAGGGGAATACACAGTTTCCCCTAGGAGATGATTCCAGTGTCCAGCTGTTCTCATGGGGAAACATTTCCTTCTGACTCCCATGGGAATCTCCCCAGCAGTAACTTGTACCCATCACCTCTTGTCTTTTCCGTGAGATTTGGAAAAAGGGAGTCTCCATCCTTCTGGTGGTCAGTGTGGAGAACATGAAGCTCTACTTGGATTTGTTGGAATTCAGGACAGCAGAAGAATTTCAAGTGTGCTGGTACCTGGGGATGTGGATGGCACTTTTCAGATGAGCTGAAGGTGCAAGAGGAAGAAGGAGCAGCCTGTTTGCATTTGCAGCTGGGGTCTGGAAGAGCTCATGGTTGAGAATCAGAGTCATGGAATTGTTTCAGCTGGAAGAGACTTTTAAGATCATTGAGTCCAACCTAAGACCACCATGACCATCAAACCATGGTCAAACCACCAGAGTGCCATGGCCACACACTTCTTGGACACGTCCAGGGATGGGGACTCCACCACCTCCCTGGGCAGCCTGTTCCAGTGCCTGACCACTCTTGCAGGAAAGAAATTTGTTCTAATAACCTAGCCCTGGCTGTGGGCCTGGAATGCACTGTGCCAGCTCACGTCCAACTTTTGACCCACCAGCACCCACAAAGACCTTCTCCACAGGGCTGTTCTCCAGCCCTTCATCCCCAGCCTGGACTGATACCAAGGATTGCTCTGACCCAGGTGTAGGACCTTGATTTTGACCTTGTTGAATCTCATGAAGTTCACACAGATTCACTTCAGTAACTTTTAATGACTAGATTAATCATCTGTAGAAGGTTCTAACCTCTGTTTAATTTTCATTAGATGTTTTCCATAATAATGCAGCTTAAAGAAGAGGTGGAAGAGTTCAAGGCCAGGTTGGATGAGGCCTTGAGCAACCTGGTGTAGTAGAAGGTGTCCCTGCCCATGGCAGGAGGCTTGGAACAAGATGATCTTTGAGGTCCCTTCCAACCCAAACTGTTCTACGAATCTATGTGGTGAGAATCAGGCAGCATAACCCTTCTGTTGTTGTCCCTTCTTCCTTGGTCTCCTGAACCTTTTCTCTGTGATAATTCCATTAAAAAGTTTGGAAAACACTAAGCAGGGCTGAAATGCCTGGGGAGGCTTTGTTGAAGGTTTGTGTTGGTCTGTTTTGACACTCCTCCCACAGTTGGCTTTGTGGGGTTTTTTTGTGTTGTTTGTGGGTTGCTTTTGGTCAACAGCCAGTAGCTGGGAGCCGGCCAGGGATTTGTCTTTCAGTGCATTCATTGCTGGTTGTGCCACTCTTTGGTCTCTTAATTACATGACTGCCACCTCCTCTGCCTCGTTGTCCAAGGGAGGGTTCAGTCAGCTCAGCATTCTGTGTGCTCAGTGCTGCTGCTGTTTCCATCCTGTGTGAAAGAAGAGTTGATGAACTGGGTGCAGTCCCAGAAATGGCAGCTTTTGTCCTCCAGACAGGGCTGGTGCCACACTGACAGCTCCAGGAGGAGAAAGCAAGAAGAGGTGTGCTCTTGTCCAGCTCTGGGTGGCTTTGGTGAGGGTTTTGGTGGTGGTGAGGACAGTTTGTGACTTACTCAGGTGTCCTCACGTCCCTGCCATGATGTGTGAGTCCAGTTGTGCCAGGAGAGGTTCAGCTTGGAAAAACTTTCTTCCCAGAAAGGGTTCTCAGGTGCTGGATCAGGCTGCCCAGGGAGGTGGTGGAGTCACCATCCCTGGAGATGCTTTAAGAGATGTGTGAGTGTGGTGCTGAGGGACGTGATTTAGTGGCAGTAGTGGGTTTGTGAGCTCTAGGTGAGCAGCTGGACTTGAGGCTCTCAAAAGGCTCTTTCCAACCTCAACAGTTCTATGGGTTTGTGGCTTTCTTGGACCTTCATCTTCTCCAGGCTAAACAGCCCCAGCTCTCTCCTCCTTTCCTCCTCACAGAGATGCTCCAGTCCTCATTTCTTAGTTGAATACACATCGAGGTGCTGGTTTTAGGCTACACTCTGATGTCCAGAGGTTGGCTGTGATTTCAGGAAGTCCACAGGAATCCTAAATAAGGAAAGACATCACCTGCTGCACTAAACTGAAAGCACCTTCATTTTGCAGCTGGCAGATAACCCAGACAATTAACTGTCACAAGATACCCATGCAGCCTGGAAGGGTTGCAGGAACCAGCTCAGATGCACATAAAGGTGATGCTTCCATGAGCTGGAGCTTGAAAGGGTGCATTAAAATGCTTGTGATGGAAAACACTTCTCTGCAGGCTGCAGAGGTCAGGCCTTAAATTACTTGCAGAAGACCTCTCAAGCTCCTAATGTCATTTATTGGGCTCTAAAACCTATTAGAGGTAACATGAACCAGTAATTGTCAAATCAGGATGCAGAAGAGGTTGCTTTTTACTGATCAAAAGCAGATAAATCTGTGTCAAATCTCCAGAAGAGAAACAAAATCGGATCCCTGAAGAGGGATGGGATATTTGGGTGTGTTTGGGGAACATCTTGGAAGGTTCTCAGCAGGTAGAGATTGGAATATGCTTAATACACCTCTGGGAGGTGAGAGAGGTTTATGATCCCCTTCCAGTCAGCTGCTCACTACTCACTGCTGCTAAACCTTGGTGACTAGAGACAAATCCACAGATCCCCCCAGCCTGTGATGTTCCCCAAGTGGGTTTGTGTTTTGCTTCAGAAGGTACTGTAGCAATCATATTTTTCTTTTTTTTTTCCCCCTTCTTTCCAGGATTTCTGCTTTTCAAAGACTATTGCATGAATGAGATTGATGAGGCTGTCCCTCAGCTGAAGTTCTATGAAGAGGTAAGTGGCTGCTGGTGGGATTTTGGGGTTGTGGGGGTAAGTGGGGGGTGAGGATGGACAGATGAACAAGGATGCATGTTCTTCTGAGCCATCTCAGCTTCATAGTGGAAGCTCTTCACAGTGAGAGTGGTTAAATACTGCAACTGGCTGCCCAGAGGTATGGTTGAAGCCCCTTCCCCAGAGACAAGGTCAAACTTGATGGGGCCCTGAGCAACCTGATCTGGCTGGGGATGTCCCTGCTCACTGTAGGGGTGTAGTAGAAGGTGACTTTTGAGGGTCCCTTCCAACCTGATGCATTCTGAGTGATTTTGTGGGATTCTGGGGATGGTTTGTTCATAAGAGATATTTTACACAGTGGTGATTGCATCTCAAAGGGACAAACCCATCATGTCAAGTGAGTTCAAGAGACTTTGCAAAACAGTGATGTGTTTAATCAAGTAGCTAATTGGGTTGAGTGCTCCTGGTGTGCTGTGTGAGTGACCCAGATGATTTGGGTTTTGTCCCTCTCTTAACTGAGCAAATACTTCAGATTTATCACTTCAAGATTGGATGAGGTTCAACAAGGCCAAGTGCTGCGTCCTGCACTTGGTCCACAACAACCCCATGAAAGCTTCAGGCTTGGGGCAGAGTGGCTGGAAACTGCCTGGCAGAAAAGGCCCCGGGGGGTGCTGGTTGGCAGCAGCTGAATGTGAGCCAGGCTGTGCCCAAGGCCACCTGGCAGAAAAGGACCTGGGGGGTGCTGGCTGGCAGCAGCTGAATGTGAGCCAGGCTGTGCCCAAGGCCACCTGGCAGAAAAGGACCTGGGGGGTGCTGGTTGGCAGCAGCTGAATGTGAGCCAGGCTGTGCCCAAGGCCACCTGGCAGAAAAGGCCCCGGGGGGTGCTGGCTGGCAGCAGCTGAATGTGAGCCAGGCTGTGCCCAAGGCCACCTGGCAGAAAAGGACCTGGGGGGTGCTGGTTGGCAGCAGCTGAATGTGAGCCAGAGTGTGCCCAAGGCTACCTGGCAGAAAAGGACCTGGGGGGTGCTGGTTGGCAGCAGCTGAATGTGAGCCAGGCTGTGCCCAAGGCCACCAGCATCCTGGCCTGGATCAGGTGCTGGACAGGGGCAGCACCTTCCCCATCCCTCATTCCCTGGGAGCAGCTCTTGGGCTGAGGAACCAATCTCTCATCTCTCCATTCATTCCTTGTGATATTTCTGTCACTCTAAATATAACCCCTGCTTAATCCTCTGCTGGGGCTGGATTCAGCTCCCACAGACCCATGTACTGTCTGCTCTGTGTTCTACAGAGGTGCTGCCTTAGATGACCTTCTGGGTGTCACTCTGCAGCTGGTGGCTGAAAGCTTTTCTTGCTGGTGGACTAATAGCAGAGAAGAGGTTGGGTGTGGGTTTGGAGATCAGTCCTTAGAGTGCACCCAGCTCCTCCACTCCTCAAATGGATTTGCATCTTGATGGTTGCATCTTCTGCAGTACTCTCACAAGCTTTATAAGAAACAAACTGGTGAATTCATAGAATCCTGGAATGGTTTGGGTTGGAAGGAACCTTAAGGATCATCTAGTTCCAACCCTCTGCCATAGGCAGGGGCACCTCCTACTAGACCAGGTTGCTCAAGGCCTCATCCAGCCTGGCCTTGAAGACCTCCAGGGAGGGGACATCCACAGGCTCCTTGGGCAGCCTGTTCCTGTGTCTCACCACCCTTGCTGTATATTCACAGACATTTATAGAATCTTAGAATTGTTTGGGTTGGAAAAGCCCTCCAGTATCATCCAGTCCAACCATCAACCCAACACCACCAAGTGACCTGTTCCACACATTCCTTGAACACCTCCAGGGATGGTGACTCCACCACATCCCTGAGCAGCCTCTTCTACTCCCTGACCACTCCTGCAGGAAAGAATTTTTTTCTCATCTCCAACCTAACCCTCCCCTGGCACAATTTCAGGCCATTTCCTCTCATTCTATCACCTGATATTAGGGAGAAGAGACCAACCCCCACCTCATTCCAACCTCTTTTCAGGGAGCAATGAGGTCTCTCCTCAGCCTCCTGTTCTCCTGACTCAACAACCTCAGTGCCCTCAGCAATTCCATTCATTCAGAATGCAGGTGGCTTGGACTGGGTGATCTTCAGAGGTCTCTTCCAAGCTCCCCCCCCCATGCTGTGACTCCATGAAATGAGGAGAACCTTCCTCACTTCCATCTCTTTCTGGAGTGAAGCTATCGCTGTCGTAAGCAATCAGAGAGGCACGTTGCAACAGATTGTTTAGCATGATATTTTTAGCTGCCTCTTTTTCTCTCTGAAACAATTTGGAGGTTGTATTTTTAGCTCATTAGGCAAGTGGTGCCTAAAAGGAATTGAAATGCTTCGTCACACACCTCCTGCAAACCCCCATCAAAGAGATTGCAAGAGGTTGGTGGCGTTTCACTTCGGTGACATCCCGGCTTCAGAGCTTTCTTTTGTTGCTTTACATCTCTGATTTCCTTTACTGCATTCATGAGATGCAGAAACATCTGAGAACAGTGCTACATGGAGAAAAAAAAAATCAATCTCTGGCTGCAGAAGGGCTCCACACTCCAGGGATTTTGTGGTGCTGCAGCTCGAGTCACGATCCAGCGTTTACTGCCTGAGTGATTCATCCCCATTGCTTCCAGCAGAGAAAATAGGGGGGGGGGGGGGGGGGTGGAAAAAAAGGAAGAAAAGGGAAAAAAAAAAAAAAAAAAAAAAAGAGCTTCTGGGTGGTTGGAAGCTGATGCATTCTGATTGCAGCTTCTGCAAAGAGACTATTGTCAGACGCTTTGCTTAAGGTGAGCTGAAGTTTAGCAGGGAGGCGGTGAAATGTGTGGTGGCATGGTCCATGATCTGCAGGTCAGGAGCAATCCTGTGGGAGCTGCTGCTGGCAGGGATGTTTATAGCTGGTGACAGTCTGGGCTCTGCCTCTCACTGCATTGTTTTGGCTTGGTGCAGGCATGTTCTGTTTGATAAACGTGGGAAACATGAGGCTGAGGAGAGACCTCCCTGCTCTGACAGCTCCCTGAAAGGAGGTTGCAGTGAGGTGGGGGTTGGTGTCTTCTCCCTGATATCAGGTGATAAAAGGAGAGGAAATGGCCTGAAATTGTGCCGGGGAGGGTTAGGTTGGAGATGAGGAACAATTTCTTTGCTGCAAGAGTGGTCAGGAATTGGAACAGGCTGCCCAGGAAGGTGGTGGAGTCCCCATCCCTGGAGGTGTTTGAGAAATGTGTGGCCATGGCACTTGGGGACATGGTTTGATGGCCATAGTGGTGCTGGGTTGGTGGTTGGACTGGATGATCTTAGAGGGCTTTTCCAACCCAAACAATTCAGTGATTCTATGAAAATTGCCCTGTGAATGTCAGCCCTGTGTTCAGTGTGATCCCAGTGGTGATGTCTCATCTCATCACCTGTGTGATGAGTGGTGTTGGGAAGCATGGACAGAAGGATATTTTCCTAGCATGAGGGGAGAAACCATCAGGTTTTCAGGCTGAGACACCCCAGAATATATCCCAGATGGGGACTTTTGCCACTTGCTATTCTTTCCTCCAAACCTTTACAAAACAGAGGGGCTTTGGTTAGAAAGACTCTGTAAGGGCAGGTGGCAGATGCTGACCTGTTGCCAGAGTGGCTGTGAGGGATGTTCAAGAGACCCCTTTAGGATGATTGAATTGGAGAAGGCTGGAGAAGACCTTTGAGATCATTGAGTCCAAACATTAACCCAGCACTAGCAAGTCTGCTGCTAAACCACATCCCTCAGCACCACATCTCCACAGTTTTGAAACCCTTCCAGGGGTGGGGACTCCACCACCTCCCTGGGCAGCCTGGGCCAGGCCTTGACAACCCTCAAGGGAATGAAATTGTTCCTCATATCCAACCTAAACCTGCCCTGGGGCAACTTGAGGCTGTTTCCTCTTGTCCTATCACTTGTTCTCTGGCAGAAGAGACCAACCCCTACCTGGCTGCAGCCTCCTTTCAGGGATTTATGGAGTGCCAGAAGGTCTCCTCTGAGCCTCTTTTTTTCCAGACAATACAACCCCAGTTCCCTCAGCTGCTCCTCCCCAGCCCTATTCTCCAGACCCTTTTCACCAGCTTTGTTGCCCTTCTCTGGACCCTCTCCAGCCCCTCAATGTCCTTCATGGAGTGAGGGGCCCAAGCCTGAATCCATGAGTCAAGGATTCAGTATTATTTGCTTTGGGTGTTGGAGTGAGGTGTTGTAAAGCCACGAATCTTGAAGGGCAGGAGTAAGTAAGACACCATGGTCTGCATCAGGCTCCTTCCTGTACTGCTAATTATTCTGCAGCATTGCATTAATTAAAAAGTGCTTCCTTGGCAAAGATGTTTTGGATCATTTTAATTATAAATGGGTACCAAGGGGGAAGTAGTCACAGATGGCACATCGGGGTGGAACCGTTCCCTTATCGTCGTCTGCAAACAAGAGGACTCCAGCTAGAAAAACAGCCAAGGGTGGTGTTCCACCTCCTGAGATGGATTGGTCTGGGCTTGTCACAGGGAGAGCTGTGTACAGGACAGCTCAGCCTGTTAAAGGGGCAGAAGAAGGTTGTTGTGACAGGGGCATAGCAGCAAGTTTTTATTTTACTCTTTGCTTTGAAGAGTCCTGAGCGCTCTGCTTTCTGTTGGTCCTGCCCAGCTCTTTGTCCCTGGAAGAGCTCAGGAGGGGATGTTCTCCCTGCTTCAGGAGGTGGTTTGTGCAGGGGGTTGTGCTGTAGGCTGAGAGCACAGCCAGCTCCAGTGTGGTCAGTTCCTCCTCAGCCAGGCACTGAGTGAAAGCCAGCTGGGTCTTACTCTGCTTTGGGTTTCTTCAGCTGGTGTCAGGGATCCAAAGCAAGCCCTGGGACCTCACATCGTGGTGCTTGGAAGGTCCAGCAATGAGAGCTGAGTCTTTTCCCTAGAGATCTGGTATGGTTTCTTTACATTCTAGCAGTCCTGGAAGAACTTTTTCCCTAAGTACGCTCCAAAGGACCATTTGACTTGGTGAGAGGTTTCTTCTGGACCTGGCTTTCAGCTTTTGTTCTGCAAATCCACCACATGGGATTGTTGTTGTACCTGGAACATACTGACCTTCTACAGCATACCCAAAAAAACTTGGATCAGTTCAGTGAAACTGTTTTTCTAGCCACCTTCAGGGTTCAGATTCAGCATGGACCTGAACTGCATGAACAGTTGGAAATGTGCTTTGTGTTCTTGCTTGGACATCTGGATGTAAGGTGGAGCAACCACCCTGGAGCAGGAGGTTCTGGCTGTGCTGGTGGCCCAGGGCAGTGTGAAATGTCAACTCTTCTGCTGGCCCTTGGAGCTCTGGTCAAAGGGCACGTGGTGGTGTGCTGAGGGGAGCCCTCAGCATTGACTGAAATCATCTGAGGAGAGGTCGATGCTCTGGAGTGTTAGAGGAGCAAGGTCAGAGCTCTCCATCTGTGAGCTGAGCAGGGGGCAAGTTCCCCATGAGCCAGCAATGTGCCCTTGTGGCCAAGGAGTCCCATGGTATTCTGGGGGGCATTAAGGAGAGCGTGGCCAGCACGTGCAGGGAGGTTCTCCTCCTCCTCTGCTCTGCCCTATGGAGGCCACATCTGGAGTCCAAGATCCGGTTCTGGGACCCCCAGCTGAAGAGAGACAAGAAACGGCTGAAGAGTCCAGCAGAGGCTCCAAAGATGCTGAGGGGCCTGGAGCATCTCTGCGAGGAGGAAAGGCTGTTGAGCCTGGAGAAGAGCAGCCTGAGAGGGGATCTGCTCAATGCTCAACAAGAGCTAAAGGACCTGTGGGGGGCTAGAGGCTGGGGCCAGACTCTTGGTGGTGGTGCCCAGCAACAGGACAAGGGGCAGCGGGCACAAAGTGGAACCCAGGAGGTTCCATCTGAACAGGAGGAGAATTCTTTGGTGTGAAGGTGCTGGACGCCTGGAGCAGGCTGCCCAGAGAGGTTGTGGAGTCTCTTTCCCTGGAGAGATGCCAAATGCTCCTCTCTTGTGTTGCAGATAAAAGAATATGAGAAGCTGGACTCGGAGGAGGAGCGACTGAGCCGGAGCAGGCAGATCTATGACACCTACATAATGAAGGAGCTGCTGTCCTGTTCTCATGTGAGTATCACCCACATGGATGGGTGAGCTCCTGAGGTCCCTCCCAACCCCTACCATTCAGTGGTTCTTGGCTCTGGAGTGGTAACACATCCGTGTCTGCTGGCTCTGGTGCGGGGTGTGGGATAATTCCTGAATTCATTAAAGGAGCATCACCAAATCCCTTTACCTTCACTTCTCTCCTCCTCATCCTCCCCTCTCCTGCTTTCCCACTTTAGAGTAACTGTTTTCCCTGCATCGTTCTGCTTGTCTGACAACAGCACAGCAGCTGTATTGCATCATTCTGAGGGATGTGTGTTTTCCATCTGGTTATAAGAACAGCAGTGCTAGAGATCTTCAAGGAAATTTGTATTTCCAAGTTTAAAATCTTCCTTTTTTCTCTTATTTGTTTTCTTCTTTCTCTTTTTCCAAAGCCTTTCTCGAAACAAGCTGTAGATCATGTACAAAAACATTTAGCCAAGAAACAAGTGCCAGCCAGCCTTTTTCAGGTGAGCTGCAGACATTTTTGTGTGTTCATATCATCTTCATGTATCTGTCAGTAAGTGGCTCTGTGCATATTATTTTAGGAGACTGAATGAGTGATCCTGGTGCATATCCTTTGCTGGGGAAAAAAAAATGCTTTTTTAAGTCAAATAACAATTGCAGACTACTTCTATCTTGAAATATTTTGTGAGCAGTTTATCAAAGCAAGCTAAACCTTGGTATGTGGATGGAATGGTTGGGAAATTTATGTCATTTTAAGCTATTAAAGGGTTTAGAGCAAATCACTTTCCATCAGGAAGCTACATCCTGTCATGGATGGGATGGAGTGAGTCCAGAGGAGGCCAGGAAGATGAGCAGGGGGCTAGAACATCTCTCCTATGAGGACAGGCTGAGGGAGCTGGGGTGTTTCAGCCTGGAGAAGAGAAGGCTGCAGGGAGACCTTATAGTGGCCATCCAGTGTCTGGAGGGGGCTACAGGAAAGCTGGGCAAGGACTGTTTACAAAGGCCTGGAGTGATAGGATGAGGGGCAGTGGTTTGAGATTAGAGAAGAGGAGATTTAGATTGGAGGTTAGGAACAAGTTCTGCACCAGGAGGGTGATGAGACACTGCAACAGGTTGCCCAGGGAGGTGGTTGAGGCCCCATCTCTGGAGATACTCAAGGTCAGACTCAGCAAGGCTCTGAGCAACCTGATCTAGTGGAGGATGTCCCTGCTGACTGTAGGGGGGTTGGGCTTGATGACCTCTGGAGATCCCTTCCATTCTATGATTCTGTGATTGTTTTGCTTTACCCAGATTTCATACAGCTCCCCAAAAAAGGAGAACACTTCACAGTCTCACAGTATATCAGAGGTTGGAAGGGACCTCAAGAGATCATCAGGTCCAACCCCCCTGCCAGAGCAGGATCACTTAGGGTAGTCTGCACAGGAATGCATCCAGCTGGGGTTGGAAAGCCTCCAGAGAAGGAGACTCCACAACCCCCCTGAGGAGCCTGCTCCAGGGCTCTGTCACCCTCACTCTAAAGAAGTTTCTCCTCATGTTGAGGTGAAATCTTCTCTGTTCTAGTTTGAATCCATTGTTCCTTGTCTTATCACTGTGAACCACCCGAAACAGCCTGGCCCCCTCCACTTGACACCCACCCCTCAGGTATTGATAGACACTGATCAGATCCCCTCTCAGTGCTCTCTTCTCAAGACTAAACAGCCCCAGGGCTCTCAGTCTCTCTTCATAGGGGTTTTCTAGCTGATGAAAATACTCTGATGAAGGTTTTCCAACTGATGAAAATACTCTGTTTGACTTCAGGGCACCTGCTCAAGTTCCAAAAGCTAAAGGAAGCTGAAATCCTTCAAAGGAAAAGAGAGTCAGCATGAAGTATAGGTGATGGGTGGGATTGGATAACCAATTTTATTGTGTGCTGAAATACTAATTGTGTGTTTTTTAACCCTCTGTAGCCATATATAGAAGAAATTTGTGATAGTCTGAGAGGAAAAATATTTCAAAAATTTATGGAAAGGTAAGAGCATGATCCAAAGCTTCTGCCTAGTGGAGCAGGAAGGCAGGTCCCTGAAGGATTGCTGGGAAACAAGGTTAAAAACGTTTCGTAGACCTTCATTTAATTAACACTCTGTTACCAGGAAGCTCCTGGACGTGAGTGGCTGTGGTGTAGATCATGATTAATGTCAGGAATGGTGAAGCTGAGAGATTTTCTTCTGTTGTTCTCAAAGGGTTCAAACCACAGCACTGTGTTCTCATGGGGTGCTTTCAGGAGGAAGCATCTCTTGTGCGTGACTGGCAGACCAAATGGTGTTTGGGTTTCTACCTGGGCACCTTGAAATGAAGCAGAAAAGGTCAAATAAAGAATACAAGGCATGGACTTAGTTCAGCAGAGAAGCCTTTAATGGTTGTGTACAAGGTCTGGCCCTCTCCCAGCCCAGCCATGGGTAATAAAATGGTGTGTGGTGTCCTGCAGGCAGGCTGATGGGGCTGTAAGAATGCCTCCACATAAACATCATTTCTTAGCCTGCAAATAAATACTTAATTATTTATGTGGAAATGAGAAGCTTTTTTTTTTTTTTGGGGGGGGGGGAGGTGAGGGGCAATAGCTTGTGGTGTTATTGATGTTATTCCTATTTTGAGTTTAAAGTGATCCTTGGAGTATACAGAGGTTCATTAACATAAATGGAGCTGCTTCTCTTTTCTGATCATTATCTTGCTAATTATGTAATTCGAATGTTTGCTAGTTACAAACTTAGTTGCTTTTAAAAATTAAAAACCATCTGAAGAAGAGATGTGAGGACATCCTAAGCACTTAGAATTAGAGGGAGAAGGTTGTCTGCTAGTTTTCTCTTAACAAGGACATAAAATACAAAGTGTGCATGGCCCCAGTGATTGTTTGGCTTGGTGGGAGTAAGGTGCCAGTTGTTTGGAAGGAAGGTCATCACTTACCAAATACCACAACACACCCTAACCCAAACTTGGGTTTAATTTAGCTTGCATTTAGTTCAAATATCAGAGTCTTGGATGTTTTCTCCAGTGCTTTACACAGTGGTCTCAGACAACTTCTCAACTTCTTTCCTGCAGTGACAAGTTCACGAGATTTTGTCAATGGAAAAACGTAGAACTAAATATTCATGTAAGTACCTCTCAAGTGCCTCTGTCTTGTCAGGAATGGAAATGGTCAGTTTTGAAGAGATGTGGTGCTGAGGGATGTGGGTTAGCACCAGACTTGGGAGAGCTGGGGAATGGTTGGACTGGATGATCTGAAAGGGCTTTTTCCAACCCAAACAACTCTGTGATTCTATGAATTGTGCTTATGAAGTCCTAAGGATCTCATACAGTCCTGAGAAACCCTTCTTGGATGGCCCTGATTGAGTTAATCATAGAATCACTGAATTGTTTGGGTTGGAAAAGCCCTCTAAGATCATCCAGTCCAACCATCAACCCAGCACCACCATGGCCAGCAAACCATGTCCCCAAGTGCCATGGCCACACATTTCTCAAACACCTCCAGGGATGGGGACTCCACCACCTCCCTGGGCAGCCTGTTCCAATGCCTGACCACTCTTGCAGCAAAGAAATTGTTCCTCATCTCCAACCTAACTCTCCCCTGGCACCATTTCAGGCCATTTCCTCTCCTTCTATCACCTGATACTATGGAGAAGAGACCAAATCCCCACCTGGCTCCAACCTCCTTTCAGGGAGTTGTAGAGAGCAATGAGGCCTCCCCTCAGCCTCTTTTTCTCCAGGCTGAAAACCCCTAATTCCCTCAGCCCTGTTCTCCTGACCCTTTTCACCAGCTTAGTTGCCCTTCTCTGGACCCTCTCCAGCACCTTCATGACCTTCTTGGAGTGAGGGCCCCAAAGCAGGATTTGAGATGCAGCTGAGCTGCCAGCATTCCTCCTCCACAGCACCCCTGGACACCATCTGTCTCCTTGTAGCCACTCCAATTGTAACACTGTCCCCACAGCCCTCACCTCAGCCTCTGCTTTGGTCTGTCTGGACTGCATGGATACAGCAGCTTTGGCTGTCAGCTTTGACCTCCTTGCTGCAGTTTGGGTGAAGAATGAGGCTGTCAGCCTTTGGCAACAAGAGCCTCATTCATCCTGTGGTACTCAGGCTGTAGTGCTGGGCTGGCGAGTACTTTGGGATGTAAACAAGAAGGGGCTCCTTTTTCCAAAGCAGTAATGTGTTACAGTAGTTAAGGATCTCAATTTCATCCAGTAGTTAGATGTTTTAGAAGTAACAAATTGTTGGTTTGGGGTCTTTTTTTTTTTTTTTTTTGGTTTGGTTTGGGTTTGGTTTTTGATGCTGAAAAAATAAAACCTGGTTTTCATTTTATTCTTTGCCTTTCCAGCTGACCATGAATGATTTTAGTGTACATAGAATAATAGGAAGAGGGGGATTTGGTGAAGTTTATGGCTGCAGGAAAGCAGACACTGGAAAAATGTGAGTATATCCAGGCTGGATTTTAGAGGTAATTGTGAACTCTCAACTAGGAAAACAATCCTTCCAGTCATTTCTGACAGCATCATGGAAAGCAGCATTGCTTTACTGTGGAGCTCTTCCTAATTAAATGTTATCCCAGGAGGTTCTGGTTTCTGGATCATCCTTAAGCTGTGCTATTTGATCCTGCCATGCTGTGGGGCTTCAGCCCAGCTGAGCTCTTAAGCACATCCTTCACTGAAATGGTCTTGTCAGAGTGAATGGGAACTGCATGTGTTGGAAATGAAGTGTGTGCTTAAAGGCTTGGCTGGAGCACAGCCATCTTCTCTGGAGGCTCTGCTGACCATCTGAGCAGATACCTCTGAAGGCTGCACCTCTGCCAGTGGTGCTGATGTAGGGCTGGAGGATGACACAGGGAAGTGAGCTCAGTGCTGCTCACTTTGCAGGGGCAGATTCTGGATATGATATTCCAGCTTTGTGGAATGACATCCATTTCTGCTCTGATGAGCACAGTTCACTGAGGAAAGCAGTGCTCACATTTGGAAGCATCTAGTTCCAATGCTGAACTTCGGTTGAATAGAGGTCTTGGTGTGACCTCTGAGATCAACCCTGTGTTGTTTTGATTTTTTTCTAATTTTACCCTTCACAGACTTCTGATCCTACCATTCTCAACCTTCTGACCTCACCATTCTC
Organism: Indicator indicator; assembly: GCF_027791375.1. Taxonomy (NCBI): domain Eukaryota; kingdom Metazoa; phylum Chordata; class Aves; order Piciformes; family Indicatoridae; genus Indicator; species Indicator indicator. The sequence goes on from NC_072035.1 coordinate 11,116,676, forward strand.
ACCCTTCTAATCTCACCATTCTTATCCTTCTGATATCACCATTCTCACCCTCTGTTCTCACCATTCTCACCCCCCTGATCTCACCATTCTCACCCTTCTGATCTCACCATTCTCACCCTTCTGATCCTACCATTCTCACCCTTCTCCTGATCCTACCATTCTCACCCTTCTCCTCATCCTACCATTCTCACCCTTCTCCTGATCCTACCATTCTCACCCTTCTCCTGATCCTACCATTCTCACCCTTCTCCTGATCCTACCATTCTCGCCCTTCTGATCATCCGATTTCAGTTTCTAGGTGCAATCATCCCTTTGTGTTCTGCTTTGAACATCTGGGCATTGATTCTCAATCATCCTCATTGAGAATCATTCTCAAGATCTATGTTTGTTTATTTACACCCCACCCAGACCCTTTCACCTGACTTTTCTCCTAATAGTTTCAGTCCAGGGACCAGCCTTAAATGTTTCTCCTCTAAGTGAGCATGGCATGTGGGAAGTGCCCAGTCTCTGTGGCTACAGCTGGCTTCACTGGCAATTGTCTGCTTGGCATCCTCCACAATAATGGACTGCTGAGCTATTAACAAGTAGAAGACATCTTAATGTGGCTGTCAGGATCAGTATTTTTGCAGTGACTCCAAGTGTTGTACCTCAGCACTCTTACTGACAACCCTGGCTTGATTCTTGCTGTGGCACTTTCGTTGTCCAGCTGCGATTGCTTCATGTGGCACTGAGTGCACCTTCAGCAAGTTTGCTGATGACACCAAGCTGTGTGGTGCAGCAGACAGGCTGGAGGGAAGGGATCCATCCAGAGGGACCTGGACAGGCTGGAGAGGTGAGCCCATGACAACCTCATGAGGTTCGACAAGACAAAGTGCAAGGTCCTGCAGCTGGGTCGAGGCAATCCCAAGCACAAATCCAGGCTAGGCAGGGACTGGCTGGAAAGCAGCCCTGAGGAGAGGGACTTGGGGGTGCTGGGGGATGAGAAGCTCAACAGGAGCCAGCAGTGAGCACTTGCAGCCCAGAAACCAACCAGAGCCTGGGCTGCATCAGGAGAAGTGTGGCCAGCAGGTCAAGGGAGGTGATTCTCCCCCTCTGCTCAGCTCTGGTGAGACCCCAGCTGGAGTAATGCATCCAGGTCTGGAGCCTCTGTTACAAGAGGGATCTGGAGGTGCTGGAACATGTCCAGAGAAGGGCCACTAGGATGATCAGAGGGCTGGAGCACCTCTCCTATGAGGAGAGACTGAGAGAGTTGGGGCTGTTCAGTCTGGAGAAGAGAAGGTTCTGAGGAGACCTTCTTGTGGCCTTCCAGGATCTGAAGGTGGCTACAAGAAAGCTGGGGAGGAACTTTTTAGGCTATCAGGTAGTGATAGGACTGGGGGGAATGGAATGAAGCTGGAAGTGGGAAGGTTCAGTCTGGACATGAGGAAGAAGTTCTTCCCCATGAGAGTGGTGAGAGCCTGGAATGGGTTGTGCAGGGAGGTGGTTGAGGCCCCATCCCTGGAGGTGTTTGCAGCCAGGCTGGATGAGGCTCTGGCCAGCCTGATGTAGTGTGAGGTGTCCCTGCCCATGGCAGGGGGGTTGGAACTGGCTGAGCCTTGTGGTCCCTTCCAACCCTGACTGATTCTATGATTCTATGTGTCCGTGTACAAACCCAAACACTTTATTTGGCTTGAGCAGGTATCCACCCTGGAGAGGTAGCTCCCAGATTTCCCACTCATTTTCCTGTCTGAGTTTTATCTCTGAACCTTGGGGCTGGCAAGAGAAGCAAAGGATAGTTTTGATCAGATCTAAGTAGAGTGAAGGGAGGTGAATTGTGGGAAACCCAACCCTTACCAGATCTGCAGCAAGATTTTAGGTGAGGTTCAGGTTCTGGGTAAGAGGTTTGGTTTAGTTCTTAATCCAAACCTTTTTACCTGTCCCTAATCCAGCTCCCCTCCACTCTAGATGGCTGCCTCTGCTGCACTTACTGCCTGCAAGGAGCTTGGGAAACCATCCCTGCAAGGTAACTGCCATTGGTGTTCCACTAACCCACAAAGACACACCTGAGGCACCTTTCATGTCACCCCCCAGCAAGGACAGCTACAAGCAGGAGATTGCTTTTTTATACTGAGGGTGGTGAGAGCCTGCCCCAGCTTCCCCAGAGAGGTGGTAGATCCCTGGAACCATTGCAGGTCAGGCTGGTTGTGGCTCTGAGCAACCTGTTGCAGAGGTCCCTGCTGACTGCAGGGGATTGAACTGGGTGCCCTTTAAAGGTCCCTTCCCAACTAGAGCTTTCAGTGATTTTATGACAGCTAAATAGTGTCAGGAGGTCCCAGGCAGGACACAGTCCAAAGCAGGAGGGCCAGGAGTGCTTCCTGAGCATGCAGGTTGGTAGTAACATGAGATCCTTCACAGAATCACAGAAACATTCAGGTTGGAAGAGACCCTCAGGGTCACCAAGTTCAACCCAGAACCCTACTCTACAAGGTTCACCCCTAAACCATATCCCCAAGCACCACATCCAAACCACCTTCAAACACAGCCAGGGTTGGCAACTCAACCACCTCCCTGGGCAGCACATTCCAATGCCTGACCTCTCTTTCTGTGAAAAACTTTCCTAATGTCCAGTCTAAACCTCCCTAATCACAGCTTGAGGCCATTCCCTCTTGTTCTGTCACTAATCACCTGGGAGAAGAGACCAGCACCAGCCTCTCTACAACGTCCTTTCAGGTAGATGTAGAGAGCAATGAGGTCTCCCCTCAGCCTCCTCTTTTTCAAACTAAACAGCCCCAGAAATAAGATCCTTGATCTCCATCAGCCTTCAACAGCCTCAGTGCCCTCACTGTGACCTGTGGGGTCATGGCATGAGCACAGGGTAGGCTGTGAGAAGTTACTTCAGTCATCCTTTGCAACCTCCTCAGCACCTGCCATGAATATTTCCTTGCTTGGAGAACTTCAAATCCCAGTGTGTTCGTGCTGCCTCTTCCCCCATCCCCACCCTGTCCTGGCAAGGGGGTGAGGTGGCTGGTTTGGGGAGTGGAGGTGGCACAAGGCCCTGTTTCTGTGTAGGCAGTGAATCAGCATCACAACAGCACTGCAGCAAGCTGCTTCCCTAGGCATGTTTTGGGACCAGTGACCTCAAACTCCATGGCTCTCTGGAGGAACACACATGTCCTCCTTGGCTGTTCTCTGATAGCAGGCTTGGAAAAAAACTCTGGTTTGATGGTTGTTAGGGTAACAGTCTTTCTTTTTCTTTTTCTTCTTTTTTTTTTTCTTGGTGCAAAGTTTTATTAATTTCTTGTAGTACAGATGGTAGAAGATTAAAACAAGAAAAAAAAAAAGCTTTCTGGTGTCTATCTGACCTTTTTTTTTTTTTTTTTGAGTAGAAAATAATATAGATAACTAAAACTCAGCATGTGTTCAAGATAGTCCTTTTCCTGGCAGAACTGAAACTGTTGGAATTAAATGAAACCATAGCAGAGCCTCTGTTATTTAATTCACACTGCAAATCCTTGCTTGGAGCTATTGCAGAATGAGTGCTTGAGCTGTAATCTCTCTCTAACTGCCGTGCTTTGGGCACTGAATTTTGTTCAAACACATTGCTCTGTTCAGAGATTGCTGCTGGAAGTGTTTTAATTCCAGGAGGTTTGGGGAGTTTTTTCTTGTTCAGTGGTGTAATGATGGTGTTAGGACTGGGTTTAAGGCTTTGAAGAGCTTGCTTACAGGGCGCTGTAAATACATGTGCTGTGACTTTGAGAATAAAACCTGAGGAGAGGAGGAGATTTTTTTTTTGTTTGCTTGCTTGTGTGTTTGTTCTGGTGCTTTGTTTCTGAACAGTTAATATTTGCAGGTATGCAATGAAATGTTTAGATAAGAAGAGAATCAAGATGAAGCAAGGAGAAACATTAGCCTTAAATGAAAGAATTATGCTGTCTCTTGTCAGCACAGGGGTGAGTATCACTGATTTGTTGTTCTTCCCTTTTGGTTGTGGTTTTGCATACCATATCAAACCTTTATACAGTACATGTGCCATCCATTCAGTGGTGTGGCATGCAGAAGATAAACCCTCCCCTGGGAACCTTCCTCCCCTGGGAACCATCACCTCCCTCATTCTAGCAACGTGTCTGAAATAAAAATGGAAAACCAAACTCTGGGTGCTTACAGAAATGAGCATCACAGCTCAAGAGGCTTGAGAAGCTTCCCATCTCTTGGATAATTCTTTTTCTCCCCTCTGCTCCTTTTCCTGTCTCTCTCCCCTGTACTTTCTTGATGGTGAGGGAGCCCTGGGGCAGGCTGCAGAGAGAGGTTGTGGAGTCTCCATCTCTGAAGACTTTCCACACCTGCCCAGATGCATTCCTGTGTGACCTGCCTTAGGTAATCCTTCTTTGGCAGGGGGGGGTTGAACTGGATGATGTCTGTAGGTCCCTTCCAGCCCCTAACATTCTATGACTCTGAATTTTTAGAATCATTTCATTTGCAAAAGCCCAGGTCTAGGGGAAGGTGTCCCTGTCCATGGCAGGGGGATCGGAACTAGATAATCTTTAAGGTCCCTTCCAACCCAATCCATTCTGTGCATCTCTGAACCTCCAGGGAGGGGGCACCCTACCTGGGCAATCTGCTTCAGTGTCTCACCACCCTCACTGGAAAGAATTTCTTCCAGTCTAAATCTCTCCCCCTTCCAGCTGGAAGCCTTTCCAGATGCTGGAGCGTTTCACACCTCCAGCATTAAATAGCTTCGGTTTGAAAGTGGAAGAAGAAGAAGATCATTAATTCGATTCCTGATAAAAAGCTGTTGAGACTGAATAGTTGTGCCTTCCCCAGTGACAGGATTTATGTCCTGCCTGGAATGAAATGGAACTGGGAAGTTCATCATAGCACAATTAGTCACTGAGCTGGGAATGCAGATGTCTCTGCAAAACACCGCGTAACAGCTGTGCCGATGACACAGGCGTTTGTGCAATCAGCTTCTGCTGATCCACCTAAAATGCTGGCATTCACAACTGCTCCTTCGTTAAGGAGCTCCCAGTTTGGAGTGTGTGGTGGCCACATGGTGAGGATAAAAGAAAAGGGGAGGGTTAGAGACCTCATTGCTCTCTACAGCTACCTGAAAGGAGATTGGAGTGAGGCTGGTGTTGCCGCCTTCTCCCGTCTGACTAACAGGGCAAGAGGAAAGGGCCTCAGGTTGCACCAGGGGAGGTTCAGGTTGGAAGTTAGGAACAGTTTGATAACACAAGTAGCAAGGCAGGGAAATGACAGCAGCTTTCCCCCCTGCTGTGATGGTTTTAAGGCTGTCTTTTTAATTTTTCTTCACGAAGTTTGAGCAGAGAGAGTTGAAAGAATGGAAATAAGTCACTCTTGGGTGTAAGAAAGCAAAATAGTGATTATTCTCAACACTTCCACTGGAGAGGTAGAAATGTTTAAGAATCTCTACTCAAAACAAGGTTGGGGAGTTGGGCAGTCTCAGCTTGCTCAGCTTCTGTCTGCCTGCTGCTTCTTTTCTGGCTGAAGATCATAGAATCAGTCAGGGTTGGAAGGGACCACAAGGATCAGCCAGTTCCAACCCCCCTGCCATGGGCAGGGACACCTCACACTACAGCAGGCTGGCCAGAGCCTCATCCAGCCTGGCTGCAAACACCTCCAGGGATGGGGCCTCAACCACCTGCCCGGACAACCCATTCCAGGCTCTCACCACTCTCATGGGGAAGAACTTCTTACTCACATCCAGTCTGAATCTCCCCACTTCCAGCTTTATTCCATCCCCCCTATTCCTGTCACTACCTGATAGCCTAAAATGTTAACATACTAACTAAAAGATACCACACTGACCTTGACACACTAAGTCTAACAGCCTCTCTGCTTCTTGACTCTCTGCCTTCTGCCAGGAAGGTCTGGGGGGAGTCCTTCTGGCTGGTGGGGGGAGACCCCATGGAGAAGAAGCACAGCCCCTCGAGGGGAGGGGGAAGCCAGGGGGCTTGGTTGTGCTTTTCTGTTGATTATACATATTTGTAAATGTTGTGAATAGTGTCTATTTGTACATATTCATTGCATTTCATCATAGCTTGTAGTTTTGCTTGTAAATACAGCTTGCATTTGCTTCCAGGCTGAGCTAGCCTGGCTATTGTCAGTGTGGGAGGGGGATTTCAGCTCTCACACTGTTACACCCTCCAAGTGCAAAGGGCAGTGTTTCTTCATTAAAACTCTCTACAGCTCCCTGAAAGAAGGTTGGAGTGAGGTGGGGGTTGGTCTCTTCTCCTTACTAACCAAAGATAGGATGAAAGGAAATAGCCTGGAATTGTGTCAGGGGAGGATTAGGTTGGAGATGAGGAAAATGTCTCTGCTGCAAGAGTGGTCAGGGATTGGAACAGGCTGCCCAGGGAGGTGGTGGAGTCCCCATCCCTGGTGGTGTTCAAAAATCCATCAGATGTGGCATGGTCTTTGGAACATGGTCTAGTGGTCATGGAGGTGTTGGGTAGAAGGTAGGACTTGATGATCTTAGAGGTCTTTTCCAGCCTTAGTGATTCTATGATTCTGTAGCTTTGCATTGTGACATTTTGAGTCAGCACAGCTCAGAGATCCAACAGACACTGGGAGCTGCTTGGATCAACCTCATCCAAGAGAACAGGGGCTCTGCATCACTTGGGTTCTCTGCTGGTTTATTGGATTTCTCAGGGGTTGTTGGTGCAACAGGGACAGGCTGCTGCTGAGGTTTGTGTTTCCTCTTGGGCTAGACACAAGCTCTGTCTTCTCCTCCCCTGCAGATGTTGTCTGGAGGCTGGAAATGCATTTTGCAGTTCTTAGAAGGTGGCACAGTAGGGAAAATCTTGAACTTGCTGATAAAGGAATAAAAAAACCCTTTCTTTTCTGTAACAGCCAAGATTTACCCAGCATTCAAACACTGACAGCACCAGACCATTGCTGCTGGTGGGCTGTATAATAACAATCCTCCCAAAAGGTGCTGTTTGTAGAGGGAAGTGGATATTTAATCTTTTCCTGGTGGGTTGGAAATCATTCCAGTGGTCTGCTGCAAGACCAGGGCTGTGCCTCCCCTCTGCTGGGTCTTCTAGTTCTCTTCTTCTGGAAAAACAGGCAGCTGGGCTGCTTGGCTTGGCTGTCTTGGAGGTAATTTGACTCAGTACTGGATGCAAGATGCTAAATGTGAGGCTGCTCTGAGGTCTCTGCAGAGGCTTTTCCAGGCTGAGCAGCCCCAACTTTCTCAGGCTGTCCCCAGAGGAGAGGTTCTTCAGCCCTCTGATCACCTTCATGGCCTCTTCTGGGCCCATTCCATCAGCTCCATGTCCTTCTTGTGCAGGGGGCACCAGAACTGGATGCAGTACTCCAGGTGCGGTCTTGCCAGAGCAGAGAGGCAGAATTGCTTCTCTTGTCCTGCTGGCCACACTTCTGTTACATTCCTACATTTTTTTTTTTATAGTTATTCTATTTTTTTTTTTCCTTCCACATGATTTATTCCCAGAAATTTCTCTTTTTTGGATTTACTCCAAGATTGTTTGGATGTAAGGAACTGCTCCCAAACTATTCTTAACTCCCACATTGTCGTCACACTGTCACTTGTTTTCTGCAGAGCAGAAGTCATGCCTGCAACAAAATCACAGTTCATTGGGAAATGTGCTCTATTGCTTTATGGTTCACTTCAAAAGGTGATCAGAGGGCTGGAGCACCTCTCCTCCCAAGACAAGCTGAGGGAGTTGGGGTTGTTCAACCTGGAGAAGAGAAGGCTCCAGGGAGACCTTAGAGCTGCATTTCAGAGTCTAAAGGGGACCTACAGGAAGGCTGGGGAGGGACTGTTAGAAGGGCTTGTGGGGATAGGATGAGAGGCAATAGTTTGAGACTGGAGCAGGAGAGATTTAGGCTGGACATCAGGAGGAAGTTCTTCACAATGAGGGTGGTAAAATACCAAAACAGCTTGCCCAGAGATGTGGTTGAGGCCCCATCCCTTGAGATATTCAAGATCAGACCCTGAGCAGCCTGCTCTAGATGGAGATATCCCTGCTGTCTGCAGGGTGCTTGGACAAAGATGACCTTTGAGAGCCCCTTCCAACCCAATGCAATCTGTGACTCTCTGGATTCTACCACTAAATCCTTCTGGGTGATTGGATTGCTCTGAGGTTTTAGGAAGTCTGCTTGGGGACACTTCTGAGTTAGCCAGTTGATTCAGAAAAGTAAGTTAATAATTGTGCTGAAGGTTTTGTTCTAAATTTAAGTGGTAGTTACACTCATCTGCATTTAGGAGAAGCAGAACCTTGAGTTTGATGCCATCCTGCATTGCCTGCAGTCTCCTGATTTCCAGGAGCATTTTATTTAGCAATGAGTTCTCTTCATGGATGTCTCTGCAGAGTGCTTTGGACACTCTGCACCTTCCAGCAGGATCAGTCCTCATGGTGTGGGACCTTATGGGGATTCCAGCTGAGTACAAAAAAGCTTTCTAGTTCAATTTCATGTGTTTTATGGAAGGGTGAACCAACTTGAACCATCCTCTTGAACTTCATCACCTTGAACCATTGAACCAGGCTCCAGGGAGATCTTACAGCAGCCTTCCAGTACCTGAAGGGGCTACAAGAAAGCCAGGAAGGAACTTTTTATGAGGGCTTGTAGTGATAGGATGAGAGGGAATGGATTTGAGCTGGAAGAGGGAAGATTGAGAGTGGAGATTAGGAAGAAATTCTTTCCAGTGAGGGTGGGGAGACACTGGAACAAGTTGCCCAGGGAGGTTGTGGATGCCCCCTCCCTGGAGGTGTTCATGGCCAGGTTGGATGAGAACTTGAGCAACCTGGTCCAGTGGGAGGTGTCCCTGCCTATGGCAGAGGGGTTGGGACTGGATGATTTTTAAGGTCCCTTCCAACCCAAACCATTCTGTGAGTCTCTCAATCCTGGCCAGGCACTGAGGATTGTGTCACCAAGCCCTCCCTTTCCTGCTCAGCGAGGCAGCAGCAGGAGCTGGGTCCTGTGGCCTCTGCTCTGCCCAAGGCCACTGTGTTTTGCTGCTTCTAAATTGGGAAGGAAGGAAGTTCCTGTTAGAGATTCCCAGAGCTTTCACTATCAACACTGCAATAGTTAACACATTGTTTAAGTCATGTTAGGTCACACTTGTGTTTCCTGCCTGGTGTCTTGGAGGAGAGGAGTGGTTAAGCTCATCATCCTGTTGGCCCCAACACTGTGGGGTCAGACTCTTCTCAGTGATGCACAGTGACAGCACAAGGGGCAATGGGCACTAACTGGAGCCCAGGAGGTTCCATTTGAACAGGAGGAGAAATTTGTTTACTGGGAGGGTGGTGGAGCCCTGGAGCAGGCTGCCCAGAGAGGTTGTGGAGTTTCCTTCTCTGGAGAGCTTCCAAACCCAGCTGGACATTGTGATGCTGGGCAAGCTGCTGTGGGTGCCCCTGCTTCAACAGGGGAATTTGGCCTGGATGATCTCCAGAGGTCTCTTCCCACCCTTACCATGCTGGGATTCTGTTTGTGATTCTGTCCTCAGAAGGGACAGATGCTACCTGCATTTTGCACCTTTGGCTCCTCCTGGCTCTTTTTGTATTGAAAAGAGAAAGCAAAATGGAAGGTCTCTGAAGGGTGAGTGAAACATCAGAGTGTGGAGATTAATACACAGATTGCTTTAGAAAATTGTTTTGAATTTTGGCAAATGGCATAGGAAATCTCTCCTCTGTATTTTTAGCTTCTCTGAGTGGTGCTTTGCTTGTTACCTGGGATGAACTCTTTGCTCCTTCCCTTCTAGGACTGTCCTTTTATAGTGTGTATGACCTATGCCTTCCACACCCCTGACAAACTCTGCTTCATTCTGGACCTGATGAATGGTAAGGAAGACTCATGCAGATGGTGATGATATGACAGAGATATTGGCAGCAGGACTTGCTGAGATCATGAGGAGAATGAGGGGAAAAATAATCTGAGGTGTGAAGCATCAGCCTGTGGATGGGGTGAAGTGATCTAAAGCAGGAGGTGTAGAGAACAGACTGGAAAAATCTCTGTTACCTTCTAACATGAACATATTTAAATGAAGATATCAAAGGGCCTGCTAGGCTGGCAAGCTTGAGAAGATGATGGTCATGTGGAGAAATGTAGGAGATCAGGGACACAGCTTTCAGCATAAAAATAAAAGAGCTGCTATAAAGAACTCAGCAGAGAAAATTGATGGGGGAAGCATTCCTCAAAGGAAAGAAATTATACATACAAGCCTTGGCATGACTCTTGTGAGAACAGAGAGGAGTGGGCAGAGTTAACAGAGAGGAGCTCCTGCTGTGCCCTTGTTTGCTGAGGATGCTCAGCACTTGTGGGAGTTGGCCTTGAACTCTGACAGTGATCCTGCAGGACCTGAATGTGTTGGACACATCTGCCCCCACCATGTTGCAAACTGGAAATTCAGTTTGAGATCCTAGAGCTCATATCCTGTGAGTAAGAGAGACTGGCTTTGGTCTTTTGCAAGTGAAGCTTCTCTCATTACACTCCAGGTCAGGTTCATGTCACTGGTTGATTATTTTCAATCTGTAGTTTGGTCAGAAACCATTTTCTAGGACTATTCCCAACGTGATGTGTTGATGGTGTGGATTAACTCACAGAGTGACACTTCACTGGGTCTGTCCTTTCATTAGGAATGAGTGAAAACATCCCCAGCATGAATATTTGAATATGTTGGCCCAGATGACCTTTCCCAACCCAAACTGGGCTGCTCTGTATGCTAATTTCTTCACTTCTCCAGAAGCCTCTCTCTGTGACTTGCATTTAACTTGCCCGTTGTGGAAATCCTTTGCATTAAGACTCAGTTGCTGGATTAATCACTGCATCCAAAGGTGTATCAAGTAAATGTATTTTCAAAATGAAGTTTCAGAGGGCTCAAATGTATTTAGTGACTTCCCTGGGGGAAGGTTTTCTGCTTGCAGAATGTGGGTCTGGCCCTCTGTGTGCTCCACAGGTTCTAAGAACCCGCAAAAGCTGTGCTCTTCCCCCGCTATGGTCCTGCTGGGTCTGCTTGTGAGGCAAGAATTTCCTCTTCTTTTAATTACATCTCAACCCTTGCAATTGTAGGAGGAGATTTGCACTACCACCTCTCCCAGCATGGAGTGTTTTCTGAAAAAGAAATGAGGTTTTATGCTACTGAAATCATCCTGGGCCTGGAACACATGCACAATCGCTTCGTGGTGTACAGAGACCTAAAGGTAATGAGGGCACCGAGTGGCTGAATCCTCAGGGGTGGTTGTTAGAGGGTAACAAACTGAGAAGTGAAAGAATTATCCTACCTGCAGCCTTCCCTTGAGAGGAAAGGAGATTATTTGTTATCTTTGGTTGATCTTTCTGCTCATCTCTGCTATTACCCAGTTCAACCAGCCTGGGAGATGCCTCCTTGGGGTCAGAAGAGAGCCTGTGCAGTGGTGCTCAGCTCCCCATCTTAAGGAGGGTGTTAATGTAGAGAGTGACCTCTGTTTCTGAGGGCCCTGAAAGAGAAGTGTGTGTGGTGGGACACTGAGAGGAAGATGGTTGCCCAGGGGTGTTTAACTGATGAGTGGGGAGTTGAGGACTGCTCTGAAATTGGTGTCCATGAACTGAGTGACTACGAAAAAAGAAGGTCTGCACAGAGAGTGTAGATGGCAGATAGGGTCATTAAGTTGTTTTGGTTGGAAGAAACCTTTCAGATCAAGTCCAACCATTAACCCAGCACTGCCAGGTCACCCCTAAACCATAGCCCTCAGCACCACATCTCCACAGCTCTGAAACCCCTCCAGGGATGGGGACTCCACCACTGCCTTGGGCAACATGGACCTGGCCTTGACAACCCTCAAGGGGAAGAAATTGTTCCTCATGTCCAACCTAAACCTCCCTTGGCACAATTTGGGGTCATTCCTCTTGTTCTATCACTGTAAGGATGGAAGAGCCACACAAGAACCAAGAGCAGTGGGGACTTGAGACCAAACCAGGTTTATTCTGTCATGAGTTTTCTGTTTCAAATTTTGCCTGTTTTTTTCTCTTCCATTATTCTTCAGTATTTCACAACCTGTGGGGCTGGTGGCAGTGCTCTGTTAGAATGTAGGCTTCAGCTAGAAAGTGTCTGTTATATTGGTATTAAAAAAACAACCAACCAGACAAAAAAGGCAATTACCAACTAGCAGAGGGGATTGATGTTTGAGAGTGACTTACTGTGCTCTGAGAATGTGTGGGGCTGGCAGCTGAACACTACCAAGCAGTGACCCTTCTGTCTCCTGTTGGATTTCTAGCCTGCAAATATCTTGTTGGATGAACATGGGCATGTGAGGATATCAGACCTGGGGCTGGCTTGTGATTTCTCCAAAAAGAAGCCACATGCCAGTGTGTAAGTATGAGGGGTGGGAGCTTTGCAACACAGTGTTAAATAAGTCCTTTTTGTGTCTTGTTCATTTACCTTTGCCTAAGGGAAGAAAACATCAGTTGTATGGCACAGGCCCTGAATGATACCAGGGCTAAGCTGGGCACTCTCATCAAGTTTTGCAGTCTCCTCTCTGTTTTCCTGCATGGTTGTAGCAGCTGATGTGTAGGCATGGGCTGGAAGATGACACATTATTTGGAGATGATTCACTCTTCAGAGAAGAACCTTGACTGAGCTAAAATACCAGATTGTTTTAATTGCCCTTAATGGATAATTGAATATTCCAACCCTGACTCAAAATCAGGATTTATTGTGTCTTTCTGGATCTTTGTAGACCTGGAGGTAAACTGTGTTCCTTCCCCTGCCTTTTGGCATCAGGTCATCAGTGGGGTCTGAATTTCTTGGGCATCAGGTCATCTGTGAGGTCTGAATTTCTTGGGCATCAGGTCATCAGTGGGGTCTGAATTTCTTGGGCAGCAGGTCATCAGTGGGGTCTGAATTTCTTGGGCAGCAGCTCATCAGTGGGGTCTGAATTTCTTGGGCTTCAGGTCATCAGTGAGGTCTGAATTTCTTGGGCAGCAGCTCATCAGTGGGGTCTGAATTTCTTGGGCAGCAGCTCATCAGTGGGGTCTGAATTTCTTGGGCAGCAGGTCATCAGTGGGGTCTGAATTTCTTGGGCATCAGGTCATCAGTGGGGTCTGAATTTCTTGGGCAGCAGGTCATCAGTGGGGTCTGAATTTCTTGGGCATCAGGTCATCAGTGGGGTCTGAATTTCTTGGGCTTCAGGTCATCAGTGGGGTCTGAATTTCTTGGGCAGCAGGTCATCAGTGGGGTCTGAATTTCTTGGGCATCAGCTCATCAGTGGGGTCTGAATTTCTTGGGCAGCAGGTCATCAGTGGGGTCTGAATTTCTTGGGCAGCAGTCATCAGTGGGGTCTGAATTTCTTGGGCAGCAGCTCATCAGTGGGGTCTGAATTTCTTGGGCAGCAGCTCATCAGTGGGGTCTGAATTTCTTGGGCTTCAGGTCATCAGTGGGTCTGAATTTCTTGGGCAGCAGTCATCAGTGGGGTCTGAATTTCTTGGGCTTCAGGTCATCAGTGGGGTCTGAATTTCTTGGGCAGCAGGTCATCAGTGGGGTCTGAATTCTGGCTTCAGTCATCAGTGGGGTCTGAATTTCTTGGGCAGCAGGTCATCAGTGGGGTCTGAATTTCTTGGGCTTCAGGTCATCAGTGGGGTCTGAATTTCTTGGGTTGTGTGTGGGATTCCGTGTTTTATCTGGCATCATTCTTAGGTCCTCATTTGCCCTGGTTTAGTCTCACAATTTATTCAAGAGGGAAAGCTTCATCCTGGCACACCTTACAAGATTTGCAGTAGCTTCTTGAAGGAGTTCCTGTGTTTCACTTACATCAAGGGTAAAAGCAGTGCCTGGTGGCTGCTCTCTGTGGTGACCAGGGATGGCTTTTTGAGGCATCCTGCTGTTAATCTAGCACCTGGGTGGTAGCTGAAAGGAGACACATCAGACAGATCCTGAGGGCACAGACCAGCTCTGCTCACTCTGTTTCTGGGGTCATGGGTCAGAGCAGGTCTCACTCTTTGTGGGCCCCAGGGCTGGAGTGGTCTGGTCTGAGATATCAGGAGCCCTTGAATATGTCCTTGTGTCTGTCTGCCCTGTAAAATGAGTGGACAAAAAGCACAACCATCCATCTCTCTGTTGTGTTCCACTCTCAGGCAGAAGGTACTGTCTGGCCCTGGGTTCAATCTTGCTGTAGCTGCTTCAGTTTGATCATTTCTGTTGTCCATAGAATCCTAGAAAGGTATGGGTTGGAAGGAACCTTAAAGATCATCTTTAAGGGGGTTCCAACCCCTCTGCCATGGGCAGGGACATCTTCCACTGGGCCAGGTTGCTCAGGGACCCATCCATGAACACTACCAGGCTTGAAACCTGCACAGCTTCTCTGGGCAATCTGTCCCAGTGCCCTCATGGGGAAGAATTTTTTCCTGAAGTCCAATCTAAGTCCATCTTCTTCCAGTTTGAATCCATCACCCTTCATCCTATGAGGAAAAAGTCCCTCTCCAGTCTCCACCTACAAATCCCTTTGCAGACACCACCTCACCAGCCTAAATTTAGCCTTGCAGCCTCAATACTGTGACTTTTAAAGGCTTTTTTTCCCTAAGGTTCTTGGAGCTTGAGGCACACAAGAAAAATCTCACTTCAGATACACCCAAACGAAACACGCAGAGGTCTGGCCCGAAGAAAAAGCAAAATCAAACCAGGATTAAAAAAAAAAAACAAAAAACCACAAATTCTTGTCAGCTTAGGCTGTCCTGTTGAGAAAGCACCAATTTTTCATCATGGTTGGTGCTGGGTTTGGTGGTAATGAAGGTGCTGTTTCTGCTCTCAGGGGTACCCACGGCTACATGGCTCCCGAGGTGCTGCAGAAGGGGACGGCGTACGACAGCAGTGCGGATTGGTTCTCCTTGGGCTGCATGCTTTTCAAACTCCTCAGAGGGTGAGTGAAGCTTCATCTCCTCTCTGCTCCTTTGGTTTTAGCCTTGGCTTTCTCATCATCTGTCCCTTGAAGCACTTAGAGAGTACTAAAGTCTAGTGGGAGGTGTCCCTGGTCATGGCAGGGGGCTTGGAACTAGATGGTCTTTAAGGTCCCTTCCAAGCCAAACCATTCTGTGATTCTGTATCTGTAATACATGATGTGCTGTCTGACATGGTCTGCTGGGGAGAGTCCAGGGGAGAGCTATGAAGATGATGAAAAGGCTGGAACATCTCTCCTATGAAGAAAGACTGAGAGACCTGGGGCTGCTTAATCTGGAGGAGAGAAGGCTGAGAGGGGATCTGATCAATATCTGAGGGGTGGGTGTCAAGATGACGCGCCAGGTTCTTTTTGGTGTGCCCAAGGAACAAGAGGTATAGGCTGGAACCCAGGAAGTTCCACCTCAACATGAGGAGAAACTTCTTTGTTGTGAGGGTGCTGGAGCCCTGGAGCAGGCTGCCCAGAGAGAGGTTGTGGAGTCTCCTTCTCTGGAGACTTTCATGACCCATCTGTAGGCTTTCCTGTGTGACCTGCCCTAGGTGATCCTGCTTTGGCATGGGGCTTGCACTGGATGATCTCCAGTGGTCCCTTCCAACCCCTACCATGCTGTGATTCCCTGAATCTCCTCATCTCTTGGTAATAATCTTGGTGTTGTGGCTTTGCATTTCTTAGTGCATTTTCTTTTCCCTGCAGTCACAGTCCTTTCAGACAGCACAAAACCAAAGATAAGCACGAGATTGACCGGATGACGCTCACCGTGGTAAGGATCCTGGGGACAGTGGGAGCTGCATTCCTCTTGTTCAGTCAACTCCTGTTTTCCTCCAAAAACTGCAACTCTGCATCCTGTATTTACCCAGGGAAGGGCTGGTTACAGAAACCAGCAAAGAAAAGCTACTCTCCTGGGTGGGGGAAAGCTAATCGTGCTACTTGTAGAATTCGACAGCACTTTTTGTGCTTCTCTTTTCCACAGAATGTGGAGCTCCCAGATTCCTTTTCTCCTGAGCTGAAGTCCCTTTTGGAAGGGCTCCTGCAGCGGGATGTAAGCAAGAGGCTTGGATGCCAAGGGAGAAGGTAAGTGTTGTCTTCTGCCTGCACCACTGCCTTAAGAAATTTCCACTTCTCCTCAAGAAGGGACTTTTTACAAGGGCTTGTAGTGATAGGACAAGAGGGAATGGATTGAAGGTGGAAGAAGGGAGATTTAGACTTGAGATGAGGAAGAAATTCTTTCCAGTGAGGGTGGTGAGACACTGAAACAGGTTGCCCAGGGAGGCTGTGATTGCCCCATCCCTGGAGGTGTTCAAGGCCATGCATGGGGCCTTGAGCAACCTGATCTAGTAGGAGGTGCCCATGGCAGGGTGTTGGAACTAGATGATCTTCAAGGTCCTTTCCAACTCAAACCATTCTCTGAATCTAGGAATAAATGAATGAATTAATTTCAAGTAGAAATCTGCTTCCTGTTGTCAGGATTTTTAATTTGATAAAGAGAACACAGCAAAGTGGTGTTGCATGGAATTTCTTTCCAGCTTCCTTTGGCTTGGACAATATTTTTCTGGGGGGATAATTTCTGTCATTAAAGACTGCTCCCAGTTCTCTGGGGTGATGCTAGTACTGGGTGCTGTTCATAGTTTTCATCCCTGTGTTGTTTTTATGGCTTTGCCTGATCTGTTTTGGCACAAAGTCATATTCCTTGGCTCAGACAACTGATAGCTCAAATTTATTGCTTGTATTGTATCTGTCTGAGCATAACAGACACAAAAAAACCCTCTAATCCCATAAAGACCAGGCACAGAAAACTGTGAAACCTTCATTTTGGGTTGCTTTTATTTCCAGCTGTCCCTGTTTCATTTCATGACTCTACAGGAAAGGGCATTTTCTTGTTCATTGCCTACAAAACATCTCTTGCTCCTGCCAAGCTTCCCCTGTGTGGAGCTGTTAACTGAAATTGTTGTTGTCACCTATTTCAAAAGCCAGTGTGAGCCTAGGAGAGGAAATGATGAGAGGAGTAAAAACCTGTTGAGAAGCCACTGGCAAAGTGTGACAACAATTAATTGATTGTCACACCTGAGGCAGGGGCTGCCTCATTCCAGGGAGATGATCTTCAGGGAGGCTTTTATCATAGAACTCTCTGTGGAATCATAGAATTGTTGGGGTTGGAAAAGACCTCCAAGATCACTGAGTCCAACCTTCTACCCAGCACCACCATGGCCATTAAACCATGCCCCAAACTGCCATTTCTTGAACAGCTCCAGGGGTGGTGACTCCCTCCCTGGGCAACCTATTCCATGATAATAACCTCAGATTGCTTTTGAGCCTATCAAGAGTTGCTTATTTTGCCATAAAATAGGTATCATATGAGGTGATGTGGAGAAGGTTTGTTACTTAGAAGTAGCATATGGGATATTTCAGCCTGCTCTGGGTGACCCTAGCAGGGGGGTTGGATTAGATGATCTCCAGAGGTCCCTTCCAACCCCCACCAAGCTGATTTGGATGTTGTGATTCTGGAAGTTATGACACTTTGGGACATGGTTTAATGGCCACAGCAGTGTTGGGTTGAAGGTTGGACTGGATGATCTTAAAGGGCTTTTCCAGTGGTCTTAGGTCAATGGTTGGACTCAGTGATCTTTCAGGGCTTTTCCAACCAAAACAATTCTGTGATTCTCTGATTCTGTGATTCTTTGATCTGACAACAGCCAAGTGTTGTGTGCTGCTTGAAAGGATGGAATACTGTAGCAGAACAAGAGTGACTGCCAGACCTGCAGCACTACTTCTAGTGTTCATGGAATCCTAGAATGGTTTGAGTTGGAAAGGACCTTAAAGATCATCTACTTCCAACCCTCTTCCATGGGCAGCAACCTCCTGCTGGATGAGGTTGCTCAAAGCCCCATCCAACCTCCCTTTGTTCCCACTGAAAGTTTGCTCTTCTTTGGCTTACTTAGGAAGACTTTTTGTTGTCCTTAATGAAAGGAGCATTTTACTGATGTCCTCAAATGATAAAATGTGACCTTTGAAGGCCTTGCATGTCTCACATACCTTTGAGAAGCCCTTTCATTTTGTTGACCTTTGTTTTGCAGTGCACAAGAAGTCAAAGAACATCCTTTCTTCAAAGGCATTGATTGGCAGCAAGTCTATTTACAAAAGGTAAAGGCCAAATCATCACCTTAGCTTCCTTGCTAAAGCAGGGAAAGGAAAATAAACCTAAACAGGTCATGGGCAGAAAACATCAGGGCCCCAGTCTCCACCACATGTACTGACCTGGAGTACTGTGTCCAGCTGTGGGGCACCTGCCATAAAAAGGACAGGGACCTGCTGGGTTGGGTCCAGAAGAGGCCACAAAGATGATCAGAGGGCTGGAGCACCCCTGCTATGGCAACAGGTAGAGAGAGCTGGAGCTGTTCAACCTGGAGAAGAGAAGGCTTCATGGATGCCTTATAGCTGCATTTCAATATCTGAAGGGGACCTACAGAAAGGCTGGGGAGGGACTATTTAGAAGGGCTGTGGTGATAGGAAAAGGGGCAATGGTTTGAAACTGGAGCAGGGGAGATTTAGGTTGGACATTAGGAGGAAGTTCTGCACAATGAGGGTGGTGGAATGATGGAAGAGGTTGCCCAGAGATGTGGTGGATGCCTTGTCCCTGGAGGCATTCCAGGTTAAACTTGATGTGGCCCTGAGCAGCCTGCTCTAATTAGAGATGTCCCTGCTGGCTGCACAGGGCGGGGCTGGAAAAAATGACCTTTGAGGGTCCCTTCCAACCTGCTGAATTCTGTGATTCTGTGAAAAGAAGTTCAGTTTGAAGGGACATCATTTTGCAGAGTCAGAAGAGAAAGAGTCTGGGGCTATCTGCAGAGTGGATTTAAGTAATGTCTATTAATTTCTCTTTAATTCTGCTGCTTTTCATCCCTAGTATCCTCCCCCATTGATTCCTCCCCGGGGAGAAGTCAATGCAGCAGATGCTTTTGATATTGGGTCATTTGATGAAGAGGACACTAAAGGCATTAAGGTAAACAACTTGAAATGATGGACTGTGACCTCTGTGCTTGACTTGCCATGTGCTCCTGCCATTCCTTTGCTTCAGGGGCTACTGAATGTCCAGGGAATGGCTTTCATGCCTGGAAACTTAATCTGTGCTGTTGTGAAAAAAAAAGCAGCTTGGGCTGAGGGCTGGGTTGTTGCTGCCTGCCAAGTCCTTGTGTTTTATTGTTTTAAAATGGATTGACATCTGCTGGAAGTCTCCAAGGTTTTGTAGCATAAAGGAAGTATTCCAAATGGTCAGGCAACTGTTGGGAAGTCCTCAGGTTTTGAAGAGTTGGTGCTTTCACAAATTTGTTTGTTTCTGGTAGCTTGGCTACACTGAACTAAGCCTAGCTTGGCTACATTGAACTAAGCCTAGCTTGGCTACATTGAACTAAGCCTAGCTTGGCTACATTGAACTAAGCATAGCTTGGCTACACTGAACTAAACCTAGCTTGGATAAATTGAGCTAAACCTAGCTTAGCTACACTGAACTAAACCTAGCTTGGATAAATTGAGCTAAACCTAGCTTAGCTACACTGAACTAAACCTAGCTTGGATAAATTGAGCTAAACCTAGCTTAGCTACACGGAACTAAACCTAGCTTGGCTACATCAAACTAAACCTAGCTTGGCTACACTGAACTAAACCTAGCTTGGCTACACTGAACTAAACCTAGCTTGGCTACACTGAACTAAACCTAGCTTGGCTACACTGAACTAAACCTAGCTTGGCTACATTGAGCTAAACCTAGCTTGGCTACATTGAGCTAAACCTAGCTTGGATAAATTGAACTAAACCTAGCTTGGATACATTGAACTAAACCTAGCTTGGCTACATTGAACTAAACCTAGCTTGGCTACACTGAACTAAACCTAGCTTGGCTACACTGAACTAAACCTAGCTTGGCTACACTGAACTAAACCTAGCTTGGCTACACTGAGCTAAACCTATCTTGACTACAATGAACTAAACCTAGCTTGGCTACATCAAACTAAACCTAGCTTGGCTACACTGAACTAAACCTAGCTTGGCTACACTGAACTAAACCTAGCTTGGCTACACTGAACTAAACCTAGCTTGGCTACACTGAACTAAACCTAGCTTGGATAAATTGAACTAAACCTAGCTTGGATAAATTGAGCTAAACCTAGCTTGGCTACATTGAACTAAACCTAGCTTGGCTACACTGAACTAAACCTAGATTGTCTACACTGAACTAAACCTAGCTTGGCTACACTGAACTAAACCTAGCTTGGCTACACTGAGCTAAACCTAGCTTGGCTACACTGAACTAAACCTAGCTTGGCTACACTGAACTAAACCTAGCTTGGCTACACTGAACTAAACCTAGCTTGGCTACACTGAGCTAAACCTAGCTTGGCTACACTGAGCTAAACCTATCTTGACTACAGTGAACTAAACCTAGCTTGGCTACATCGAACTAAACCTAGCTTGGCTACATCGAACTAAACCTAGCTTGGATAAATTGAACTAAACCTAGCTTGGCTACATTGAACTAAACCTAGCTTGGATAAATTGAACTAAACCTAGCTTGGCTAAATTGAGCTAAACCTAGCTTGGCTACATTGAGCTAAACCTAGCTTGGCTACACTGAACTAAACCTAGCTTGGCTACACTGAGCTAAACCTAGCTTGGCTACACTGAACTAAACCTAGCTTGGCTACAATGAACTAAACCTAGCTTGGCTACATCGAACTAAACCTAGCTTGGCTACACTGAACTAAACCTAGCTTGGCTACACTGAACTAAACCTAGCTTGGCTACACTGAACTAAACCTAGCTTGGCTACACTGAACTAAACCTAGCTTGGATAAATTGAGCTAAACCTAGCTTGGCTACATTGAACTAAACCTAGCTTGGATAAATTGAACTAAACCTAGCTTGGATAAATTGAGCTAAACCTAGCTTGGCTACATTGAACTAAACCTAGCTTGGCTACACTGAACTAAACCTACATTGGCTACACTGAACTAAACCTAGCTTGGCTACACTGAACTAAACCTACATTGGCTACACTGAACTAAACCTAGCTTGGCTACACTGAACTAAACCTACATTGGCTACACTGAACTAAACCTACATTGGCTACACTGAACTAAACCTAGATTGGCTACACTGAACTAAACCTAGCTTGGCTACACTGAACTAAACCTAGCTTGGCTACACTGAACTAAACCTAGCTTGGCTACACTGAGCTAAACCTAGCTTGGCTACACTGAACTAAACCTAGCTTGACTACACTGAACTAAACCTAGCTTGGCTACATCGAACTAAACCTAGCTTGGCTACACTGAACTAAACCTAGCTTGGCTACACTGAACTAAACCTAGCTTGGCTACATTGAACTAAACCTAGCTTGGATAAATTGAACTAAACCTAGCTTGGCTACATTGAACTAAACCTAGCTTGGATAAATTGAACTAAACCTAGCTTGGATAAATTGAGCTAAACCTAGCTTGGATAAATTGAGCTAAACCTAGCTTGGCTACATTGAACTAAACCTAGCTTGGCTACACTGAACTAAACCTAGATTGTCTACACTGAACTAAACCTAGCTTGGCTACACTGAACTAAACCTAGCTTGGCTACACTGGGCTAAACCTAGCTTGGCTACACTGAACTAAACCTAGCTTGACTACACTGAACTAAACCTAGCTTGGCTACACTGAACTAAACCTAGCTTGGCTACACTGAACTAAACCTAGCTTGGATAAATTGAGTTAAACCTAGCTTGGCTACATTGAACTAAACCTAGCTTGGCTACATCAAACTAAACCTAGCTTGGCTACATTGAACTAAACCTAGCTTGGATAAATTGAGCTAAACCTAGCTTGGCTACACTGAACTAAACCTAGCTTGGCTACACTGAACTAAACCTAGCTTGGATAAATTGAGTTAAACCTAGATTGGCTACACTGAACTAAACCTAGCTTGGATAAATTGAGCTAAACCTAGCTTGGCTACACTGAACTAAACCTAGCTTGGCTACACTGAACTAAACCTAGCTTGGCTACACTGAACTAAACCTAGCTTGGCTACACTGAACTAAACCTAGCTTGGCTACACTGAACTAAACCTAGCTTGGCTACACTGAACTAAACCTAGCTTGGCTACATCAAACTAAACCTTGGTTGGCTACACTGAATTAAACCAAGCTTGGCTACACTGAACTAAACCAAGCTTGGCTACACTGAACTAAACCAAGCTTGGCTACACTGAACTAAACCTAGCTTGGCTACACTGAACTAAACCTAGCTTGGCTACACTGAACTAAACCTTTTAATTAATATCTTGTGGTTAGAGAGTCCAGTGGAAAACTGTAATAAACCTTAGAATCATGGAATTGTTCCTCCTAACACTACCATGACCATCAAACCATGCCCCCCAAAAGGGATAAACTTTTTATTAATGGCAGCAACTTTATGTTAGAAAAGTGATAAAAGAAATATCCAGGTTCTGATATTATCCAAAATCCAACGAAAACAGTGTGAAAGAAAATGAGAAGCTAAAGCTGCTGGCCCAGTTCAAGCTGCTGTGGGGGTGGTGTGACAGACCCCAGTGGATTCATCTCTTCTTCTGAAGCTTCCCTGGTGCTTTGAGGCCACCAGTGAATCAGAACTGCCTGATTTCTTCACCCCACAGAGACTGTGTGGTTCAGGTCTCCATTCATGATGCTTTTTTTTTTTTTGGGGGGGGTGTGTGTGTCCCACTGCTCGACATGGCTCTGTCCTGGTCAGAATTTTTGCTGCTGTCTGCAGGAGATCCAGCTTTATTCTTGTTATTGCAGAAGTGAATCAGGGGGAAAACTGATGGCTCTGAACTTTTTAAGCAACAAACCATGTGAAGAACTCCCTGTGCCTAATGAGGAGCACGTCTGTCAGTGTCACCTGCTGTAATTACAGAAGCAGGCACAGGAAAGGTTTTAGAGAACCCAAGATGTTCTTTATCCCAGAAAACTCCACATCTGCAGGGCCAGCCTGCAGGAGTTTCCTGCAGCTCCTCAATGCCATCATTCAGAGGAAGGTTTTGCAAGGAGAAGCCAGGTGGTCTCTTTTATCTGCTGAGGGCATCAGATACTCCCTGCAAGGCCTGTAAATGGTGTAGCCACAGCACTTCCAGCTGATCCTCATACAGGCTGCCTGGAAGGTGGATTTATTCTTAGTCATGAGTCAGGGAGGGATATCACAACCTCTTTGCTGTGTGCTTTCACTGGGCTGTCACAGCCCTTTAGAAGGGGCTGAATAATTGGTGCCTCTGACTCAGCTGCAGTTGGAGCTTCCCTGAAGGTGTCAGGAGCTGGCTGTGCCCCTGGGGATGCCAGGTTTGAGTGCCTTGTTCTTCTCTGTTATCCCTGTGGATTATATTTGTAGTGCAGAGTGTCCTGTGACACTGAGGAGAACATGTGTTCTCTGAGCTTCCACAAAGCCAAGGGATGCCTGTGGCTTTCCCCTCTTCCTCAGATGCCCCAAGGAATCCCTCTGAGCCACTCATGTAGAATTGCAGAGAAATCTTCTGCCTTCAGATCCAGTGGGAATTTTCCTGCTGTGCTGTGGACCTCTGAAAAGGAGGAGAATGAAGAGATCTGTTTTGGGAGAGGATCTGTTCTTCTGCAAGCAGAATTGAGCAAGCCTTTCCTGTCCTGCTCCTGCAAGGAGCCCCAAGCAGGGCAGTCTGTGGGATTGCTGTGCTTGGAATGCTGCAGAGGTGCCTCTTTATCTCTGAAAGATGAAGGTCTCATTTCACTGCTAATCAACAGAACCTGACGCAACTGAGGAGCAGCTGTGGAGAGTTTAAAGTGATCCCCAAATTGAAAACCTTTAATAAATATTGATTGCTTTTTGTACTGCACCAAAGTGCCTGCTGGCCAAACTCAGGATGAGGAAGTGGCTGTGTCAAGCAACAAACAGTCAAAGAATCATTTTGACTGGAGGAAGACACCTTTCAGATCATCCACTCCAACCATTAACCCAGCACTGCCAGGTCACCACTAAACCGTGGCCCTCAACACCACATCTCCATGGCTTTGAAACCCCTCCAAGGATGGAGACTCCATCACTGCTCTGGGCAGCCTGGGCCAGGCCTTGACAGCCTGTAAGGGGAAGAAATTGTTCCTCATGTCCAACCTAAACCCCCAATGCAGTTTAACTGAAGTGCTGTGGTTAAGGATTAGGGTACAGAAAAGAAGGTTGAGAGCAGGAGGAATGAGGGCTGCAGCATGCACTGCTGAGTTTGTAAGGTTAATTAACACAAAGGTAAAGCTCAGCTGTGGAAGCATGGAACTCACCATTGTGTAAAAGGCATCTCTGAATTTATTCAGGGAGTATTTTGTGCTGGAAGAGCTTGAAACACAATGAAATGCTTTGTGAACACAGAACATGAAGCAAAGCTAACACCACCACTGCTTACCCTTCAGTAACTGTTACCACGTAAAGCAAATAACGTGGAGAACATGATGGGACAATGCTGAGTGAGGCTTTTAGAGCTATCAAACCAAAGAAGCTTTGAGCAGGTGACTTGTTTTCTGTGTACATAAATGTATAACTTTGCTTGAGTTGTGATATCTCTGCTTTCCTTTTGCTGGCACTTGTTTGTTTGGGTAAGGTCGGAGTTCAACGCAGCCTTTAGAAAATACTACTGTTGCATGGGTGATTGGGGGATGATTTGGGGATAAAAAGAGTAAAAGTTATTAAACTGTTGGGTGTTTGTTTTTTTTTTTTATGTTGTTTTTCTCTTGCAAGTTGCTTGATAGTGACCAGGAATTATATAAGAACTTCCCTCTGGTAATATCGGAGCGTTGGCAGCAAGAAGTAGCAGAAACTGTTTATGATGCAGTAAATGCAGACACAGATAAAGTTGAGGCCAGAAAAAGGGCTAAAAATAAGCAGCTTGGCCACGAGGAAGGTAATCTGTCAACTCCACTTCTCTCCATCTTTTGCTGCTAGATGTGTTTGAAGTTGCAGAGCTCAGGCTTCTCATACTCCTGTCATTCACCAGCAGTTGTTAGAACTCATTTAGTCAGCGTCGTGTCTCTTAAAGATGTCTCCTCGTGTTTGGAAATGCTGTGTGGTGACATCATGCTGTGGAAAAACCTTTTGTGCTCCCTTCTAAAGATGATCCTCTGCAGCCTTTCAATGGTTTTGTTTATGGTGTGTGTGCTCAGGGAAAAAAAAAAAAAAAAAAGAACATGTGGGATTGGATTTCATGACAAAGACAACAGTAAGGTCCTCCCCTGCAAACGTCACTTTGTTTGTGTGAGGAGGTGGCACCCCAGGCTCTCTGCTTCAGAGAGCAGCTTGCAATGCTTTGAATCATTGAATGGATTGGGTTGGAAGGGACCTTAAAGATCATCTAGTTCCAATCCCCCCGCCATGGGCAGGGACACCTCCCACTAGCCTGGGTTGCTCAAGGCATCATCCAACCTGTCCTTGAACACCTCCAGAGAGGAGACATCCACAACCCCCCTGGGCAACCTGTTCCAGTGTCTCCCCACCCTCACTGGAAAGAATTTCTTCCTGATCTCCACTCTCAATCTCCCCTCTCCCAGCTCCAAGCCATTGCCCTTCTTCCAAGCACTGCAAGCCCTTGTCAAAAGTCCCTCCCCAGCTTTCTTCTAGGCCCCCTTTGGGTACTGGAAGGCTCCTATAAGGTTTGCCAGGAGCCTTCTCTTTTCCAGGCTGAACAGCCCCAGCTCCTTTTTAGGAACCAAATTCTGTTCTTGGTTACTCCCCTGCAGCCACATCAGCTCCTGTAGTTAAGGCAAGGTTGGCTCTGTGTGAGCCTGGGCACACGGGAGCAGCGTCACAAGCCTGGTGAGGACACACTGAGTCATGTTGTATTCAGGACTCATTGAATCACAGAATATTTTGGGTTGGGAGAAACCTTAAAAGTCATCTAGTTCCAACTCCCCTGCCATGAACAGGCATGTCTTCAACTAGTTTAGGTTGCTCAGAGCCCCAAACAAACCTGACCTGGGATGGTTCCTGGGATGGGTGATCTACCACCTCTCTAGGCAGCCTGTTCCCACCACCCTCATAGTGTTCTTTCCCCATGTAGACATCTGCAGAATGTTTTTAGGCCAGTGCCTGGTCTTCCACACTAATGGTTCCTCTCCTTGTAGACTATGCCCTTGGGAAGGACTGCATCATGCATGGGTACATGCTGAAGTTGGGCAACCCCTTCTTGACTCAGTGGCAGCGGCGTTACTTTTACCTCTTCCCAAACCGACTGGAGTGGCGAGGAGAAGGAGAGTCCCGGGTGAGTGGGGTCACTCTGGAGAGCACCAGCTTCCAGGGCTGTACTGCTTTTAGGGCTATGCCTTTAAACCACAAGGGGGTGAAGGCAGGGGGGATGTGGAGGCAGATCTTCAAGTGCTCATACTCCAGCATTCCTCCTTGGAAAGTGGAGTTTGCATCCAAGCGAATGGATTTGAGTAGCTTTTCTTGAGCATCTCTGTAGTTAAGGGGTAGGAAAGATAAAGCTGCCTTGAGAAACCTGTTTGCTTTGTGTTGTTCCATGTTTGAAGGAGTTTGGGAGTTCATGGGGTGTTGTTTTTTGTTTAGGACCTCTGGACTATTTATACAAAAAAACATAAACTGGTAAGGTGATCACTACTATAGCATTTTATCTGCAAGAAAATGCTATAGGAACTTTAGTTTAGTCCAGCTGTGATCATGTGCAGGGCAGAGCATTTGTAGAGTTGAGTCAGGTTTTGGAGTTTCAGAACATTCACAGTCTATAGGGAAAGCTTCTAAGCCTCTCTGCAAGCTGTTGTCTGTGTTTCCTTCTTGTAAGTATATGGTGCTGACCTCTTCCAGTTTGGCTCTTGGAAATCAGTAAGATTGTCCTTTTTTTTTCTTTTCTTCTTAACAGCAGTAATACTTGGAAAATCTATCACATTATATGCATCCCTCTTGGGGGAAACCAGTGCCTGTTTTGTCCTTAGACACACCTATTTGGAGATTCCTACTCCATGCTGTCATTACTGGCTTCCATAGCTTCCATCTCCTTGTCTCTGTTGAAACAACCAAGCCCTTTGCTAAATCTCCCTCTTACCTTATAATCTATCTTTAGTTCATGAGCCAGTCCTCAGAAAGAAAGAAAGATTTTGTGTCATGACTGGTGATGTTCACAAACTAGCCCAGGACAATCAGACAGAGGCTTCAGCTGAGGGGCAGCAGGTTTTTTGGGTTTTTGTGGTTTTTTTTTTTTGGTTGGAATCATCTCTCTGCTTTTTTGCAAACACTCCAGCAAAACCTGCTGACCATGGAACAAATCGTGTCTGTGGAAGAAACTCAAATTAAAGACAAGAAGTGCATCTTGCTGAGGATCAAAGGAGGAAAGCAGTTTGTCCTGCAGTGTGAGGTGAGACCTTCTTTGCCAGCAGCTGTCGATCAGATTGGTTTGTGTGTTGTGATAAAATGACTGAGAAGGTTTTGGGGTCTGTTCTTCACCTGTTACCTGTCACGGAGCAAAGCTGAACCTAAGCCAAACAGGGAGGATTTTATCACACTTGAATGTTGAAAGTAGAAAGGGTGCAGCTGTGCCAGCTGCCATGGTGGATTTCATTGAGTTTGAGGTCCAAATGAGTTTAGTAAAGAGCTAAGAACTTATGAACTTCTCTACTTGCATGGGCTTCAAAGGTCTTGTTGGCATGTGTCTCACCCCACTTAGCTCGTAGAGTCAAAGAATCATTTTGGTTGGGAAAGATCTTTTGAGGTTCAAGTCCAACCATTAATCCAGCACTGCCGTGGTCTTCAGCATCACACCTTCACACCTCTGTAACCCCTCCAGGGATGGGGACTCCACCACTGCCCTGGGCAACCCTGCCTTGACAACCCTCAAGGGAAAGAAATTGTTCCTCATGTCCAACCTAAACTTCGCCTGGGGCAGTTTGAGGCCATTTCCTCTTGTCCTGTCTCTTGTTCCTTGGGAGAAGAGACCAACCCTCACCTGGCTCCAACCTCCTTCCAAGGAGCTGTAGAGAGCCAGAAGGTCTCCCCTCAGGCTCCTTTTCTCCAACATGAACAACACCAGTTCCCTCATCTGCTCCTCATACCCTCAGCTGCTGGTGTGTTTGTGAGGGAAGTACACAAGTCCTCAGAACACCTTGGCTGGCTGCCTTGCCTGGCTTGGGCAGGGTGATGGAGGAGCTGCCCATTTTTCAGTGTCCAAAGTTACTCATTCCTCCAGAAAACTCAAATAAGCTGCCTAAAGTGCTGCCTAAGAGAGAAGACACTGTTGGCAGTTCCACAGGTTGGAAGTGACCCTTGAAGGTCATCCTAGTTTGCTATGAAGTGCCAAACTGCTACACAGACATTTAGCAGGGCCTGTTGTGACAGGACAAGGGGTGAAGGTTTAAACTAAAAGAGGGAAATTCAGACTGGAGAGAAGGAAGAAATGTTTGACCCTGAGGGTGGTGAGAGCCTGGCCCAGGTTGCCCAGAGAGGTGGGAGCTGCCCCATGGAACCAATGCAGGTCAGGTTGTTTGGGGCTGTGAGCAACCTGCTCTAGTTACAGAATCACAGAATCAACCAGGTTGGAAAAGACCTCAGAGATCATCCAGTCCAACCTAATACCTAATACCTAACACCTCCTGACAACTCAACCCTGGCTCCAAGTGCCACAGCCAAGCTTTTTCTGAACACCTCCAGGGATGGTGACTCCACCACCTCCCTGGGCAGCACATTCCACTGGCCAATTACTCTTTCTGGGAAGAACTTTCTCCTCACCTCCAGCCTAAACTTCCCTTGGCACAGCTTGAAACTGTGTCCTCTTGTTCTGGTTGCCTGGGAGAAGAGACCAACCCCCACCTGGCTACAACATCCTTTCAGGTAGTTGTAGAGAGCAAAAAGGTCTCCCCTGAGCCTCCTCTTCTCCAGGCTACACAACCCCAGCTCCCTCAGCCTCTCCTCATAGGCCTTGTGCTCAAGGCCTCTCACCAGCCTTGCTGCCAATGTTGCAGATGTCCCTGCTGACTGCAGGGGGGTTGGACTGGATGAGCTTTGAAGGTCCTTCCAACCCAACCCAGACCATGATTCTGTACTTCTCTCTCTCTTTCAGAGTGACCCAGAATTTGTCCAGTGGAAGAAGGAGCTGACAGAAGCTTTCACTGAGGCACAGAGGTTGCTGCGCCGGGCTCCGAAGTTCCTCAATAAATCTCGCTCCACAGTTGTAGAGCTTTCCAAACCACCCCTCAGCCACAGGAACAGCAATGGGCTGTAGGAGAAGCAGGAGACCAAGTTCACTTAGGGGAAAAAAAAAAAAAAAAAGCTTCTTGGTGAACATGCTGAGTTTCACAGCATCCTTATGAGTTACTTTGTGCAATCCTGGATGCAGGATCTGCTTAGGAGAGGAAGAATTAGATGTTTACAGCATGGGATCATGTCAGAACTCTGTCTCTGGAGGTTGTGAAGGCTGGGATCATGTCAGAACTCTGTCTCTGGAGGTTGTGGAGGCTGGCACAATGGCAAGTGAATTCATGCTCCTGGCAGTGGTGGAGATGACCAAGCGTGGAGGCTGCGTGTTGCTCCCACTCATCCCCACACCCCGGTGGTGTCCGAATCGTGGTCCGTGGCTCTGGAACTACTGATGGAAGGAAAACCTTTTGCCTGCAATACCCTTGCCTGGAGGCTGGGATGGTTTCTGCTGGCTGGGATTCCCCTGGCATGTGGGACACCAACAGAGCTGCTGGGCAGTGGAAGGAGCTGCAGAGCTGCCCTGTTGGCTAACCTTTAACCCGTCGTGTTGCCATGTCCTTTCCAACCATTACTGCTGACTCAATGGTAACCTTTCTCCATACTGCTGATGACCAACAGTGTGTGACTCTCTTATGCACTTCAAAGTACTGAATTCTAACTGTCCTGTGGTTTAAATGTTATTGCTACTTCATGGAAGCATTGAACTGAGGTTACTCCCTGGGGTTGTTGTACTCACTAATAGTAGCTACCACCGGTTTCTGCTCCTTCTCTCCATGTATGCAGTTCTATAACTGACACCATAGAGTCCTGGCTGGTGAAGAGGAATTGCTGGTAGCTTCATCTTAGTGCTCCATTGTCTCAATCCCAACTCTTTTTAGCACAGGTTTTTAAAGAGCAAGATTCCTTTTGACAAGTTTACAGCCAACTTTTTTTTTCCATTTCAGGTCGACTGCACTTTTTAAACATTAAACAAACAAACAAAAACCAAGCCAAACAAAAAAAAAAAAAAAAAAAAAAAAAAAAAACAAACCAATAACAACAACAAGAAAAGAGGAATTTACTCCAAGCCAATGCATTGCAGTGCATGTGCTGGGTGAAAGTGGCCAGGAGCCTCGGTACGTCTGCTGGATCACTCCTGGGTCCCTATCTTTGCTCTACACAAAACCATGAAGCAACCATGGTTGTGCAGAGTAGACATCCCAGACTTCATAGACTCATAGCAGTGGAGCTGCTTGAGGGGTTGGTTTTGTGGCAGCATGGCCACCACAAGTAGGACCAAGGCCTCTGTAGAATCATAGAATGTTAGGAGTTGGAAGGGACCTCTAGAGACCCCCTGTCAAAGCAGGATCACGTAGGACAGGCCACACAGGAACACATCCAGGTGGGTTGTGAAAGTCTCCAAAGAAGGAGACTCCACAACCTTTCTGGGCAGCCTGCTCCAGGGCTCCAGCACCCTCACAACAAAGAAGTTTCTCCTCATGTTGAGGTGGAACTTCCTGGGTTCCACCTTGTACCCCTTGTTACTTGTGCTAGTACTGGGCATCATTGAAAGAGCCTGGCACCTGCTTCTTGACACCCACCCCTCAGATATTTATAGATGTTGATCAGATCCCCTCTCAGCCTTCTCTTCTCCAGACCTAAGCAGCCCCAGATCTCTCAGTCTTTCTGCACAGGAGAGATGTTCAAGTCCCTTCATCATCCTCATAGCTCTGCATTGGACTCTCTCCAGCAGATCCCTGTCTCTTTTTTGAGCTAGGGAGCTGACTGCTTCTGCTGATGTGGAGGGAGAGCAAGCAAATCTTCCATGCTTCCAAATCTTCCAAGCAAATCTTCAATACTGCTCCATCCTGGTTTAGGTATCAGACTCTCTGAGGTGTTTTCTTGGCCAGAGATCCTGGGTGGTGTTAGTTTACATGAGGGACTTCAGCAGAAGGTCTAGGAGATTGTGTTCAATGCAGAGGGAAGAAGGCTCAGCATTGTCTTTTGTGTGTTTTGACCATATTTACAGGACTTATTTTTTTTAAATTAATGTTCAAGGAAGTAAAGAGAGAAGAAACTGGAGCTTTGGGCATCAGCAGAGCTGAATGAATGATTCAGCACAGGGGAGGGGTTTAAACAAGTTATCTGGAAGTCCTTTAAAAGCAAATCAGCTGCAGTGAAAATCTGAGCATGGAGGAGAATTGTTTGATCTTAGATTTCAAAATAGAGGATGACATGCTGCTGTTAAACACCTCCTGCCATGGCCACCTGCCCCCAGAGCTGCAGGATTGTTGTCTGGGTATTCTTTGTCCCTGACGTATGAGCGGACAAATGCAGTGAGGCCAGGTCCTGGGAGCAGCAGCAGGAGTGAGGTGGTGCTGGAAGATGGGGAAATGCTGCAGGAGCTGGGCTGGGGGGAACAGTGACTTCTGGGGGAGCTGCAGCTCTCTGCATTTCCTTTTCCCCCTCCTGCCTTTCCCTTTCCTTTCCCCTTTCGCTGTTCCCTTTCTTTTTCCCCTTTTGCCTTTCCCTTTTTGCCTTTCCTTTCTCTTTTTGCCTTTCCTTTCCCTTTTTGCCTTTCCTTTCTCTTTTTGCCTTTCCTTTCTCTTTTTGCCTTTCCTTTCTCTTTTTGCCTTTCCTTTCTCTTTTTGCCTTTCCTTTCTCTTTTTGCCTTTCCTTTCTCTTTTTGCCTTTCCTTTCTCTTTTTGCCTTTCCTTTCTCTTTTTGCCTTTCCCTTTTTTCACTTTTGCCTTTCCCTTTCCTTTTCCCATTTTGCCTTTCCCTTCTTTTCACTTTTCCCTTTCTCTTTCCCTTTCCCTTCCCCTTCCCTTTTCCCATTTTGCCTTTCCCTTCTTTCCCCTTTGCCCTTTCCCTTTCTTAGCCTTTTGCTTTTCCCTTTTTCCCTCTTCACCTTTTCCTTCCCTCCCTTTCCCTTCCTCTCCCCTTTCTCTTCCTTTCCCTTTTGCCTTTCCCTCTCCCCTTTTTGCCTTTCCCGTTCCCCTTTTTGCCTTTCCCTCTTCCCTTTCTGCCTTTCCCTCTTCCCTTTCTGCCTTTCCCTCTCCCCTTTCTGCCTTTCCCTCTTCCCTTTCTGCCTTTCCCTCTCCCCTTTTTGCCTTTCCCTTCACACCTTTTGCCTTTCCTTTCCCTTTTTGCTTTTCCCTTCC
Organism: Indicator indicator; assembly: GCF_027791375.1. Lineage (NCBI taxonomy): Eukaryota > Metazoa > Chordata > Aves > Piciformes > Indicatoridae > Indicator > Indicator indicator. The sequence continues at coordinate 11,148,932 of NC_072035.1, forward strand.
CTGCCTTTCCCTTTTGCCTGTGACGTTAGCTCAGTGGCAGTTGCTCTAAATCCAGATCTTGTTCCAGATCAAGATTCAGCCAGTTCTTGCCAAAATCATTCTTTGAGGTGAAATTTCAGTGCAGGGGAAGCCAAGCCCCAGTTTTTCCTGCTGCAAGCAGAATGGGACTAAGGAGCTGTTTGGAGCTGGGCAGGAGCTTGGCTGGTGATGCGAAGTGTTCCCTGGGCACCATGTCAGCTGAGATTGCTGCTAAAAAGGGGCAATTCTGATTTTTTTTTTTTTGGTCATTCTTTTGCAAGTTCATGAAACTGTTGAAGGATCCTTGACTGACTTTTTTGAACCCCTCACCCAACTGTAGGGTCTGCTCTTTTCTAAATACCAAACCTCTTCCTCTTAGTTATATTGGAGCAGTGTCTCCTGTCACTGTTCCAGCAAAGTCTCCAGGTGCAGCCTCACAAGTTGGTTCTCCCACCACTGCTGGTGTAAATCCTGCAACTCCCCCAGCTTCTGTTTGAGGTTCCTACTTGGGCTCCAGAAACAAAGACTTTTGGAACACTGGTGGGGTGTGTGGAAGGGCAGTCTGGCAGCTAGGGACAGTGCCCCCAGCTCCAGGAGACAGACCTCAGCTTGGAAGTTCTCTTCATGTCTTGAAGCTCTCTTCATGCCAACAACTCTCCTTTAGAAACACAGTAGCAGAAGTTCTTCTTCTCCTACTTCTGTCAAGGGGGAGAGAAGGAAACAGGACCATGGGATGGGTTCTGGTTGTAGTGTCAGTGCAGATGGTGCACAGAGAGTAGGAAATGTGTATTTGGTGCTAAAACAAACCATGTTGTGGTCCTCTACGAGTGGCCACTTGGTGTCCAGTGGAGCTGCTTGAGGTGTTGGTTTTGTGGCAGCATGGCCATCACAAGTAGGACCAAGGCCTTTGTAGAGTCATGGAGTGTTAGGAGCTGGAAGATCTAGAGATCGTTGAGTCCAGCCTCCATGCCAAAGCAGGATCACCTAGAGCAGGCCACACAGGAACACATCCAGGTGGGTTGTGAAAGTCTCCAGAGAAGGAGACTCCACAACCTCTCTGGGCAGCCTGTTCGAGTACTCCAGCACCCTCACAGCAAAGAAGTGTCTCCTCATGTTGAGGTGGGACCTCCTGTGTTCCACCTTGTCCCTGTTGTTCTTGTCCTGTCGCTGGGCATCACTGACAGCCTGGCACCCGCTTCTTGACACCCACCCCTCAGATATTTATAGATATTGATCAGATCCCTTCTCAGCCTTCTCTTCTCTAGACTAAACAACCCCAGGTCTCTCAGTCTTTCTTCCTAGCAGAGATGTTCCAATCCCTTCCTCATCCTCACAGCTCTCCTTTGGACTCTCTCCAGCATAGATCCCTGCCTCTCTTGAACCGGGGGAAGCCCAAACCTGGACGCAGTATTCCAGGTGTGCTCTCATGCATTGTGGTGACTCTGTGCATCAATGTTCTGTGGGTCTACAGGAAAGGAGCTCACAGCCAGGGCAGTTATCTGGGGCTCAGTGTTGCTCTGGTGGGTTTCAGGAGTAGGTTCCTCTCTCACATCATCACCTCCATATCTACGTACTGCAGGCGCTGGCCACTGCGCATAGGTCTTTGCTGGTCCCCACACAGCAGATGCCAAGGCTGCAGTTTGACTTTTGAGATGCTCACACTCTGCATAGACCTGGAGGAAGGCCTGGTTGTGAAGTGTACAGTAGAGAGTAAATAATTCTAGCAGCACTTAAGGTAAGGAACGGGGTTGGTTCTAGAGATTAAACAGAAGCCCGAGAAGCTTATTTTGGAAAAGCAGAGGAATTTAATTTTAATATTGTATAAAATAAAACAAAAAAAAAGAGGAGAAAAAAAAAATAATTATATCTAAAACTCTCCAGAGAGTGTTGTGTATAGCCAAATGTCTGAGGAGTTCTGAGATTATCCTCCCCTCTCTGTTGTCCCTTTGCTTTCTGTCCCCTCCATCCCTTCCTACCCCCACCACCCCATGGTGTACATATCGTGTGGAGCAACGTCGGGTTGTTGAAATTGTAATTTTTTTTATTATTATATTATTATTATTATTATTTTTGTGTTCAACTAAAAAAAAAAAAACAAAACAAAACAAAACCAAGACAAACAAACCTAAAAAAAAAAAAAAAAAAGAATCACCCACGGCCTCTCTGCTTTTATTTTGTTCTGCTGTGAAGGTCGTTGTGTGTAGCTATCGAAGCCAAGAATTCTATTTTACCAAGAAGAGAAAGAAAGAAATAGATTTAAAAAAAAAAAAAAAGAGAAAAAAAAAAGAGAAGAAATAATAATAAAAAAAAGGCATTTTATATTATTTATTAAATTTACTTTTTTTGGTTTTATTTTTTTTCCTCCAACTTCTTGACATTCCACACAACTTCTGCTCCGCATCCGTACGGAAGTGGCAGTTCCTTTCCAGCAGGATCCAGCAGCTTTATTCTGGTTTTCATCAGAAAGTCCTCATAGTCCCCTCAGCCCACCCAGCTCCTCTCTTCCTTTGCACTTCAGGACCACCTCCAGCTGCGGAAGCAGCTCCAGACCTCCTTGAGTTGGTGTTTCCATCTTCCCTCTACTCTGTGGCATTCCAGGGAGCAGGTGTTGATTCCCAGGAGTCTCTCTGTTGGGTTAATGAGGACTAATTGCCCTAAATTGGGGCCAGGGATCAGTTTGGACTTTGAAAGAGCTCAGCCTTCACCTCAGGTGTTGGCAAAGCTCTGCAGTCCCAGGGGGAATGAGCCCAGAGAGGAGCTGGAGCCCTGGAGTGGTGCCTGATGTTGGCATGGAGCAGAGCTGGGCTAACTGGCATCAGTGGTGACAAAAATGTTTTTACTGGGAATAATTGTTGCTGTTTCAAAGTGGTTACTTGGTTCTTGAAGATGGTTTGGAACCTGTGAAGGTAGGAGAGGTGTCTGTGGAGCTGAGCAGCCAGGGCAGCTGCCCAGCCATGGCACAGAGCTGAGGAGGGGAATGGGTACCCCAGGACCATCCCTTAAGCCTATGCTCCCCGAGCTGGAGCCACCTCAGAGCCAGTCCCTTGCTGTGGGTAGCTGTGAGGAGTGGGGCTCAGCCCTGCTGCCATCCTCCGTGGCTCAGGCCCAACCTGCCAGATGTGTTCTCTGTGCTGCTGTTCCCACTGGGCACATCTGGAGATCCCCAAACCAGGCAGCTCCTTCCTGAGCATGGCACAAAACCAGCAGCAAATCCAGCAGGTAACTCCAGCAAAAATCCAGCAAAAACCAAATCCAGCATTTGCTGAAAATAATGCCAGGTGCAACCTTTGCAGGCTGAGGGATTCTCAAGGTATTGAAGGACTTGGTGTTGATTTCCACTGTGGTTGAGCTTGAAGGCCATTCTCCTCAAGGGCTCCTGAAGGCTCCTCAGGGGTTCACCAGGTGACACCTCAAGGGTGGGATGTGGCTTTACCCAGCTGTGCTGCTGGAGCCACCTCTCCTGATGGAAGAAGGCCACAGTGGGTTTGGAATTGCACTGGTACCCATTTTTTCTTGGCATGATTGGGACAGTGCCAAGCCCAGCAGCCCAAACCTGAGGTGTGGCCAGGCAAGGCTTCATTAGCAAACCTAAGGATGGGCACAGAAAGGTGGTTGTTGATCCAGGAGGAGGATTTAGCTGGATTTATGGAACTCACCGTGCTGCCAGACTGGGGGGAAGGAGACATGGAGCTGTGGTTGGATGTGGGACTGGGAAGAGGCTTTCCCAACTGCATCCATCCCTTGAGGAAAGGGGAGAGGTTGGAGAGCTGGGTTGAGCTGGCAGATCCAAATGAGTCTGAAAACCAGAATAAAGGGAGAGGATCCTGGGAGAGGGGTTTTGACTTGGCACCATTTCAGTGCCAACATTTGGTCCTTGAGTAAAATGGACAAAAAAAAAAAAAGAAGAGCAGGTGGAGGTGAAGAGCTACAAGGGGTTTGAAGAACCCTCTCAAAGAGCTGACCCCGGCCTGGGTGCGTCCTGAAAGGGTGAGAAAAGGCAGAAATCTGTAAATACCTTTGGATATTGTATCTCTGAGAAGCATTTCTTCGTTTTCTGTACTTGGCTCTTTTCATATTTATTGTGCAGAGCAGGGTGGCCTCTGGCTGCTGCTGCTGCTGCACCTCCTGGTAGCTCTTCCCACAGAGACTTGTGCCAGCTGTGCCATGCTGAGTTTCTGCTGCTGTGAGGGGGTTTTTTTGGGGTTGTTTTTTTTTTTTTTTTCTTTTTGAAAGGGTTCTTTCTTTGGCACAGCCAAGCTGCTTCTGTGTGTTGGTCAGTACAGCTGCTCTCGTTCCACCAGAACCCCAATAAAAGCCGTCCTTTGCGTGTCTGCTGCTGCCTCCTTCTTTCACACAGCCACACCATGGCAGGGCTTGGAAGGCACCTCTGGAGGTCACTCAGTCCAAGCCCCCTGCCAAGGCAAGGGCACCTAGAGAAGGTCACACAGGAACACATCTGGGTGGGTTTGGAATGTCTCCAGAGATGGAGACTCCACCACCTCTCTGGGCAGCCTGCTCCAGGGTTCCCTCACCCTTAAATTCAAGAAGTTCCTCCTCATCTTTAGATGGAGCTTCTGATATTCCAGTTTGTGCCTGTTAGCCCTTGTCCTGTCACTGGGCACCAGTGGACAAAGCCTGGTGCCATCCTCCTGACACCCAGCCTTGATGTATTGATCAGCATTGATGAGATCCCCCTCAGTCTCCTCCAGACTAAAAGGCCCCAATGCTCTCAATCTCTCCTCCTCACAGAGATGTTCCAGTCCCCTCAGCATCCTTGGAGCCCTTTGCTGTACCCTCTCCAGCAAGTCTCTGTCCCTCTTGAACTGGAGAGTCCAGAACTGGCCTCACCAGAGCAGAGAAAAGGGGGAGGAGAACCTCCCTTAACCTGCTGGCCACACTCTTAATGTACCCCAGAATGCCACAAGGGCACACTGCTGGGTCATGGGCACCCTGTTGTCCACCAGAACTCCCAGATTCTTTTCTCCAGAGCTGCTCTCCAACAGCTCAGCCCCAACCTGAACAAGTCCATGGGGTTGTTCCTCCCCAGATGCAGGGCTCTGCATTTGTTGAATTTCATGAGATTCCTCCCTGGCCACCCCTCCAGCCTGGCCAGGTCTCCCTTGTCCCTTCCCAGGCTGTGTTGGGCTGTTCCTGCTGGCACAGGCAGCTGCCTGCAGGGATGGAATCATGGAATTATGGAACTCTTGAGACTGGAAGAGACCTTTGAGATCATCAAGTCCAACTGCTGCCTGGAGCTCACAGTCCCACCACAGTGAGGCAGAGGATGAACCCAGGGGACTCATGAACAACAGGCCTCGTTGTGCTGTTGTCCCCAGCACAGAGGTAAGTCCCTTTGCTGGCTGGAGAAGCCATCACTGATGTCTGGTTGTGCTTTATCCATGGGTGGCTGTGTGTTGCTGGTGGGACAGTGCCTGCTGTTCAAAGGAGGATCCTGGGGGTGATCTTCAGCCCTGTGTGGTGGAGCAGCCCAAAAAACAGCCCTTGCAGGGACAACAAAGGTGTTAGGGGTGACAAATGGTGGCTTTCCAAAAACTTAGGAGGGACTTTGATGCTTGCAGCTTAAGGGGCACCCCAACCAGGCTGCCCTGTGACTGTGGTGCCATCAGGGACCACACGAAGGATGACCCAGATCCATGTCCTTATGCCATCCTGGGTGGAAATGTGAGACTGGAGAGGAGTTTGGAGCACCTTGGAGCTTGCCTTGGTGTGCTGCCAGGCACCTACAGACCAACAGCCCTGTTCCTTTCCTTACCAACAGAGCTTTGGCAGCTGTTGGTGCTGATCCCTTGGGCACATCCATGGAGCTCTTCAGTGGAGATGTGGAGCAGCAGGGCTTGGGCTTGGCCTCATCCCACTCCTCCAGCCTTGTCTAGGTGTCAGATTCTGGTGATGTGGGTCCTGCCAGACCTGGAGGGTCACCCTCTGCCCCTCCATGGTCACCCACTGGTCTGTACAGAGCTCTGGGGGAGGGGTGAGGTTGGGGCTGGTGGTGCCAGGCAGCTTCCAGGGCTCTGTCCCCTGCACCCTACCTGCCTTGCCCAGGCTTCTGGCCACACTGGCCATGGCACTGGGGTGCCCTAGGGTGATTTCTTCTTTCCACCATGAGAGGTTATTTTAAGCTCTACTCTCAGGTCCCTCCCCAGCTCCAAACCCCATGTCAGGGCTGGAGCTGGCATGGAGAGCCAGGGTGTTCTGGAGAGCCCCATGCCAGAGCTTGAACCTGGGGGACAACATGGGGTGCCCTCCTGCAGCACCCAGCTGTGGGGACAATCTGGGATCCCCTCCTGCATCAGCCAACTGTGAGGTTTGGGGACAGCCTGGGGTGCCCTCCTGGAGCATCCAGCTGTGAGTATCTGGGGACAGCCTGGGGTGCCCTCCTGGAGCATCCAGCTGTGAGTATCTGGGGACAGCCTGGGGTGCCCTCCTGCAGCACCCAGCTGTGAGTATCTGGGGACAGCCTGGGGTGCCCTCCTGGAGCATCCAGCTGTGAGTATCTGGGGACAATCTGGGGAGCCCTCCTGGAGCACACAGCTGTGAGTATCTGGGGACAATCTGGGGAGCCCTCCTGGAGCACCCAGCTGTGAGTATCTGGGGACAGCCTGGGCTGCCCTCCTGCAGCACCCAGCTGTGAGTATCTGGGGACAGCCTGGGCTGCCCTCCTGCAGCACCCAGCTGTGAGTATCTGGGGACAGCCTGGGGAGCCCTCCTGGAGCACCCATCTGTGAGGATGTGGGGACAGCCTGGGGTGCCCTCCTGGAGCACCCATCTGTGAGGATGTGGGGACAGCCTGGGGTGCCCTCCTGGAGCACCCAGCTGTGAGTATCTGGGGACAGCCTGGGCTGCCCTCCTGCAGCACCCAGCTGTGAGTATCTGGGGACAGCCTGGGCTGCCCTCCTGGAGCATCCAGCTGTGAGTATCTGGGGACAGCCTGGGGTGCCCTCCTGCAGCACCCAGCTGTGAGTATCTGGGGACAATCTGGGGTGCCCTCCTGGAGCACCCAGCTGTGAGTATCTGGGGACAGCCTGGGGAGCTCTGCTGCAGCACCCAGCTGTGAGTATCTGGGGACATCCTGGGGTGCCCTCCTGCAGCACCCAGCTGTGAGTATCTGGGGACATCCTGGGGTGCCCTCCTGCAGCACCCAGCTGTGAGTATCTGGGGACAGCCTGGGGTGCCCTCCTGGAGCACCCAGCTGTGAGTATCTGGGGACAATCTGGGGTGCCCTCCTGCAGCACCCAGCTGTGAGTATCTGGGGACAATCTGGGGAGCCCTCCTGCATCACGTTGGGCTGCCTTATGCCAGCCCAGGCTGGTTGTCCCACTTGGTGCGTTGGCACTGAGGGCACCGAGCCGCACGCCGGGTGAGCAGGGGTGGCACGGGCAGGTGGCAGGCGGCGCCGGGAGGCCAGGGAACGGGAGGGCCCCGCCGTGCCACCATCTCTCCCTAGCCCGGGCTATTTTTAGCCGTGACATGTGTCAGCTCAGCTGCCGTGCCGGGGGGCGGTGGGGGGAGCACACGCCGCTGCCCTGCTGCCTGCCGCTGCCCGCCCGCCGCCGCTCGCCGGGTCCCGCACGGGTGGCACAGCCCCGCTGCCAGCCTGGGCTAACAGCACCCGGTGCCCGCAGCCCCCTCGCCCAGGTATGAGAGCTCTGAGGTGGCCCTTTGGGGCTGGGGGGTCGGGGGGTCGGGGGCCCATGGAGGGGTTAGGCTGTGCTGGCAGCGTGGCCGTGGGCCCCTCGGCGGGGAAGAGCTATTTTTAGGTGGGGATGGATGGGGATGGCGGCAGCCCCGGCTCTGGGGGTGGCTTCCAGCTCCCAGTCTGTGCTGGGGAGGGCTGGGGTGGGGAAGGGGGTGGTGCTCCCTGCCCCCTGCTGCAGGGTGGCTTGGACCCCTTGATGGCCCCGGCGCTTGGCACCCACCAGGATGGCAGCAGGTCCTGGGGGGCTCCTACGTGGGGACCAGACCCAAATGGGGCCACATCCTGCTTCCTAGATGGGGAGGGAGCCTGAGTGGTGGTGCCCGGCCCTTGCTTGCGCCATGCTGGGTGCTTGGTGTTCCCCCGTGCCTCAGTTTCCCCAGGTGCAGAGCAGGACCGAGGATCCAGCTCCGGATGAGGGGTTGGGGGCGACCTGCTGCAGGGGCTCTGTTTGGGGGGACAGCGTGGGGGCGGTGCTGGTTCCTGGTGGCAGTTGAGGACACGTGGCAGCCAGATCTGCTGGCTGGGAAGGCAAGGGACATTCCTGAGCCAGCTCCTGGCCGCTCCTGGAGCTCCTGCCCTTTACTGTACAAGGAGATGCGGCCAGAGGAGCCCCGACACGCTCGGTGCATGAATGATCCCAACAGGTGCCCCCCCAAAATGGGGCACGGGCAGGCTCCTGCGGCCACCCTCTGCTGCCCAGCCCGGGGTGCTGGGGTCCCAGCACCACCCCGGTGCCACCAACACCCTGCACCTTGCCATGCCCTGTCAGGGCTGGAGGTGGCTGCTCATGACCCATCCCTATGCTGTCATGCTCCATCTGCTGTCATGAGCTCATACTGGGGCAGTGCCCAGCAAGGTCACGGTGCTGCCAGCCCCGTGGCCAGCAGCAGCCTCTGGCTAACTCTCTCCTCTCTCCCCGTGGTTCTCTGTGCAGCACCGTGCCACCTTGCCACCACCATGGCCATCTCCTCGCGCCTGGCACTCTGGGAGCAGAAGGAAAGTCTTGGTCTGGGTGGCACTGGTGGTGCTTTGGGGCTGGGTGCTCATAGGCTGCCCAGAGGGCTTGTTGCTATGTTGGAGGGGGGGACACACGCTGCAGCCAACCTGCCACATGCCAGCAGGGTTGGCATCTCCTTGGCTTCCTGCACGTGTGGCTCGTGCTGTGCCCGACCTTGCCAGCTCTGGGCACCTCTGCAGCCTGAACGTTCTGCTTTGAGCTATTTTGTTGCTGTTCGGGGCAGGTGCAGGGCTGAGCCTCAGGGGGCTCTGCAGGGTTTGATGCCAGTGCTGCTGTGGGGGGCATGGATGGGCTGGCAAAGCCCTTTGCTGGGGGAGCTGCTGGAAGTGGTGCCAGTTTCAGCTTGGGGCCCAGCACGGAGGGACTCCCAGCTCTGCATGTGGCCACCGTGATGCCAGGAGCTGCTTCTTGGCTTGCTACTGCCAGGATGGTTCCTCCCAGGACCATGCCACAGCTTCTGGGCACTGGGCAGAGCTGGCAGTGCATGAGGGCTCCTCATGGTGCCCAGCCCTCCTTGGAATGGTGAGCACTTCCACGTAGGGCTTTTCTCCTTCGTGCTTCTCCTGCTCATCCTCAAACCAGCCTGGTGCCTGTGGCTGACCCACAGCCTCGCTGGCAGCCTGCAGGATGCCTGGGCTGGCAGCCACGCTGGCACAGCAGGGCAGTGATGCCCTGCTGCTCGTGCCTCTAGCATGCCCAACAGGGTGGCTCTGCCAGGGGTCCTGTCCCTGCACTGTACCCCATAATTCAGCCTCTGCTCCTGCCAACAGATCCGGGAGGAGGACAGGGGCCCAGCACCATCCACCCCTCCCCTGCTCCTGTCGGTCATCCCGGGGGGCTTCATCCGGCAGCTCGTGCGGGAGACCGAGAAGGAGGCCAAGGCAGCCAGGCTGAAGAAGGAGCCCAAGGCTGGTGTGAAAGAGGAGGTGAGCAGTGGTGGAGCCCACACCCCAAGGGCTGTCTTGCCTTGGCACTGCCTGGGTGTACCCCTCTGTCCCCAGCCAGCTCCCACCCCAGGCACGAGGTGGTTTTGCCTGAGGTGGGCTGTGTGGTGACGTGGGGCTCGTGGTGGGGCTCAGCCAGCTGCCAGACTTGAGGAATCAGTGCTGGAGACTTCCTTAGTGCAAGGGGCTGTTAATTAAAGGTGGGTAATGAGCACAGGAAAGGGAGTGTGTGGAGGGCACCCCTGGGCATGGCACCCAGAGGCGGCCCAGGATGTGGGTGGAGGGATGAGATGGCTCCAAGTGGGAGGAGAAGGAGGATGATGCTGCCACCACCAACTGCAACCATGCAGCCAGAGTGACCTGCAGCCCTTGGCCATGTCCAGAGCAACTGGGTCAGGGCTGGAGCTCTGTGTCCTGCCAGGCTGTGCTTGGTACAGGTATCCCACACTGGGCTGCAGCTCCTGGGGCCAGGGTCAGGGCTGGGTCCTTCACCCTCTCCCTGCTGGAACCAGCTCCTCTCCTTTGCTTGGCAGCCCACAGGGGAGGACAACAAGCCCCGAGGTGGAGTCACTGCAGCTGCTGGAGGAGAAGTGACCAGCAAGGTGCAGCTGCTGCAAAACGGACTGAAAGCAGAGGGGCAGGGGAGCAAGGGGTTCCCGGGCCCCCCACGTAAGGAGCTGCCAGCTGGGAGGGCTTCACCAGGGGCCACCCCCAGCAAAGCCCCCTCCCCTGCACCCAGCCCAGCTGCAGCTGCCCCCAAACCAGAGACCTCTCAGCTGGAGGCTCCCAAGGCACAGAAGTCATCGTGGCCTGAGAAGAGCTCCAAAGATACCTGCCTGGGGGGCAGCCCCCCAGCTGCAGTCCCAGAGAAGAGCTCCAAGGACCCCCGACCAGGGAATAACCCCCCAACTCCAGCCCCTGAGAAGACCTCCAAGGACCTCCACCCAAAGGGCAGCCCCCAGACTCCAGGTCCTGAGAAGACCTCCAAGGACCCCAGGCTGGGTGGCAGTTTCCCAGCTGCAGCCCCTGAGCAGAGCAACAAAGACCCTGGCCCAGGGAGCAGCCCCCTAACTCCAGCTCCTGAGAAGACCCCCAAGCACCCTTGCCCAGGGAGCAGCCCTGTAGCTCCAGTCCCTGAGAAGAGCTCCAAGGGCCCTCTCCTGGGGGGCAGATCCCCAGCTGCAGCCCCCACACCCAGCAAAGGCCCCCAGCTCTTCAGCAAAGGCCTGGTGAAGGAGGGGGACGTGCCCAAAGGGACAGGTCCTGAGAGCACCAAGAAGGAGAAGGGGGCACCCCCAGGGTACAAGGAGCCCCTAGCTAAGGTGAGATCCAATAAGGAGTTGGGACCAGCCAAGAAAGAGCCAGAGAAGATGAAGAAGGATGTTGGAGGTGGGAAAAAGGAGCCAAAGGAAATTAAAAAGCCTGGAAAAACTGCAGAGAAGTCAGAGAGGCTCAAAGAGGAGCCAGGAGGGATCCAAGAGAAGTCAGAAGATGTGGGAAAGGAGATGGGAAAGGTGAAGGAAGAAGCAGGAGAGAGCAAAAAAGCCCCAGGAGAGGGTAAAGAGATGGATGAGAGCATGGACAAAGAGCAGGTAAGTTGTCCCCAGCCCTCCAGGCTTCACCCTGCGTCCCAGGTCCTGCAGGGTCCTGCAGGGTCCCTCTCTGCTCCCCTCAGGCTCCGAGGGAAGCTTGGTACGAAGCAGAGAAGGTCTGGCTGATCCAGGAGGATGGATTCACACTGGGTAATGCCTTCCCCTGCCCTCCCTTTCCACCGCCCAGGAGCTGTCTCCATCCCGGCTGTGGGTCAGGAGCTGGGTGGGCACTGGGCTCTGACGCTGTGCCGGGGCCACACCTCAGCATTGCCGCGGTCCGAGGTGACTCTTGGCAGCTCGCCACGGAGCAGCAGCTCTGCCTGGAGCTGCTTTGGTCATGGCACTCACTTGTCCTCTTCTTGCAGCCACGCAGCTGAAGCCAGACGTGGGGACTCCGGAGCTGCCAGCAGGGAGGGTCCGGGTGCGCCGGCAGGGGGACGGCAGCGTCGCGGAGGTGGAGGAGGACTGCGTGCAGAGGGTGAGCCCCCTCCTCGCCTTGGGGTGGCACCTCAGCCCGCACAGCCTAGTGCAGTGCCCAGGCAGGATTAGACCCTCTGGCCAGGCTGGATAGGTCCAAGGTGTTGGGGTGCTGGTGGGATCCATGCTGTCAAGGGAGGCTCTGACTGTTCCTTAAGAACAAAGGGATGCTGGGAGGGCTGGAAGCTGTGAGGCCAAGCTGGGAGAGTTGGGGTTGGAGAAGAGAAGGCTGCAGGGTGACCTTCTGGTGGCCTTTCAGTGCTTAAAGGGGCTGAGCAGAGAGCTGGGGATGGACTTTGAGCAGGGCCTGTTGTGACAGGACAAGTGGTGATGGTTTGAAAGTAAAAGAGGGAGATTCAGACTGGGGAGAAGGAAGAAATGTTTGACCCTGAGGGTGGTGAGAGCCTGGCCCAGGTTGCCCAGAGAGGTGGGAGGTGCCCCATCCCTGGAACCATTGCAGATCAGGTTGTTTGGGGCTGTGAGCAACCTGCTCTGGCTGCAGCTGTCCCTGCTGAGTGCAGGGGGTTGGACTGGATGAGCTTGAAAGGTCCTTTCCCACCCAAACCAGTCCGTGATTTCATGATCCCCACAGACCAACCCCTCCAGCTTGGACCTGGCCGAGGACCTGGCCATGCTCCTCAGCCTCAACGAGTGCAGTGCCCTGCACACGCTGCAGCAGCGCTACCGAGCCCGCCTGCCCTGCACCTACGCCGGGCCCAGCCTGGTGGCCATCAGACCCAGCTTCGCCACCAGCGGCAGCGCGGGGAAGGTGAGACGGGCGGGGGGTGACCGGGGGATCGCATAGGAAGAGGTCACCGACCCCTCCCGGGGACAGCGGTGGAGGGCGCCGGGCACTGCGGTGCCAGCAGATGGCACTCTGGGACCATCACAGCGAGGGGATGCGAGGGAAGGCTCAGCACCAGGGGTGCTCAAGGCAGGGGATGCGAGGGGAAGGCTCAGCACCGGGGTGCTCAAAGCAGGGGATGCGAGGGGAAGGCTCAGCACCAGGGGTGCTCAAAGCAGGGGATGCGAGGGGAAGGCTCAGCACCAGGGGTGCTCAGGGCAGGGGATGCTTGAGGGACACTCAGCACCAGGGGTGCTCAGGGCAGGGGATGCTTGAGGGACACTCAGCACCAAAGGTGCTCAGGGCAAGGGATACTTGAGGGACGCTCAGCACCAAAGGTGCTCAGGGCAGGGGATGCTTGAGGGACACTCAGCACCAGGGGTGCTCAACATGACCAGGGATGCTTGAGGGACACTAAGGACCTGGGATGTGGAAAGATGGAGAGAATTGGAGCTTCCTGTTCTGGAAAGAGCAGACTGAGGATGGATCTCATCAATGCTGATCAACACTTCAAGGGTGGGTGTCAGGAGGAGGGCACCAGGCTTATACCAGTGGTGCCCATTGACACAGGCACAAACTGGAACAGAAGAAGTTCCATCTGAACATGAGGAGGAACTTCCTGAATTTAAGGCTGCTGGAGCCCTGGAGCAGGCTGCCCAGAGAGGTGGTGGAGTCTCCATCTCTGGAGACATTCTAAACCCACCTGGATGTATTCCTGTGTGACTCTCTCTAAGTGCCCCTGCCTTGGCAGGGAGCTTGGACTGGCTGATCTCCAGAGGTGCCTTCCAACCCCTACCATTCTGTGACTCTGGGACAGGCTGTGCCAATCTCTCCCTGCCCACAGGTGCTGAGGGGCAAGCGGGATGCCCCAGCCCCACACATCTGCTCCGTGGCACTCAGAGCCTACAGGAAGCTGCTGCTGCAGAGGCAGGACCAGGCCATCGTGCCCCTGGGACGCAGTGGGGCTGGCAAGACCTCATGCTGCCAGAGCACTCTGGAGTACCTGGTGGGCATGGCAGGCAGCCTGGATGGCACAGTCTCGGGTATGGGCCACAGCAGGCATCGGGGGTTTAGGTATGGGACATAATGGGTGGTGCAGATGGCATAGTCTAGGGTATAGGGCACAGGGATGGAGCAGTGTGGGCATCAGGGTCTCAAGCACAGGGCATGGTGGGCAGTGTCTTCTCAGGCATGAGGCGCTGTGGGAACATAAAAGTCTCAGGTATGGGGCATGGTGAGAAGTGTGGGTGGCACATTCTAAGGTAGAGAGTATGGTGGGCAGCATGGATGGCATGGTCTCAGGTATGGGTCAGGGTGGGCATCAGGGTCTCAGTTGTAGGGCACAGTGGGCAGTGTGAATGGCATGGCCTTGGGAATGGGGCAGTGTGGGCATCAGGGTCTCAGGTGTAGGGCACAGTGGGCAGTGTGGATGGCATGGTCTCAGGCAGAGGGCACAGTGGGCAGCATGGATGGCATTGTCTCAGGCACAGGGCAGGAAAAGGAGGAACTCTGGGCAGAAGCCTTCTCCAGCACCTGTGTGCAGCCCTGAGGCTGTGCTGCTGCAGCCATACTGGGCTCTGGCTCTCTCCTAGTGAGCACTGGAGGGATGCAGGGCTGCAGCCACTGCATGACTGTAGCCAGTGCAGGGCTGCAGCCAGTGCAGGACTGCAGCCAGTGCAGGACTGTAGCCAGTGCAGGACTGCAGCCAGTGCAGGACTGCAGCCAGTGCAGGGCTGTATCCAGTGCAGGGCTGCAGCCAGTGCAGGACTGCAGCCAGTGCAGGACTGTATCCAGTGCAGGGCTGCAGCCAGTGCAGGACTGCAGCCAGTGCAGGACTGTAGCCAGTGCAGGACTGCAGCCAGTGCAGGACTGCAGCCAGTGCAGGGCTGCTCAGGGGTGGTGGTTTTGCAGTGGAGAAGATCCAGGCACTGTTCACCATCCTGGGAGCCTTTGGGTCAGTGACCACCAGCTGCAGCAGCAGCTCCACTCGCTTCTCCATGGTCCTCTCGCTGGATTTCACTGCCACTGGCCAGATCACTGCTGCTCACCTCCAGGTGCCCATGGGACCTGCCACTGGGTGAGGGGGGAGGTCCTTGGGATGGGGGTGAACAGCCCCTGTGCCACGTGTCCCAGCCAGGCTGGGCACGAGAGGAGCAATGCCCTGCCCTGCTTCTCCTCCTGGACTGAAGATGCCCCAAATCAGAGCCAAGCAGGAGCTCTGCCAGCCTCAGGGGGTCCCCTGCTGCCTGTCACCCTCTCCCCTGGTGAGGAGCTCAGGGCTGGAGTGAGATTGCTGATGAGGAGATCTGGAGTTCATCCTCTCAATGGCAGCTTCTCACACAGCAGCCTGCAGCAGAACCTCAGAGGGCTCTCAGCAGCAGCAGGGCTGCTGTGCAAAGGCACTCTGATCAGAGCTGCCCCTGTCCTCAGGGCCTCCTCTGGTGGAGGAGAAAGCTTGAGCTGGTGTCTGCTGGTGAGGAGCACCAGGGTTGCCCTGTTGCTGCCCCTCCTCTGCCCCAGGAACCACCAAGGACCCAGTGGCCACCTCTGGTCCTTGTTCAGGAGTGGAAATGTGCCCCTGGGAGCATTCACTCTCTGGATCACCTTCCTGAGGTGCTTGTGGGAGGATGGGACAATCCATCTGGGACATCCCAGCGCTGCAGGGACTCGTTCCTGGGGTCAGTGCTGGCATTCCTGGCAAGGCTGGAGGCAGATCAAGGCCTGTCTCAAGCCCAGGAATGGTTAATTGTGAGACTGTAGCACCTTTGCCAGGGCCATCACATCACCCAGACCCCCACAGGTGGGGAGGGACCCTGGGTGTTGCACCCATGCCCTGAAACATTGCTCCTTGGCATGATACCTGGGGCACAATCCAGCTCCAGCACACAGCCTGTGCTGCACAGCCCCAAGTGAGAGTGAGGAGCAGCCTCCAAACCCACCCATGACCCTGCAAGGAGGAATCCAACCCCTCCTGGGCATCTCCCAGTCCCATCTCTGGGTGTTTCTGTCCCCTCTCTGTCCCTGGGGGCTGGGGGCTGCAGCTCACACCTGCCTCCATCCCCTCCCCAGACCATGCTGCTGGAGAGGTCTCGTGTTGCCCAGCAGCCCCATGGAGAAAGCAACTTCAACATCTTCCCCATGCTGCTGGCAGGGTTGGATGTGGCACAGAGGTGAGTGTGTGGCTCCCATGGCACCAGGCAGCTCTGCTCCTCACCTGGCAGATGGGTACCCCAGCAGTGAGGAGCTGTGCTGGGGTTGATGCCCAACTTTGCTCCAGCAATGTGGGTTGTGAGACCTTCTCTGATAAGATATTAGAGAGTGATGACATCAATGGAGCTGCAGGGACTTCATACTGCAAATCCTGGGGTCAGGTCTTCCTCACACCAAGAAGGACATTGAGGGTGTGGGGTAGGTCCAGAGAAGGGCAGGGAAGCTGGGGAGGGGTCTGGAGAACAGGGCTGGGTGAGAAGCAGCTGAGGGAGCTGGGGGTGTTCATCCTGGAGAAGAGGAGGCTGAGGGCAGACCTCATTGCTGTCTACAGCTCCCTGAAAGGAGGGTGCAGTGAGGTGGGGGTTGGTGTCTTCTCCCAAGGAAGAACTGATAGGACAAGAGGAAATGGCCTCAGGTTGCCCCAGGATAGGTTTAGGTTGGACATGAGGAACAATTTCTTCCCCTTGAAGGTTGTCAAGGCCTGGCCCAGGCTGCCCAGGACAGTGGTGGAGTCTCCATCCCTGGAGGGGTTTCAAAGCTGTGGAGATGTGGTGCTGAGGGCCATGGTTTAGTGCTGAGCTGGCAGTGCTGAGTTAAGGATTGGACTGGATGACCCTGAAGGTCTCTCCCATCCCAAACCATTCCATGACTCTGTGACTGCCTAGGGAACAGGGACATTTTCTGGTGCTTTTTTTTCACCCCTTCACTAAAGCTGAGGTTGGGCTGCTCAGATGAGACCAAGACCTGATCCCTTTCCCTACTCACTTCTGGCTTTCCCCACAAGCTGGGCATCCCTGGGCTGCCCTGGGTGAAGGTTCTTGTCCCAGTTCTATTCCCTTATCCAGGTCAGGGCCACAGGAACCTCTCCCTGTGATGTCCCCTGGGTCCCTGTGGGTGTTGGGGATGTCCCCTGAGAAGGGGGCAGGGGTGCTGGGGAGTGCTGGGAGGGGGGAGGAAGTTTGAGTCTCATTTTCTGTGCCTGCTTCCAGGACAATGCTGCACTTGCACCAGGTGGCTGAGAGCAATTCCTTTGGGATCAAGCCATGCTCAAAGGTAGGGAGAAACCAGGCACATGGAGGGTTAGGAGCAAGTAGTGGGGTGTTAGGAACCCCTCCAAGAGCCCTGTTGGAGCAGAGGAGCTGTTGCCTGGTGTCTGTGCTTGGCTTTGGACATCCCAAAGCACCCTGGAGATGGATCCTGCTGCTCTGGAGCCAACAACCCCTGATGCTTCCCTGTGGGCAGAAGCTCCTGGGGGGGGGGGGGGGTGAGCACAGAGTTTGGACAGGCCAGAATGGGATTTTTAGGGGCTAAAAGTCCTGCAGATGGTTTCCAGCTCCAGCTCCTCCAGTCTGAGCTGTTTGAGAAGCTCAGGCAGGTTGTCCACGAGCCAAAGCTCCAGGATGAATCACAGCAATTTGCAGTGCCATCATCTGTCCATGAGCTCAGCATTCCACCTTCATCAGGGGCCTCCTGCCCTGCTCCAGCAGCCAGGGGAATGGTGGCTTCCATGGAGGACAAGGTGAGGGACCTCACCCAGCAGAAGATTTGGGTGCAGAGTGGGGGAGTTACCTCCTTTTGCAGCCCCCAACTCCTGTGGGTGCCTCATCCCAGCATAGAAAGTTTTCCCACTGGGATGCAGAGGGTCAGGAAGAGCTGGACAGCACCAACCATGGACAACACCTCTTCAGTCCAGGGTCTGTGAGCTCTGCAAAAGGGGCAACACTGCTTCTCCTCCTTCCCTCTGACATTCCCCATGGCTCATGAATGTCCCTAGAAAGCCAGGCTTAGCTGTTTGGCTCAGCAGGGTGTGTGTGGGGGGGGTTGTCCAAGGATCCCCCAGGATGCTGAGGCTGGGGCTGGTGAAGGATGAACCACCCCAGAAGCTCCCCAGGGGATGAACTGCTGGCTGAGCAGAGCTGTTGGCAGCTCTTCCTTCACCTGAGGAGGAACTCCAGATCTGCCTCTGGGTCCTCTTGGAGTCTGGGGACTCTTTTTCAGACCAAACCCATCTGATTGGTGACATGCCAGCCCTCCCCCCTGCTGCTGGTGGGGCTGGACAAGCCTGCTGTGGCACCAGAGGCACAGCTTTCGGGGTGGTTTTTGAATGCTGGAGGAACTGCAGCTCCCAGCTGTGTTTTCTGCTCAGCAGCCACCACCCTGCAGGGCACTGCAGGAGCCAAAATCCTTCACTCCAGGGGGGGTTGGTCCTTGCAAGGATAGGGATGATGCCCACTGGTGCCTGGCCCCAGGGCTGGACATGCATGGGGCAGCTTCACCCCAGGAGGAGAAAGCCCTGAGCTCACTGTGGGGCCCTGCTGGCCAGCCCTCATGGATGGGGCTGCCATGGCTGAGGGTGGGCAGGTGAGGTCCTGCTGGTGGTTGGAAGCTGTTCAGCTGGTCCCAGCACACCCATGGGGAGAAGGCACAAACCATCCACCTCCAACTCCTGCTGCCTGATGTCTCTGTGGGCACCCCTGGAGCAGGAGTTGTGTTTAGCTGCAGGATGAGAAGAGGCAGCCAGGCTTGCTCCTCACAGCAGGCTCCTGAGGAACCTGCCAGAACTTCTCCTGCTGCTTTCCAAACTCTTCCTGGGGTCCCTTGGTGTCTTTTCCTTGCTGCCCATACGGTGTTCAGATGCCTTTTTGCCTTTTCCCCCTCTGTGTGCCCCTGTGCCCAGCTCCTGGGATGCTCTGGCAGAGGCCATGGTGTTTCCCCTCCCATCTCCTTCCACCCACAGCCCGAGGAGAAGCAGAAAGCCTCGGTGGCATTCACCCAGCTCCAGGCTGCCATGGGCACCCTGGGCATCACTGCAGAGGAGCAGATGGCCATCTGGCGTGTCTTGGCTGGCATCTACCACCTGGGAGCTGCTGGTGCCTGCAAAGGTAAGAGATGACCTTGCCTCTCCTTTCTTGGACCTCATCTCAGTGCTGGGTGGGTTGGAGGAGGGGGAAGGAGAACATCCTGGTGATGCCTGGGCCCAAGGGGAGGCATGCAGGAGCAGTGCTCACCCAAGGCTGTGCTGTGTGGTTGGTGGCTTTGAGCTCTTTGTTGCCCGTGGAGGAGCTGGGTGATGCCACGTGCTGACATCCTGCCCTGTGGGGACTTGTGGAGCAGATCCACCCCCTGGCTGCGTGCAGGGGCTGCAAGGCATCACCTTGTGCCAGCCCTTGGGTGGGTGACTCGGTGCCTGTAGAGTCATAGGAGCAGAGTTTGGGCTGGAAAAGCCCCCTGAGATCACCCAGTCCAACCACCAACCCAACCCCACCATGGCCAGCACACCATGTCCCACATTTCTTGAACACCTCCAGGGATGGCAGTGTCCCCAGTGCCACTGTGAAGGCACAGATCCAGGTAGCAAGGATTTGATCATCTCCTCGAGTGCCTGAGGCAGCAACTGACTCCTGCTGGGCTGCAGGTTGCATGCAGGAAGAGTTGGTTGATACCAACGTGTGGAGGTCGTGGTGCCCCCCACCAGTGACACTTGTACCTGCTTTGTCACAGAGGGATAGGGGCTGGAAGGGACCTCTGCAGCTCACCAAGCCCAACTGCCTTGCCAAGGCAGGAGCACCTGGAGAAGGTCCCACAGGAACACATCCAGACAGGTTTGGAACACCTCCAGAGATGGAGACTCCACCACCTCTCTGAGCAGCCTGCTGCAGGGCTCCAGCACCCTTACATCCAAGAAGTTCCTCCTCATCTTGAGGTGGAACTTCTTCTGCTCAAGCCTGAGCCTGTTGCCCATGCCTTTGAAGGCCTCTTGGAGGCAGCCAGGCTGATTTACACCTTCCCTTTATGAGGCTGCCATAAAGTCAGCCCCAGGCATTTATGGAGGTCTCTGCAGCATGCCACAGCACCCCTGCTGCTGATTTGTGTCATCAATCATTGGGCAACTGTCTGAAAAAGGACAAGTTTCCTGCTGCACCAGGAATGGTGTGGCCAGCAGGAGGAGGGGAGAGATCCTGCCCCTCTCCTGGGAATTGGTAGGGCAATGCCTTCAATCTTGGGGTCAGTTTTAGGACCCCCCCCACTCCAAGATGGACGTTGAGAGGCTGGAGTGGGTCCAGAGAAGGGTGACAAAGCTGGGGAAGGGTCTGGAGAACAGGGCTGGGGAGGAGCAGCTGAGGGAGCTGGGGTCTCCTCATTGCTCTCTACAGCTTCCTGAAAGAGGTTGGAGCCAGGTGGGGCTTGGTCTCCTTTCCCTAATTTTAGGGGATAGAACAAGAGGAAATGGCCTGAAATTGCCCCAGGGGAGGTTTAGGTCAGAGGTAAGGAAATATTTCTTTGCTGCAAGAGTGGTCAGGGATTGGAACAGGCTGCCCAGGGAGGTGGTGGAGTCCCCATCCCTGGAGGTGTTCAAGAAGGGTGTAGATGTGGTGCTGAGGGACATGGCTTAGTTATAGACTCATAGAATGGTTTGGGTTGGAAGGGACCTCTAAAGGTCATCTAGTCCAACCCCTTCTGCACTCAGCAGGGACATCCTCAACTACATCAGGTTGCCCAGAGCCTCACCTTGAATATCTCCAGGGATGGCACCTCAACTACCTCCCTGGGCGACCTGTTCCACTGTTCCACCTCACTGGAGAACATGCCAGTGTTAGGAATTGACTTGATGATCCTGAAAGGCTTTTTCCAGTCCAGGGAATGCTGTGATTCTGTGAAAGGCAGGTGGAAGGAGGGGTCCTGTGGTGGCCATGGAGCTGGGCTGATTTGCTGGTGGAGCTGGACTGCTTTGCTGGTGGAGCTGGACTGATTTGTTGATGGAGCTGGACTGATTTGTTGATGGAGCTGGGCTGATTTGTTGATGGAGCTGGACTGATTTGTTGATGGAGCTGGGCTGATTTGTTGATGGAGCTGGACTGATTTGGTGGTGGAGCTGGGCTGATTTGTTGATGGAGCTGGACTGATTTGGTGGTGGAGCTGGACTGATTTGTTGATGGAGCTGGACTGATTTGTTGATGGAGCTGGGCTGATTTGTTGATGGAGCTGGACTGATTTGGTGGTGGAGCTGGACTGATTTGTTGGTGGAGCTGGACTGCTTTGCTGGTGGAGCTGGACTGATTGGTTGATGGAGCTGGACTGATTTGTTGATGGAGCTGGACTGATTTGTTGATGGAGCTGGACTGATTTGTTGATGGAGCTGGGCTGATTTGTTGATGGAGCTGGACTGATTTGGTGGTGGAGCTGGACTGATTTGTTGGTGGAGCTGGACTGATTTGTTGGTGGAGTTGGACTGATTTGTTGGTGGAGTTGGACTGATTTGTTGATGGAGCTGGGCTGGTTTGGTGGTGGAGCTGGACTGGTTTGTTGGTGGAGCTGGACTGATTTGTTGGTGGAGTTGGACTGATTTGTTGATGGAGCTGGGCTGATTTGGTGGTGGAGCTGGACTGGTTTGTTGGTGGAGCTGGACTGATTTGTTGGTGGAGTTGGACTGATTTGTTGATGGAGCTGGCTGAGGTGGAGCTGGATGTTGTTGGTGGAGCTGGACTGATTTGTTGGTGGAGCTGGACTGATTTGTTGGTGGAGTTGGACTGATTTGTTGGTGGAGCTGGTCTGATTTGTTGGTGGAGCTGGACTGATTTGTTGATGGAGCTGGACTGATTTGTTGGTGGAGCTGGACTGATTTGTTGATGGAGCTGGGCTGGTTTGTTGGTGGAGCTGGACTGATTTGTTGATGGAGCTGGGCTGGTTTGTTGGTGGAGCTGGACTGATTTGTTGATGGAGCTGGACTGATTTGTTGGTGGAGCTGGGCTGGTTTGTTGATGGAGCTGGGCTGGTTTGTTGGTGGAGCTGGACTGATTTGTTGGTGGAGCTGGACTGATTTGTTGATGGAGCTGGACTGGTTTGTTGATGGAGCTGGACTGATTTGTTGATGGAGCTGGACTGATTTGTTGATGGAGCTGGGCTGGTTTGTTGATGGAGCTGGGCTGGTTTGTTGGTGGAGCTGGACTGATTTGTTGATGGAGCTGGACTGATTTGTTGATGGAGCTGGGCTGGTTTGTTGATGGAGCTGGGCTGGTTTGTTGGTGGAGCTGGACTGGTTTGTTGATGGAGCTGGGCTGGTTTGTTGGTGGAGCTGGACTGATTTGTTGGTGGAGCTGGACTGATTTGTTGATGGAGCTGGACTGATTTGTTGATGGAGCTGGGCTGGTTTGTTGGTGGAGCTGGACTGATTTGTTGGTGGAGCTGGGCTGGTTTGTTGGTGGAGCTGGACTGATTTGTTGGTGGAGCTGGACTGGTTTGTTGATGGAGCTGGGCTGGTTTGTTGGTGGAGCTGGACTGATTTGTTGGTGGAGCTGGACTGATTTGTTGATGGAGCTGGACTGATTTGTTGGTGGAGCTGGACTGATTTGTTGATGGAGCTGGACTGATTTGTTGGTGGAGCTGGACTGGTTTGTTGATGGAGCTGGGCTGCTTTGCTGGTGGAGCTGGACTGATTTGTTGATGGAGCTGGACTGATTTGTTGATGGAGCTGGACTGATTTGTTGATGGAGCTGGACTGGTTTGTTGATGGAGCTGGGCTGCTTTGCTGGTGGAGCTGGACTGATTTGTTGATGGAGCTGGACTGATTTGTTGATGGAGCTGGACTGATTTGTTGATGGAGCTGGACTGATTTGTTGGTGGAGCTGGACTGGTTTGTTGATGGAGCTGGACTGATTTGTTGGTGGAGCTGGACTGATTTGTTGATGGAGCTGGACTGGTTTGTTGATGGAGCTGGACTGATTTGTTGATGGAGCTGGACTGGTTTGTTGGTGGAGCTGGACTGATTTGTTGATGGAGCTGGACTGATTTGTTGATGGAGCTGGGCTGCTTTGTTGATGGAGCTGGGCTGGTTTGTTGATGGAGCTGGACTGATTTGTTGGTGGAGCTGGACTGGTTTGTTGATGGAGCTGGACTGATTTGTTGGTGGAGCTGGACTGCTTTGCTCAGACTCACTGAACCCTCTGTTCCCAAGCTCCATGTCAGTCAGCCCAGATGTGAATCCAGTCCTCTGCTCCACAAGTTTTAGTCTGGAGGAGAGAAGGTTGATAGGGGATGTAATAAATGTTTCTACATATCTGAGGGCTGGGGGTCAGGAGGGAGGGGACAGGCTCTGCTCCCCTGCACCCTGGGATAGTACAAGGGGTAATGGATATCAACTCCAGCACAGGAGCTTCCACCTCAACACGAGGAGGAACTTCTGCACTGTGAGGGTGACAGAGCACTGGAACAGGCTGCCCAGGGGGGTTGTGGAGTCTCCTTCTCTGGAGACTTTCCAGCCCCATCTGGATGTGTTCCTGTGTGACCTGTGCTGGATTCTCTGGGCCTGCTCTGGCAGGGGGGTTGGACTCGATGCTCCGGAGGTGCCTTCCGGACTCGATGATCTCCGGAGGTGCCTTCCGGACTCGATGATCTCCGGAGGTGCCTTCCCACCCCTAGCACCCGTGATCCTCTGAACTCTTGTCCCCGTGACTGCAGCAGGAGTAGGGCTGTGGCTGGTGGGCGCGGGCAGGGCTGTGGCTTGGCAGCAGCCCCGGGCAGGGATTAGCAAGCGGAGCATGTCTCGGCAGCTCTCTTGCTGCTGTCGATTCCCCCCGCCGTGCGCCGACAAAAGGGGAGGAATGAAAGGAAAGGTGGATGAAAAATGGATCAAAGCCGGATGCAGCACAAGCCTCCGTGGGGGTGCTGACTCCTTTCATGTGGTGAAACCTTGTCTGCTGATAGCCATCGCTTCCCTGCCCCTTTCGTACGCTTTGAAGCCATCTATTCCGACTCCTCCCTTTGAAATCACACCGAAGGGAGCCCTCCTCGCTGGCTTTCCAAGCAGCCTCCCCCACTGCCATCCCCATCCCCACCGTGAGGTCCCTGGCAGCTGCCTTGCTGCAGCTTCAGACCCCAGCAGGGGTTAACTGCACCTTTTTTGATGTTATCCTTCCGCTGATGGCTGCCTTCTCACAAACTCACTCTGCCCAGGAAGGAAACAGGAGGAGGGAGCAGCACCACCTCTGTCTTGCTGGGGGTGGGAAATGCTGTTTGCAGCTAGGGAAACAGGGAGAAGGGGAGGTTGGATTTCAAAAGCCTGCTCCATCCTGGTGCCAGCCTTTGCCCAGTGCCTTTGAAAGGTCTCAGAGCAGCTCTTTTTGTGTGTGTGTGTGTGTGTGTGTGTGTGTGAGAAAGGAGCCTGAGGGGCAGAGTCCAGTGGGACACCCGAGGTTCCCATCCACCTAAGTGCTCCCTTTGTGGGCTGCAGAAGGTGACAGATTTTCGTTTATTCGTTGCCCCTTTAACGGGGAAGGCGATTTTGGCCACAGCTGGGGGTCAGCATTCAGCTTGCTCTCAAGCTCTGCCTTCTGCTGGCTGTTAGAGAAATAAAGCTCGGCGGCACCCTGCCTTCTGGGGGCGTCCCACCCTCACTTTTCATGGGGACAACCAGGCTTCCAGTGGCTGCAAGTCGCTCAAGTCCTCCCCGTGCCATGGCTGGGAGCCAAACGTGGGTTCCCCTGTACCCCTGGGCAGAGGCTGCTGCTAAACAAGCAGCTTGGTCCCGTGGGAGGAGGAAAACCCAACAGGAGCTGGGGCTGGAGGTGCTGATCAGGCTGTAGAGGGTCTGAGACCCCAGACCCTCTGTTGATTGTCAGTGTCTGGGCAGTATCCTGCACCCACCACCCTCCTGCATTACTGTGTGGATGTTGTGGGTTCCCTGCAGCAGTCCGAGGGATGGGAGGGACCAGGCATCTCTAGTAGGGTTGTTCAGCCTAGAGAAAAGGAGGCTGAGCCCTTCTGACGCTCTGCAACTCCCTGGAAAGAGGTTGGAGTGAGGTGGGGGAAGCTGGAGATGCTGGTGTGGGATAGTGGGGCAGACAGTGTGGGATACTGGAGTGACTGGCATGGGATGCCAGAGTGGGTCGTGTGGGATGCTGGAGGTGCTGACATGGGCTGCTGGAGTGACTGGTGTGGGATGCTGGAGCAGGCAGTGTGTGACACTGGAGTGACTGGGCAGTGTGGGATGCTGGAGCAGGCAGCATGGGCAGCTGGAGTGACTGGTGTGGGCAGC
Organism: Indicator indicator; assembly: GCF_027791375.1. NCBI lineage: Eukaryota > Metazoa > Chordata > Aves > Piciformes > Indicatoridae > Indicator > Indicator indicator. The sequence continues at coordinate 11,173,783 of NC_072035.1, forward strand.
TGGTGTGGGATGCTGGAGTGACTGGTGTGAGATGCTGAAGTGACAGGTGTGGGATGCTGGAGTGACTGGTGTGGGATGCTGGAATGACTGGTGTGGGATGGTGGAGTGACAGGTGTGGGATGCTGGAGTGACAGGTGTGGGATGCTGGAGTGACTGGTGTGGGATGCTGGAGTGACTGGTGTGGGATGCTGGAGTGACTGGTGTGGGATGCTGGAGTGACTGGTGTGGGCAGCTGGATGACAGGTGTGGGCAGCTGGAGTGACTGGTGTGGGCAGCTGGAGTGACAGGTGTGGGATGCTGGAGTGACTGGTGTGGGATGCTGGAGTGACTGGTGTGGGATGCTGGAGTGACTGGTGTGGGCAGCTGGAGTGACAGGTGTGGGATGCTGGAGTGACAGGTGTGGGATGCTGGAGTGACAGGTGTGGGATGCTGGAGTGACAGGTGTGGGATGCTGGAGTGACAGGTGTGGGATGCTGGAGTGACTGGTGTGGGATGCTGGAGTGACTGGTGTGGACAGCTGGAGTGACTGGTGTGGGATGCTGGAGTGACTGGTGTGGACAGCTGGAGTGACTGGTGTGGGATGCTGGAGTGACTGGTGTGGGATGCTGGAGTGACTGGTGTGGGCAGCTGGAGTGACGGTGTGGGATGCTGGAGTGACTGGTGTGGGATGCTGGAGTGCCTGGTGTGGGCAGCTGGTGTGGGATGGTGGAGTGACTGGTGTGGGATGCTGGAGTGACTGGTGTGGGATGCTGGAGTGACAGGTGTGGGATGCTGGAGTGACTGGTGTGGGATGCTGGAGTGACTGGTGTGGGATGGTGGAGTGACTGGTGTGGGATGCTGGAGTGACAGGTGTGGGATGCTGGAGTGACTGGTGTGGGATGCTGGAGTGACTGGTGTGGGATGCTGGAGTGACTGGTGTGGGATGCTGGAGTGACTGGTGTGGGATGCTGGAGTGACTGGTGTGGGCAGCTGGTGTGGGATGCTGGAATGACTGGTGTGGGATGTTGGAGTGACTGGTGTGGGATGCTGGAGTGACTGGTGTGGGATGCTGGAGTGACAGGTGTGGGATGCTGGAGTGACTGGTGTGGGATGCTGGAGTGACTGGTGTGGGCAGCTGGTGTGGGATGCTGGAATGACTGGTGTGGGATGCTGGAGTGACTGGTGTGGGATGCTGGAGTGACTGGTGTGGGACAGCTGGAGTGCCTGGTGTGGGCAGCTGGTGTGGGATGCTGGAGTGAATGGTGTGGGCAGCTGGAGTGACTGGTGTGGGATGCTGGAGTGACTGGTGTGGGCAGCTGGCAGTGGGAGCCTGGCAGCTGGGCAGGTGGTGCAGCCCTGGCCCTGCAGCCCCTCTGGCAGCAGTGTGTGGGGTTGTGAGGGGGAGCAGCCCCTGCCCAGCCAGCTCAGACAAACCCAAGTGAACACAAAATCAATCAAAGCCTGAGTTGCTGAGGCAATTCCTCTGCCTGCTCCTTGATGTTGGAGTCCTTCAGTCAGAATAAAAAATAATGGGAAAAGATCAAAAGGGGAAGGGAAAGGGGAAGAGCAAGTGGGGGATGCCTCTCTTGGGTGTGCTGGGAAGCAGCTCCCCAGCTCTGGCCCCTGGGGAGAGTGGCCTCTTGCTGCTTTGAGCATCATTTTGGTGGTCAGTGGTGCACCATGGTCCCCCATGGGGCTGGCCAGGATGTGACCATCTCCTGCTCTCCATCCCAAACCCTCTTCCCTGCCACCAGTAGCCTGCTGTGGTTTAAAAGTTTGTCTTAGCCATGAGCCCTGGGCTGGCTCCTCATCCATCACCTCCTGAACCTGCTGCCCTGAAGCCTCTGGGTGGCTTTGCTCAGCTAAGCTCCCATTTCTGCTCGTCCCTGCTCTGGCTGGCTGCTTCCTCAGCACCTTTCCCTTTGGAAAAGGACTGATCCTGCAGATTGATTCCCTATTGATTTTAATCATGAAGCTGGAATGGCTGTGGCTGGATGGAAATCCTGTGCCAGCTCTGTCTGCTGCTGCTCTCCTGCTGTCGGGCACAGCCAGCACCGCTGGGGCTGGGGAAGGTGATCCAGGATTTTGAGGGATTGTCTCCTAATCCCATCAGTTTCCATCAACACATCTGCTAGTTTGCTCCACTGGAGCTCTTGACATTCACAGCTTTCCTGATGCCATGCTGGCAGCAGCAGTCTGGGTCCAGCTGCTTCCTGGCTTGCTCAGAACATCTCCTTGGAGCAGGTCTCCTCTCTGCCCAGTCTCCCTGGGCACCTGGGGACCACTGTGGTGGGGAAAAACAGGTTCAAAAGCCTTGCTTTGAGATCCTTAAAGTTTTGAACTATCTTCTGACCAAAAGAAAAAAGGTCCTCTTATGCTAAATGATGGCCCAAGGGGCAAAGCTGCCAAGCTTTCTGGAGCTGGCCAACCTTTAATGTGCCAAGTGCGGTGGAGAGCTGAGCAAATCCTGACAGCTGCTATTAGCAGAAGCAGGGAGGGCAACCCCAGATCCTACACACTGCAGGAGCTGGGCCACCAAGACCAGGTTTGGTGTCTAGAGAGAGAGAGATGGAATTGTCCCTGAAGGAGAAAGACTGCAGGAGAAGAGGATGGAGTCCTGGGAGGAAAAGCTTAGTGAGTGGTGCTACTCAGATGGACACTGAGGTGGTGCCAGAACCCTTCCCAGCAGTGATGCCTTCAAGGTGAAAACCAACTTTTGATGTGGGTTGACTGAAAATTTCTTTGCTGCAAGAGTGGTCAGGCGTTGGCAAAGGCTGCCCAGGGAGGTGGTGGAGTCACCACCCCTGGAAGTGGATGTGGCTTACTGATGGTGGCTTAGCAGCAGTGGTGGGACTGGAGCTCTAGGTGAGTGGTTGGACTTGATGATCTCAGTGGTCCCTTCCAGCCTCAACAGTTGTATGGTTTTATGATTCTATGACCAATCCAACCCCCTGCAGTCAGCACGGACATCTGCAACTAGAGCAGGTTGCTCAGCCCCCCCAGACAGCCTGACCTGCAATGGTTCCAGGGCTGAGGCATCTCCTACCTCTCTGGACAATGGCTGTGAGGGAAGAGCTGATCCAGCTGTCTTTTGGGGGGGGATGGAAGGCAACTGGGATACACTGATAGAGCACCCTCCACCCACCTCCCCATCCCCTGTTGCAAACAGGAGCTGGTTTGGGGTTTACTTGGGTTTGATTTGGCAGGGGTTGGCCGTGGGAGCAGGCAGATGTGGCCAGGGTTCAGCCTGTGCCCATCTCCACTTGGGCTGACTCTGCCTGAGCCCTTTGTGCCCCCCTCCCCAGTTGGCAGGAAGCAGTTCATGAGGTTTGAGAGTGCAAGCAAGGCTGCAGAGGTGCTGGGCTGTGAGCTGGAGGAGCTCACCACAGCTGTCTTCAAACACCACCTGAAGCAGATCCTGGCACAGGTCACGGCACGGGGCCACCACCATCCCCCAGCAGACCAAAGCCCGGCAGGTACCAGGCTGCTGCAGCCCTTTTGCCTTCCTTCCTGGGTGGGAGGGGGGGTGCAGTGCCCTGCATGGGGGACATGGGGGTCTGCTGAGGGGGGGAGAGGCCATGGGCTCCACTGAAGTGTGATTATTTCATTCTTGGATGGGGCCTTGAGCAAGCTGGGCTGGTCAGAGGTGGCCCTGCCCGTGGCAGGGGGCTTGGAACTGCTGATCTTTAAGGTCCCTTCCAACCCAAACCCCTCAGCCTCCTCTTCTGACTAAACAACTCCAGTTCCCTCAGTGCTCCTCACCAGAGCTGTTCTCCAGACCCTTCATTGCCCTTCTCTGGCCCTGCTCCAGCCTCTCAGTGTCCATCTGGGAGTGAAATATCTGGGATTAATTCAGGGGGGGTGATCCAGGACACGTGTGGCAGAAGGGTGTGAGATACCTCCTGGATTTAGGATCAACCTTTCCAAGCCCAGCTCATCTTCAACAGCAGAACTACAGCTGGAACCCTGCAAGTTGCTCTGATCACAGCAAGGACTTGCAGAGCCAGCCTTTAACATGGCAGTGGCTGAACTCCTCTGGAGGTAAATGATGTGGCTTTGCCTTCTCCTCTCTCTGCCTGTGCCAGGGCCAAAGATGACAGGTGTGGAGTGTGTGGAGGGGATGGCTTCTGGTCTCTATGAAGAGCTCTTTGCTGTGGTTGTCTCACTGATCAACAGGTATGGAACTGCTGGGCATCATGCTGGGGGCATCTGTGATAGCTCCTTTTCTTGGGGCTACCAAAGAGGAACTTTTCTTGGGGGCTTTCTGGAGAGAGAGGGATGGAGCAAGGATGCTGCAAAAAAAGAAAGCTGCCTGGAAATCTCCATCTGGAGTCCCCACTGGCATTTGTATGAGGACATTATCAGCCCCACAGGAGCAATCACTGGGGATGAGGAGCCCCACAGAGCAGCATCTCTGTGCATCTAGGGGCGGACTGGCATGGATGGAGACCTGGCATCTGTGGTGCCTGTGGAGTGGAGAACATCATGGTCTGGAACACTGGAACAGGCTGCCCAGGGAGGTGGCTGAATCCTCATCCCTGGAGGTCTTTAAAAGCCACAGAGATGTGGTGCTGAGGGACATGGTTTAGCACCAGCCTTGGGAGAGTTAGAGAATGGTTGGACTGGATGATCTTAAAGGTCTTTTCCAACCCAAACAAGTCTGAGATTCTCTGATTCTGTGGTGCTGAGAGGAGCTGCTGAGCTTCCTATTGCTAACAGATGTGACTTTGCAGCCTGAACTCAAGGTGGGCAGTATGGGCAGAGCAATAAACCAGCCAGGGAAACCCCACAGTGAGCCCTGCAGGTGTGTGGTAGGAGCAACCTTCCATTAGACCAGGTTGCTCAAGGCCCCATCCAGCCTGGCTGTGAACACTTCCAGGTTTGGAGCCTCCACAACTTCTCTGAGCAACCTGTGTCAGTGCCTCACCACCTTCCTGGGGAAGAATTTCTTCCTAAGCAAGAGGGACAAGCAAAGGAACCGTGCCAGGTGTTGGTGCTTCCTGACCAGGAGACACTGGGAGAAGAGGAGATGGGAAGCACTGGGCTGTGCTGGTGCCCACCCAGGGATGGGAATGTTGTGGGACAGACAATGCCAGCTCCCAAGGGAGAGCCGAGGTGCATCCACGAGTGAAACCTGGTGGTGTGTGTGTCTCTTTCCCCCAGGTCTTTCTCCTCCCAGCACCTCTCCATGGCCTCTATCACAGTGGTGGACACTCCTGGCTTCCACAACCCACGGCACCAGCGGGGAGAGCGAGCAGCAACCTTTGAGGAGCTCTGCCACAACTACGTCCACGAGCGGCTGCAGGCTCTCTTCTACGAGAAGACCTTCCTTGTGGAGATGGAGAGGTACAGAGAGGTGAGGAACCAGGCCTGGGAGCACGTGGGGATGGGCCCTTGGTGACTTACCATGGTGTGACCAAATAACAGCCTCAGTAGGTTGAGTGGGAGGCATGTTGAGGGGGCTGGATGGAGGGGTAGCCTTCAGCTGGGTTGCTCGTTCCCCCTCTTGCCCCACTTGTGGTCTCCTTGGGTATATATGGGACAAGAGGAAGTGGCCTCAGGTTGCACCAGAGAAGGGTGAGGTTGGCTATTAGAAGAACCTTCCTCACTGAAAGGGTTCTCAAACATGTGGAACAGGCTCCCCAGGGAGCTGGTTGACTCCCCATCCCTGGAGGTGTTTCAAAGAGGCAGAGGTGTGGTGCTGAGGTTTAGCCCCAGCCTTGGTAGAGTTAGATGAGGGTTGGACTCCATGACCTCGAAGGTCTTTTCCATCTGAAAGGATTCTGTGATTCTCTGGTTTCAGGCTGCCCTGACATCTCTTTGAACATGCTTGTTGCAGCTCAGGAGGCTTTGTGCCCTTCTGTTAGTGCAGCTGAGCTTTGCCTCAGCTGGTGAGTGATGGAGTCTAGAAAGGGGAATGATAAATTCTTGTAGAAATCAGGGGCAAACAAAGATGAACTCAGCAGGCTTGCAGAAGTTGCTCTGATACCTCTAGCTCTGGGAAAACTGTTGGCTTCTCATGGCTTAATCTTCACACTTCACTTGGCCAAGTGCTGCTGAGTGGTGAGGAATATGCAGCCACTGGCCAAGCTTGAGAAGACAGTGAGCTCACAAAGCTCACCATCCTCCTCCCAGGCCATCTCCTCTTGGCTTTCAGATACCAAACCAGGTCTAGAGCAGAAATCTTCAGGAGGAGCAGCTGAGGAGCTGGGGGTATTCAGCCTGGAAAAAAAGGAGGCTGAGGGGAGACCTTCTGGCTCTCCACCACTCCCCAAAAGGAGGTTGGAGCCAGGTGGGGGTTGGTCTCTTCTTCCAAGAAACAAGAGATAGGAAAATAAGAAATGGCCTCAAGTTGCCCCAGGGAAGGTTTAGGTTGGACATAAGGAATAATTTCTTCCCCTTGAGGGTTGTCAAGGCCTGTCCCAGGCTGCCCAGAGCAGTGGTGGATTGTTCATCCCTGGAGGGGTTTCAAAGCTATGGAGATGTGGTGCTGAGGGCCACGGTTTAGTGGTGACCTGGCAGTGCTGGGTTGAGGGTTGGACTGGATGATCTGAAAGGTTTCTTCCAACCAAAAGCATCCTGTGATTCTCGGACTGAAGCAAGCTTTCAAATAATGTTTTCCAGGAAAATGTTGAGGTGTCTTTTGATCTTCCAGAGCGCTCTCCGCTGGCCACGCTGTCCATCATCGACCTGAGCTCCTCACAGGTAACCTGGCCCCGTGGCCACAGCAGCAGTTGGTTGCTCTGGTTGTGTCTGAAGCGTCCTCTTCCTCAGGAAGAGATCTCAGGGTTGATGTCCAGAGTTGGATGATGCCAGGAGGGTTTCCTGACCCTGCTCTGGCAGCTCTGGGACAGGGGACACAGATGGGCAGCGGTGGTGGGGAGCGGGATGGGAAGAAGGTGGAAGTGGCTGGCCTCTTGCCACCTTGTCAGGTGGGTCACACTTGGAGGGGACCAAGGACCTTGTCACCAAGGACCATCTCCTTTGGGCAGCCACAGGTGCTGACCAGCAGCCCTGGGGCCAGTCGCAAGGGGCTGCTGTGGATCCTGGATGAGGAGGTGCTGATCCCAGGCTCCGGGGACAGCACTGCCTTCGACCGCCTCTGCTCCTACTTCACCACCAAGGGACCCGACCAGGAGGGTAAGGTGGGGTCAGCTCAGCTGCCCATCCTTTGCCATCACCATTTGGCTTGGGAAGTTGAAGAAACCCTGTAGCAGGTGGAACAGCTCCCTGGGGTTTTCTCCTCGGGTGACCTGGGCAGGCTGGAAAGTTGAGTGGAGGGGAACTTCACGAAGCTGAACGAGGGCACGTGTGAGGAAGAATAACCTCCTGCACCAGTACAGGGGAGGGTTTGACCTGCTGGGAAGCAGCTCTGCAGAGAAGGACCTGGGAGTGCTGGTGGACACCAAGTTGCCCATGAGCCAGCAATGTGCCCTTGTGGCCAAGAAGGCGGATGGCATCCTGGGATGCACCAAGAGGAGTGTGGCCAGCAGGTCAAGGGAGGTTCTCCTCCCCTTCTGCTCTGCCCTAGTGAGGCCACAACTGGAGTCCTGGGTCCAGTTCTGAGCTCCCCAGTTCAAGAGAGACAGGGAACTACTGGAGAGAGTCCAGTGGAGGCTACAAAGATGCTGAAGCATCTCTGTGAGGAAGAAAGGCTGAGAGCCCTGGGGCTGGTGAGTGTGCAAGAGGGGATCTGAGAGGAGATGAGCAAGAGCTAAAGGGTGGAGGGCAAGAGGCTGGGGATAGACTCTTCTCAGTGATGCCCAATGACAAGGCAAAGGGCAGTGGGCACAAACTGGGACCCAGGAGGTTCCATCTGAACAGGAGGAGAAACTTCTTTGTGTGAGGCTGCTGGAGCCCTGGAGCAGGCTGCCCAGAGAGGTTGTGGAGTCTCCTTCTCTGGAGAGATTCCAAACCCCCCTGGCTATTGTGATCCTGGGCAAGCTGCTGGGGGTGCCCCTGCTTGAGCAGGGGAGTTGGACTGGATGGTCCCTTCCAGCCCCCACGGTGCTGGGATTCTGTTTGTGGGGTTGTGAGGTGCTGTGCCTGTTGCAGGGGACAGCTGCATCCGGAGGTGTGAGCAGGCTCTGCAGTTTGAGATCTCCCACCAGCTGGGCACCGACCCTGTGCGCTACGACCTCACAGGCTGGGTAGGCAAAGCCAAGCCCAACCTCTCCGCTCAAAATGCCATCCACGTCCTGCAAAGTTCCTCCATGTGAGTACCAGGGGGGTGCCATGGTGCTAGTGGTCATCCCTGTGCTGATGGCTTGGGGCTGACCCCACCATGAGCTGAGGTTGCCAACCTGCCCCAGCTCCAAGAGGCTGTTTATGGTGGGCAGGCCATGTGGATCATCCCAAGAGAGGACCTTGCAGCCTGGCTGAGGTCAGAGGAGCTGCAGGCAGCCAGGATGGGCAATGGCTGAAAGGGGTCCCTGCCTGTTCTCCTGACATACAGCCAAAAGGATTCTTTCTCTTGAGGGTTGTCGAGGCCTGGCCCAGGCTGCACAAGGCAGGGACGGAGTCCCCATCCCTGAAGGGGTTTCAAAGCTGTGGAGATGTGGTGCTGAGGGCTGTGGTCTAGTGGTGCCCTGGCAGTGCTGGGTTAAGGGTTGGGCTGCATGATCTGAAAGGTCTTTTCCAACCAAAACCATTCTGTGATTCATCACGTTCCAAGCTTCAACTGGGGGAAGTTCTAACACTGGTGGCAACTCAGTGCCCCAACCAGAGAGGAACAGGGTGGGGTGAGGCTTGTCCCAGCACCCAGCTCTACTCCACAGCCAGGGGCCCTGCAGCAGCACTGATGCTGAATTTGGGGTGCTGAGCATTGCGCCTGCATGGAAGGGGGCTGGAAGTGGGGCTGGAAGCAGAGCTGGAAGTGGGGCTGGAAGTAGGGCTGGAAGAGGGGCTGGAAGCAGGGCTGGAAGCGGGGCTGGAAGGGGCTGGAAGCAGAGCTGGAAGGGGGGCTGGAAGCAGGCTGGAAGCAGAGCTGGACGGGGGGCTGGAAGCGGGGCTGGAAGTGGGGCTGGAAGCAGAGCTGGAAGGGGGGCTGGAAGCAGAGCTGGAAGGGGGCTGGAAGCGGGGCTGGAAGGGGGCTGGAAGTGGGGCTGGAAGCAGGGCTGGAAGCGGAGCTGGAAGCGGGGCTGGAAGCAGAGCTGGAAGCAGGGCTGGAAGCAGAGCTGGAAGGGGGGCTGGAAGGGGGGCTGGAAGCAGAGCTGGAAGCAGGGCTGGAAGCAGAGCTGGAAGGGGGGCTGGAAGCAGGGCTGGAAGCAGAGCTGGAAGGGGGGCTGGAAGCGGAGCTGGAAGCGGGGCTGGAAGCAGAGCTTGCAGCTGCACCCCCAGCAGCCTGTGCCGTTGCTGCCCCCGACAGCTCCGCGGTGAGGGAGCTGGTGGAGCCCCGCGCACGGGCAGTGCCAGCCTGCCGCGCCGTGGCGGGGCTGGAGGGACGCTCCCAGGCAGCCCTGCGCCGCAACGCCTGTGTCAGGAAGACCTTCGCCAGCAGCTTCGCAGCCGTGAGGAAGAGGTCGGTGTGTGCTCAGCTCAAGCTGCAGGCGGTGAGTCTAGGCACCAGGAGCAGCCTGCCTTGAGGTTGGGTTGTTCGGGGCGCTGCGGATCCCGACGGAACCCCAGGAGGTTGTGTCTGAACAGGAGGTGTGAGGCTGCCCGGAGAGGGTGTGGGGTTTCCTTCTCTGGAGAGGTTCCAAACCCAGCTGGGCATTGTCCCACAGTCCCACAGCACGTTAGAGGTTGGAAGGGACCTCCAGAGATCATCCAGTCCAACCCCCCTGCCAGAGCAGGATCACCCAGGGCAGATCACACAGGAACTCATCCAGGTGGGTTTTGAAACTCTCTGGGCAAGCTGCTGTGGGTGACCCTCCTTGACCTGATGACCTCCAGAGCTTCCTTCCAACCTCACCCATGCGGTGATTCTGTGACCCCCACACTGAGAGCCTGCCTTAGACACACTCCTCCTTGGCAGGAATCCCCTCACCCTGCCTGGACAGGCACCTCCTGCACCATGGGACTGGGGTTCACCACTGCTAGATATAAGTGGGGGTCACTGCTGTATATTTTTGACACTGAGGGTGGTGAGAGCCTGGCCCAGGTTGCCCAGAGAGCTGGGAGATGTTCCATCCCTGGAACCGTTCTGGGTCAGGTTGTCTGGGGTTCTGAGCAACCTGCTCCAGTAGGGGATGTCCCTGCTGACTACAGGGGGGGTTGCACTTTAAAGATCCCTTTAAAGATCCCTTTCCACCCAAACCAGGCTGTGATTCTATGATTGCATCTCCATGTCCCACAGGGCTCTTGGCCCCAGATGCTGTTGTGGTTATGGGTAGCCAGAAGTCCCCCTAGCAGTGCTGTTGCTGAGGGCAACCATCCCAGCCAAGCAAATCCCTGAGCAGATTACACATGCACCTTGCTGGGCCACCACTTAATCCTCTTAAGCACTCAGACAAGTTGACTGACCCTCTGTGCTGGGCACGTGCCAAGCTCCTGCTGATCTCAGCCATAATTAGGTGCCTCAGCTCTCTGGAGGAGATGAGGCTCAGTCTGTGCAGGCTTTGTGCTCTTAGCTCATCCCTGGCAAACCTTTGCCCAGAAACACTCAACCCTGGTAACTCCTTGTAGCCCATCAATGGAAAATGTAGGATTGCAGCAGGAAGGTCCTGCTCAGCATCTGTGACCTGCACCTCGAGCTCGCCTCCATGACCAGGATCTTAGACACTGGAACAGGCTCCCCAGGGAGGTGGTTGAATCCCCTGGAGGTGTTTAAAAGCTGCAGAGATGTGGTGCTGAGGGCCATGGTTTAGCATCAGACCTGGTAGAGGCAGAAAGTGGTAGGGCTGGGTGATCCTCAAGGTCTTCTCCAAGCCAGATGATTCCGTTAGTCTATGATGAAGCTGCTGTTCCTAACATCCACTGGATCTTTGAGGTCTCTGAAGGTGGCTCCTTGCCCACCCACCCTGCTGTGGGTGCACAAGGAGTGTCTCCCACCACCACCACATGCTGCCCCATTGCCCCCCTCCATCCCCACTGACCTCTCCTTGCTTGGCAGGATGCCCTCATCAACCTTCTCCGACGATCCCAGCTGCACTTTGTCCACTGTCTCCTGCCTGGACCAGGGATGGAGGGGCTTGTCCCTCCTCCCCCCACACCACCTGATGCAGCCCCACAGCTGGACATGCCAACCCTGCGAGCCCAACTGGAGGGGACCCAGCTCCTGGATGCTCTTCGCCTCCACCGCATTGGTAGGGCTGTTCCTCCACCGCTGCCATCTGCCATGCCCATGCCACCCACCCATGCTGCTGTGCCCACAGCTTGGCCCTTACACACTTCAGGAAGGCCCTAAGTTTTTGTGGCTGCTTTTTGCCAGGGTTCCTGCAGTGCTGCCAGGTGGCACAGCCTGGCATAGTGGCTGAACCTCAACCTCTGGTGGGGTTCCTCCATGCTCCCCTTGAAGCATCAGGCTGGACCTGCACTGGCCCTGGTCACAGTCCGTGCCATGGGGAGAGGGATCTATGCAGGAGCATCTCCTGCATCACAGGAAGCACTGGGATGGCATCTGGCCACCTCAAGTGTATCTCTGCTGCTTCTCCACTCCTTCCACCTTGCCCTCACTGCAGGGGCTTATGTCCACTCCAGGCATCTCCCTGGGTTCCCACCACCTGTGACACCTTTTGCTGTCAGGACATTGCCACCCTTTGCAGAACACCCCCCCCCCCCACACACACACACTTCTGGTTCCCTCCCCAGTGTTTCACTGCAAGCCACAAGCCCCCTGGGCTGGCAGGGCCACCACCCATGTCTGTTTGTCTGTCTGTCTGTCCGTCCCCAGGGTATGCAGACCGCCTGCTCCTGACCCAGTTCCGACGGCGCTTCCAGGTGCTGGCTCCAGATGTCATGAAGAAGCACTCCTCTGCCTATGAGGTGCCAAATGAGAGCAAGGTACCTGCAGGGCTGGGCTGGGCTGGGGAGCAGAAGCTGAGAGCCTCCTGATGGGTTCTGCTGGTGGTGGAGCTCTTCCAGCCCTCCCCAACGTGGTTCCTTTGAGCTTTCCTTGCAATGAGGAACAATTCCTGGAGCTCCTCACAGGCAGCCTGTGGTCTGGTGTTGCCCATACCCTGTGTGAGCCTGGTTGTCCTCTCTCCAAACGAGCTATCTCACCCTGACCTGGGTGGCTGGAGTGGGGTGGGGGTTGGTCTCTTCCAAGGATAAAGCAACAGAACAAGAGAAAATGGTTTCAAATTGCACCAGGGGAGGTTTAGGTTGGACATGAGGAAAAATTTCTTCTCCTTGAGGGTTGTCAAGGCCTGGCCCAGGCTGCCCAGGGCAGTGGTGGAGTCCCCATCCCTGGAGGGATTTCAAAGCTGTGGAGATGTGGTGCTGAGGGCCATGGGTTGGTGGTGCCCTGGCAGTGCTGGGTGAAGAATTGGACTGGATGATCCAAAAGATCTCTTCCAAGCAAAACTATTCCATGATTCCCTTGCAACAGGCAGGAGTGATCCAAGCACAGGGCTGTGCCCTGCACGGGCGCAGCGTCACGCAGCGCTGGGTTGCACGGGGGATGGGCTCTTCGTGCTGTGCCTCTTCACCCATCCCATGCATACCTGAGCAGGGTGGGACGTGTGTCCTCCAGCAGCCAGCAAGGCTCTTCTGGCAGAGCAGCCAAGCTCAGCTCCTCATCCTGGAGTCTGTCTCCCCAGGGAGTGTTTTTGCAGAAGCATTGAACACGGCAGGCGTGGGCTGCGTCACCGACGTTAGTGCACCGTGGAGAGGACTTGGAGCAATCAGCCTGGAGATGAAGCCTCTTACTGCTACTTTCTAGTGCTCAGGAGGAAAGGGCTTTCAAAAATCTCCTTGCTGAGGGCTATGCCACTGTCTCCAGAGCTCTGGCTGTGTGCCTGGTTGGTCTGGTTTTACAGAGGCAGGGCACAAAGAGTGGGTCTGGAGGGCATGTGTGGAGGGCAGGATCATGGAACTACAGAATGGTTTGGGTTGGAAGGGACCTTCAAGGGTCATCCAGTAAAACCTTCTTGCAGTCAGGGACATCTGCAACTGGAGCAGATTTCTTGGAGCCCCAGACAACCAAGGATGGGGCATCTGCCACCTCTCTGGGCAACCTGGGCCAGGCTCTCACCACCTTCACTGTCAAACATTTCTTCCTTCTCTCCAGTCTGTATTTCCCTATTTTACTTTCAAACCATCACCCCTTGTCCTGTCTCAACAGGCCCTGCTCAAAACTCTGTCCCCAGCTTTCTTCTAAGTGCTAAAATGCCCCCAGAAGGTCTCCCTGGAGCCTTCTCTTCTCCAGGCTGAACAACCCCAACTCTCCCAGCTTGGCCTCACAGCAGAGGGCTTCCAGCCCTCCCATCATTGCTGTGACCTCCCCTGGCCCTGCTCCAACAGCTCCATATCCTTCTTGTCTTGGGGGCTCCACAGCTGCCCCCAGCAGTGCAGGTGGGGTCCCGGCAGAGTGGAGCAGAGGGGCAGAATCCCCTCCCTCTACCTGCTGCCCACTCAGGACAGTTTGGCTCTGGGCTGGGAGTGCACAGTGCCACTTCATGTCCAGCTTTTCACACTCCACCACCACTCTCAAGTCCTTTGCCAGCCCTTCACCCCCACCCTCACCTGATTGTGGTCCAAGCCCCCCTGCACTCCTGTGCTGCATCCCCACCTCCCCCTGCTGCACCCTCAGCTGCAGCTCTGCTGCTTCAAGGTGCTCCTGCATCCGTGCAAACACATTTCTCACGTGGCTTTGTCCATCCTGGAGGAGATGATCCTGCTGGGGGATGTGATATGGAGTGAAGTATTAGCAGAGGATTTTTGTCACTGCTTCTGCAGCTCTGGGATTTTCACATCTCTCATTTGTCCAGACAGTGTTTGCTGCCCTGGGGGAACGTTCGCTGCTGCTGGTTGTTGCGTCCTTCACGTTGGTCCAAAGCTCAGAGTAATTGAGTTCAGGCTTCTCCCACAGCTCAGGGCTAATCTCCTGCATGGCTCAGTTCTGTGCTTCTGTGCTGCTGAGCTCAGGGGGAGAACTTGATGCTTTCCCTGCTGCTTTCAGCTTCGTGGGCTGAGCTGTTGGGGGAGCACCAAGGGCTCGCAGCCAAGCAGTGCAGTTGGACCCTGGCTGGGTGGTGCTGGGATGGATTCTTTCTTTCCCTTGAGTAGCCTCCTTCCATGGGCACCTGTGCATTGGGATGGCAGCAACAGGGGGAAAAAAAAATCTCACAGCTGTAGCAGTTGTAGATCTCCCCTCTCCATGCTGCCCAAAGCCCCTTCCAGAGACCTGGTGCTTTTCAGTCTGGAAAAGAAAAGGCATAGAGGTGATTTAATAAATGTTTATAAATATCTGAGGGCTGGGGATCAGGAGGGAGGGGACAGGCTCTGCTCACTTGCACCCTGTGATAGGACAAGGAGCAATGGATGCAAGCTGCAGCACAGGAGGTTCCACCTCAACACAAGGAGGAACTTCTTTGCTGTAAGGGTCACAGAGCACTGGAACAGGCTGCCCAGAGAGGTTGCAGAGTCTCCTTCTCTGGAGACTTTCAAGGCCCATCTGGATGTGTTCCTGTGTGGCCTGAGCTAGTTTGTATGGTCCTGCTCTGGCAGGTGGCTTGGACTCAATGATCTGTTTGGGTCCCTTCCAACCCCTGGCATCCTGTGATCCTTCCATGGCAGAAAGTCCTTCTGGTACCAGGACTTGGGGCTGGGGAAGCTGCTTTGGGGATGCTCTTGGGCTGGGTGAGTGCACTGCTGGATGGGTAGGAGGAAAGGAGAGCACAGCTGTGTGCCCATAAGGTAGATACACCCTTCCTGGGTGCCTATAAACTGGAGGCACCCTTCCTGGGTGCCCATAAACTGGGTACACCCTCACTGGATGCCCAGGAGGTGGATGAACCCTTATTGGGTGCTCATAAGGACCAGGGGTCTCTGTGTCTGGTTTCAGCAGGCTCATACCAGAGTGTAAATGACTTCTGAGCAGTTCTGTGATGTTCTGGTGTTCTCCTTCTCCACAGGCTATAGAGGAGCTCTTCCAGGCACTGGATCTGGAGAAGAAGAGCGTTGCCATAGGACACAGCCAGGTATGATGATTCTGATCTCTGCTTCCCAATTGCTCCCAGTGCACAGCCAGCCCCACACTACCTGCCCAGAGCATCCCAATCTGGGGAGAATGCCTCACCTCCCCTGCTCCCCATGGCATCTGAGTGGAGTGAGAAACCAAACCCCACCTAGAGTACTGTGTCCAGTTCTGGGGCCTCCAACACAAGAAGGACATGGAACTGATGGAGCAGGTCCAGAGGAGCCTGCAAAGATGATCTGGCCAGGCTGGATGGGGCTCTGAGCAACCTGCTGTAGTGTGAGGTGTCCCTGCCCATGGCAGGGGGGTTGGAACTGGATGACCTTTGAGGTCCTTTCCAACCCTAACAATTCTATGATTCTATGATCAGAGGGCTGGAGCACCTCTCCTTTGAAGATAGGCTGGGAGAGCTGGGAGTTGTTCAGCCTGGAGAAGAGAAGGCTCCAGGGAGACCTCAGAGCTGCATTTCAATATCTGAAGGGGACCTACAGGAAGGCTGGGGAGGGACTGCTTAGAAGGGGTTGTGGGGTAGGATGAGGGGCAATGGTTTGGAACTGGAGCAGGGCAGATTTAAGTTGGACATCAGGAGGAAATTCTTCACAATGAGGGTGGGGAGACACTGGAATAGGTTGCCCAAGGATGTGGTTGAGGCCCCATCCCTGGACACATTCAAGACCAGAGTTGGTGGAGCCCTGAGCAACCTGCTCTAGTTGGGGATGTCTCTGCTGACTGCTGACAGGTCAAGATGACCTTTGAAGGTCCTTTCCAACCCAGTGCATTCTGTGATGCTGTGTGGTTGTGGTGTGGTCAGCACCCTGCTGAGCCAGGCAGGTTCAAGGGTTCTGGCAGCAGCAGCATCTGAACTTACACGTGGTAATCTTGAGGAGGACAGGTTTAGATTGGACATTAGGAAGAAATTCATTCCAGTGAGAGTGGAGAGACACTGGAACAGGTTGTGCCCAGGGAGGTTGTGGATGCCTCCTCTCTGGAAGTGCTCAAGACCTTACTGGATGAGGCCTTGAGCAGCCTGTTCTAGTGGAAGGTGTCCCTGCCCATGGCAGGGGTTTGGGACTAGATGATCTTTAGGGTCCCTTCCAACCCAAACCATTCTATGAATCTCAGCTGAAAATGAAGCTTGCTTGCTGTCAGCCCATGGAGTCTGTAAAGAATGAGGTCACTCAACAACCCTGTGGAGCAAACCCACCTTTCCTTTCTCCTGCATGGAGCAGCCTGCAGTTCTCTCTTCTGTGAAGCCCTGGTGCTCAGTCAATAAGGCAGCAGCAGCTCTGCTCACATCTCCTGCTGGAGGAGTCAGGCTTTTGCCTTCCCTTTGAGCATCGATTTCTGTACTGGCTTCTGGAACTCCCAGGCTTGGGAAGTTAATAGAGACACTAATGAGACAATCAAAGGAGTGGTGGAGCAATCATGGCATTATCTCAAGGAAGGGAGTTTCCTCTGAATTGTCCTTTGATTTGGTTCGTCAGCCTTCAAACAGCAGCTCCTTGGGTCTGCCACAGGCCTCCCAAGGCTGATTGGGGTTTTTTGTTCTTCATTTGCATAACAGCAGCTGGCAATGATCAGCCCCATATCCCCAGAGAGATCTGACACGCAGAGAGATCTGACACCCAGAGATGTCCTACACCACCAGAGGTCTTACCCTGAGACATCAACACTGAGCTAAATTCAATGGCATCAGCAACTCAGAGAATTGTAGAACGGTTTCAGTTGGAAAAGGTCTTAAAAAACATCTAGCTCCAACTCCCTGCCACAGGCAGGGACACTTTCCACTTGACCAGGGTGCTCAAGGCCCCATCCAACCTGGCTTTCAACACCTCCAGGGAGGGGGCATCCACAACCTCCCTGGGCAACCTGTTCCAGTGCCTCACCACCCTCATGGGGAAGAACTTCTTCCTCATGTCCTCTCTAAATCCAGCTTCTTCCAGTATGAAGCCATCACCTCTCATCCTGTCACTCCATGCCTTTATCAAAAGTCCCTTCCCTGCTCTCCTGTAGCCCCCTTCAAATCCTGGGAGGCTGCTCTGAGTTCTCCTCAGAGCCTTCTCTTCTCAAATCCTGTGCTTAGTTCTGGTTTTCCTGTTCCTTTGCTCCTTTGCTGCTCTCTGTGTATCTGTGCTGGCAGTGATGCCCCTGCCAGGGAAGGTGGCTCTGCTCTCCTTGCAGTGGGTGGGACATGGCCAGTGGCCCAAGGGAAGAGCTTTGAGGACTTGCAGCTACCTGATGGTTGATGCCCAGGATGACAATGTCCAGGTGGCTTTGGAAGCACTCCAGAGAAGGAGACTCCACAACCTCTCTGGGCAGCCTGCTCCAGGGCTCCAGCAGCCTCACATCAAAGAAGCTGCTCCTCCTGTTCAGATGGAACCTCCTGGCTTCCAGTTTGTGCCCACTGCTCCTTGTCCTGTCACTGGGCACCACTGAGAAGTGTCTGGCAAGAAGGAGGAGTCAGAGGAGGCAGGGGCAGAGCAAATGCCCAGTGTGCACAGTGTAAGGCCAGGTCCCACAGGACAATCATCAGCTGAGTTCCCAGGATGTCACTGGGACCTGGACAACCCCACATAGCCCATTTTGGTGGTGCTCAGGAGTAGGAGATGTAGGGATGGGTGGAAAGTGCTCTCTGGGTCATGCAGGAATCCTGCTGCTGCTCCTGGGGACAGGATGGAGCTGTGGCATAGGATGGAGCTGTGACATAGGTCACCCTTACTGTCCCGTGAGTGTCCCCAGGGAGACTGGTGCCAGGGCCACCTTCCTTGCATGGAGCAGATGTGCACTGTGGGTCTGGCTGGGTAGGGCTGGAATCATTTCCTAGCCCAGCACTTTGGGCTTGCCCAAGGCCCTTCGGTCTCCTGCAGATCTCAGGGGAGGCTGCCAGGCCTTAGCCAGAAATGTGTCCTGCTGGCTGCAGGCAGGTTTCAGACCCTGTCCTGGTCCTGATATAACCTCTGTTGCTTGGTGCCAGGTTTTCCTGAAGCCAGGAGTCCTCTCCAGACTGGAGAAGCAACGTGACAAGCTGATAGCCAAGAACATGATCCTGCTGCAGGCTGCTTGCAAGGGCTTCCTCAGCCGCCAGAAGTTCAAGAGGTTGAAGGTACCAATCCCATGGGGTTTGGATATCCTGTGCCCACCAAATGCCAGGCTCTGGCTGCTGCAGAGGCTCAGTGCTGCTGTGGCATGGCCCACAGCATCCAAGCTGCAGCTCTTTTGAGCAGAACAGGCTGCCCCTTTGAAGGTCACTCACCTTGCCATGCCCCATGGGCAGACATAGAAGCATAGAATTGTTAGGGCTGGAAGGGACCTCAAGGATCAGCCAGTCCCAACCCCCCTGCCATGGGCAGGGACATCTCACACTAGGTCAGGTTGCTCAGAGCCACATCCAGCCAGGCCTTAAAATCCTCCAGGGATGAGGCTTCCATTACCTCCCTGGGCAACCTGTTCCAGTGTCTCACCACCCCCATGGGGAAGAATTTCTTCTAACATCCAATCTGAATCTACCCATTTCTATTTTTGCTCTATTCCCCCCAGTCCTATCACTCCCTGACACCCTAAAAAGTCCCTCCCCAGCTTTCTTGTAGCCCCCTTCAGATACTGGAAGGCCACAAGAAGGTCTCCTGGGAGCCTTCTCTTCTCCAGACTGAACAGCCCCAACTCTCTCAGTCTCTCCTCATAGCAGAGGTGCTCCAGCCCTCTGATCATCCTCATGGCCCTTCTCTGGACACCTTCCAGCACCTCCAGATCCTTCTTGTAGTAGAGGCTCCAGACCTGGATGCAGTACTCCAGGTGGGGTCTCCCCAGAGCAGAGCAGAGGGGGAGAATCACCTCCCTGGCCCTGCTGGCCACACTTCTCCTGATGCAGCTCAGGCTCTGGTTGGCTTTCTGGGCTGCAAGCGCACACTGCTGGCTCCTGTTGAGCTTCTCATCCCCCAGCACCCCCAAGTCCTTTTCTTCATGAGATGCTGTGCTCCTGACCCGAGATGCTGTGCTGCCATCTCCTGAAGCGCAGAGCTCCTCCACCACCTCACCCCTCTCCACCCCAGTGCCCCAGGCTGGTCTTTCCTGAAGGGCTTGGGTGAGGGCAGGCCGTGGGACACCTCTGGCTGTGTCTCCCCACAGATCCAGCGCCTGGCTGTGCGCTGCATCCAGAAGAACCTGGTGGTGTTCCAGGCGGTCAGGCACTGGTCCTGGTGGCAGCTGCTGAGCCGTGTGCGGCCCCTGCTCAGCGTGAGCCTCGCGGATGAGCAGCTGCACGCCAAGGAAGTATGCTCCGAGGGGCAGGAGGGAATGGGATGGGGGAGCAGAACGGGATGGCTGGGGAGCGCTGGGATGGGATAGGGTGGGTTGGGATAGGGTGGGATGGGACGGGGTGGGATGGGATAGGGTGGGATAGGGTAGGATGGGATGGGATGCTATGGGATGAGGTGGGATAAGATAGGGTAGGATGGGATGGAGTGATACAGGATGGGGTGGTATGGGGATGGGGTGGGATGGGATAGGGTGGGGTGGGATGGAGTGGGATGGGATGGGGCGGGATGGGGATGGGATGGTATGGGATAGGGTGGTATGGGGTGGTATGACGTGGGGTGGAATGGGGATGGGGTGGTATGGGATGGGGTGGAATGGGGTGAGGTGATATGAGATGGGGTGAGATGGGGTGGTATGGGGATGGGGTGGGATGGGGATGGGGTGGTATGGGATGGGGTGGTATGGGATGGGGTGATGGGTGGGATGAGATGGGGTGGGTGATGAGATGGGGTGGGTATGGGATGGGGTGGGATGGGATGGGGTGGTATGGGATGGGGTGGGGTGGGATGAGATGGGGTGGGATGAGATGGGGTGGTATGGGATGGGATGGTATGGGATGGGGTGGGATGAGATGGGGTGGGATGAGGGATGGGGGTGGTATGGGATGGGGTGGTATGGGATGGGATGGGGTGGGATGGAATGGGGTGGGATGAGATGGGGTGGGATGGGATGGGGTGGGATGAGATGGGGTGGTATGGGATGGGGTGGGATGAGATGGGGTGGGATGGGGTGGTATGGGATGGGGTGGTATGGGATGGGATGGGGTGGGATGGAATGGGGTGGGATGGGATGGGGTGGTATGGGATGGAGTGGCACGGGGATGGGGTGGTATGGGGATGGGATGGGTTGGGATGAGATAGGGTGGTATGGGGTGGTGTAAGATGGGGTGGTCTGAGATGGGTGGTATGAGATGGGGTGGTATAAGGGGGTGGTATGAGATGGGTGGTATGGGATGGGGTGGTATGTTATGGGGATGGGGTGGTATGGAAATGGGGTGGTATGGGATAGGGTGGTATGGGATGAGATGGGATTCTACAGGGGCTCTGCCTGGCAGGTCAGCCACATTGGAAGCCACTTCTGTCAGGGCAGAGATCTTTTTGTCACCATCTAGAAGTCACCATCTCCATTTCCCCCCCTCCCCCCCCCCCCAAGTAATGTGTTCTGCAGAGGTGTGGAGGGAGAGGCAACTCTCCTTTCTGAGAGGGACAGAAGCAAACACACCACTTCCCTGTGGCCAAAGCCCCATCCCAGGGCTGTGGCAGCCCCACTGCCCCCCACGTGCCCCCTGGGAGCTTGCTGAGGCTGGATCCACTGCAGCCAGCCCCTTGGGGACAGGTGCTCCACATCCCTCTGTGAGATGATGGATGATGAGCAGCCAAACACATCCTCAGTGTAGGGAACTCTGCTCTGTGCTGTCACCAGAGCTCTGCTGGCTTCCAGCTGTGCTGCCACTGCTGATGGGGGACATTAATGGGCATTTTCTGACCCAGAAAAGCCACCTTTGGCCTCTCTGCACTGGTCTGAGACCTGCACCAAATTCTCAGTCTGTCTTCCCTGGAGTCCTGCTCCTCCTCTTGCCTTAGTGAGGGTTTAACAAGATTTTTTCAGGCTGATTCAGAGAAAAAATAAAAGCTGCCCAAGCCTCTGTGTGTCTCTCCAAACCCACCCAGGAATGATCAGGCCCCATCACCCCTTAACCCCTGGTTTTATCACAGCTCTGCACGTTCTGCTTCTGCTCAGCATTGGACATCAAAGCAGGACCAGGCTCCACTGAGCAGCTCCTTCAGGCTGCCCAAAAAAGCATCACAGAAAACAATGTTCCTCTGTGATAACCTTGCCAGGGCCCCAGGAATGCTCTGAGAGCAGCTCTGAGGCCTTTGGCTGCTCATCCCAAGCCTTTGAGGTTTTTTTTTTTGCCTTCTGGTGCAAACGTGCTCTGACACACACCAGAGCTGACATTCCCTCCGACGAAATCCATGTCAGGAGCTGCAGCCCCAGCAATCTGCAGCCTTCAAAGATGCCTGGTGAATTGTCTTAATAAGGCAGCCACGTCTATCCTACTTATTTTGAACAGAAACAGAGGGGGTTTGGTGTTTTTTGGGGGCTTTTTCTTTTCTTTCATAAGTAAACCAAGCATGCTGGAGCTCTTGGTGGACCTTTCCTTTCCAATCTTCCCTAGGAGGAGCTGGCGGCGCTGAGAAAGAAGCTGGAGAAATCTGAGCAGGCTTGCAGTGAGCTCAGGCAGACCACAGAGAAGCTGGAGAGCAAGGTAGACACCCTCCACACCCCTCCTCCAGAAATTCCTCCCCTGTTTGGAAAAGGAGCCACCTGGGGATAAATGTAAAAGCAGAGAACCAGACTGGTTTGGGTGGGAGAGGACCTTTAAAGGTCATCCAGGCCAACCCCCTGCACTCAGCAGGGTCACCTTCAACTAAAGCAGTCTGCTCAGAGTCCCAAACCTGTAATGGTTGCAGGGATGTTCTGCTAGCACCGTAACAGCAGGATGTGGCCAGCAAATCCATCACAGCAGGAGAAGCTGAGGGTTGGGTGGGGACAGGGTGACCGCAGCCAGCTGTGGCTCTCCAGGCAGGACCCAGATAAGCTGTGGTGCCCTGCAGCAGCACCCAGGGGCCCTGCTGGGTGAGATTCCCCCCCCCCCTGCCAGCACAGTGGGTGCTCCATCTGCTCCCAGAGAGCAGCCAGGATGCTCTGGGAATGGACCATTCCTGGGGGTGTCCCCAGGGAAAGCCTCCTGTCCCCTCCAGCAAGGAGAGCTGTCAGCTCGCGCTGGCACCAGCGTGTGAGGCTGGAAGGTGGCCACGTGAGTGTCATCCCTGCTGCTGACACAGGCTGTAATTAGAGTGGGGAATGACACACAGATGGATCATGTTCTCCCTGAGCTCTCAGGAGCACGCTCACCAACCTCTGCTGACACCAGGAGTGGCTGAGCTGCGTGGGATGAATGCTAATGGCAAGGAGACGGCGTGCAGGAGGAGTGCTCTGCCTGCCCCCTGCCTCTCAGCATGAGCACAGAATTGCCTGGTTGGAGAAGACCTTGAGATCATTGAGTCCAACCATAACATCTCCCTGTACACAACTCTTAGACCATGTCCCTAAGCTCCTCGTCCAAATGTCTTTAAACCCCTCCAGGGACGGGGACTCCACCATTGCCCCGAGCAGGCTGCCAGAAAACCCTTTTGAGGAAGAAAATGTTCCTCATGTCCAGCCTAAACCTCCTCTGGGGCAACCTGAGGCCATGTCCTCCAACTATGGAGTCACATCAACTGTGGACTTGAACTTGTTAGATCACAGGATGTCAGGGGCTGGAAGGGACCCAAACAGATCATTGAGTCCAAACTCCCTGCCAGAGCAGGACCATACAATGTAGCTCAGGTCACACAGGAATGCATCCAGATGGGCCTTGAAAGTCTTCAAAGAAGGAGACTCCACAAGCTGTCTGGGGAGCCTGTTCTAGTGCTCTATAACTCTTACAGTAAAGAAGTTCCCCCTTGTGTTGAAGTGGAACCTCCTGTGCTGCAGCTTGCATCCGTTGCTCCTTGGATGCCACAAGGAGCCTGTGCAAGGGGGGCTGCAAAACATGAAGTGCCTTAAAATGTCATTGGATGGAGGGAAAGGAGCACTGGGAGCCTGCTGGTGCCAGCTGCTGGCAGCACAGCCATAGCAGACAGCCACGCTGGGCACTGCCTGGCTTCCCACTGGTGACACTGGGTGGCTGCTGGTGTGCACTTACCACATACCCTAAGCACAGGCAGCTGTCAGAGGACAGTGGTGAGGGCACTTGGGTGGATGAAAGGTGGCTGGCCACCCCCTGATGCCCAGGCTGACTCCTGTTGACCTCCAGATCATCGACCTGACGACGGAGCTGTCGGACGAGAGGTACAAGAGCGATGCCACCTGCCAGGTCCTGGATGGGGAGCGGGCAGAGAGGCTGAGGGGTGCCCGAGAGCTGCAGGAGCTGCAGGTAGGAGAGCCCTGAGCCATGGGGCCGTGCTGGTGGCCATGCCACCCTCTTGACACAACCTCACTGGACCTGAGGGCATGGGGAGAGCTGCTCCTTTCCTTCCGTGGGTTTCTCCAGAGCAAACATGACCAAGTGCAGAAGAAACTGGAGTCAGTGGAAAAGCAACTGGAGGAGGCCCAGCAGCTGGTTCAGCTGCGTGAGATGAAGATAAGTGGCTCTGGAGGAGGTAGGGATGTCCCTAAGCAGGGGATGCACGTTCTGGGCACCTAGATTGACCTGTGGGGCTGCAAAGCTTCTTCCAGTGGGTAGAGGTCCTCAAGAAATGCTGCTCCCCCAAGCCCCATGTCACCTCAGTCTGGTTTTGGTACCCTGTCATTGGTCATCCAGCAGGAGGGATGGGGATACAGAAAGAGAATCAGGGCAAAGGGTGCTGCTGGCTCTACCTGGCACTCCTGGCAGCTCATAGTGTGCTTGAAGCATGTGTTGGATTGATGAGGAAGCTGCTGAGATACGAGTGGGTTGGGATGGGATGGGATGGGATGGGATGGGATGGGATGGGATGGGATGGGATGGGATGGGATGGGATGGGATGGGACGGGATGGGATGGGATGGGACGGGGTAAGCATGCATGCTTTGCCTAGGGTTGGGGTACATGGTAGGTTGGACACGAAGGACAATTTCTTCCCCTTGAGGGTTGTCAAAGCCTGGCCCAGGCTGCCCAGGGCAGTGGTGGAGTCCCCACCCCTGAAGGGGCATCAGAGCTGTGGAGATGTGGTGCTGAGGACTGTGGTTCAGTGGTCACCTGGCAGTGCTGGGTTAATGGTTGGACTCAATGACCTTGAAGGTCACTGAAGGTTTGAAGGTCTCTTCCAACCAAAACAACTCCATGATCCTGTGTGAGCTGGGACAGCTGCACCTTATGAGCTGGGTACTGGTGCTCCTGCCATGTGGGAGCTGTGGTGTCATTGGGCATTCACCCATCTGAGCCTGGCATGGCCTGAGCACCCACCCAGCCCTGTGGGTGTCTGTGCCTTGGCAGAGGACGAGTGGCAGGTGCGCTTCGACTGCGCCCAGACGGAGATCTCCTTCCTGCGGAAGAGGCTGGCACAGCTGGAGGAGCGGCTGGACTCCGAGCTGGGAGCCAGGACAGGGCTGGAGCAAAAGGCAAGCTGCTGGCTTTGGGAGCAGGAGGGGTCAGGCATTCCCCAGGGACACACTGAGGAGCCAGGGGTGCAGCTGGATGTCCTCTCTTTGGTGCTGACCAGGTGAAGCTTCACAGAGCTGAGGCTAAGGAATGCAGCTGCTTGCTGCTGCTGCTCTCACTGAGCACCTGAAAAAGTTCCTTTTCATAGAATCACAGAATGGTTTGGGTTGGAAAAGCCCTCTAAGATCATTGAGTCCAGCCAGCAGCCCAACACCACCATGGCCATTGAACCATGTCCCAAAGTGCCATGGCCATATGCTTCTTGAACACCTCCAGAGGTGGTGACTCCACCTCCTGCCTGGCTAACCTATTCCAATGCCTGAATGATGCCAAAAGTCAACCTTGGCCAAGCCCAGGAGTGAGCATGGGCTTGGGAAGCTCTGGAGTGGGGAGGGAATGAGTGGTGAGTCTTGAAGCTTTTGGGTTGTGCTTGCACCATCATCACTGGAACAAGTTGCCCTCCCTGGAAGCATTCAAGACCAGGTTGGATGAGGCCTTGAGCAACATGGTCTAGTGGAAAGTGTCCCTGCCCAAGGCAGAGGGTTGGAACTGGATGATTTGGAAGCTCCCTTCCAACCCAACCCATTCTGTGATTCGATGATCTGTCCCCACAAAGAGCTGCCAGTGTGAGGAGCTGGCAGGTCCCAAGCTTTGCCATCAGGAGGGGAAAAAGCCCAAGTGCCTGGAGGCAGGGCTCCTGTCCTGAGGATGAGCTGAAGCAATGGGTGTTATTCATGGGCCATTCAAGAGCAGGCAGAGAAGCAGCCCAGTCCTAAGAGCTTGAGTAAAGCTAAAGCAGCTCATTTGCTTCCCCAGGAGCTGGCCTGGTGTTACAGGCTTCATTAACACCACTCCTGGGCTTGTTTAAAGTCAGTCCTTAGTGGGGCCATCCTCTGGCTGCTGAGAGAGCTCTGCCTGCCTCTCTGGCCACAAAGTGATGTGAAGCCTTGGAGCATCCAGCTCCTTGGCTCCAGCAACGGCATCAGACCTCCACCCCTGGGGCTGACTGAGCAGGAGGGATGGGGTGGGATGGGATAGGGTGGGGTGGGATGAGATGGAACAGGGTGGGATAGGATGGAATAGAGTGGGATGGGATAGGGATGGAATAGGGAGGGATGGGATGGAATAGAGTGGGATGGGATAGGGATGGAATAGGGAGGGATGGGATGGAATAGGGATGGAATAGGGTGGGATGGGATAGAATAGAGTGGGATGGAATAGAGTTGGATGGGATGGGATGGGATGGAATAGGGTGGGATGGAATAGGGTGGGATGGGATGGAATAGAGGGGGATGGAATAGGGTGGTGTGGAATAGGGTGGGATGGGATGGAATAGAGTGGGACAGAATAGGATGGGATGGGATGGAATAGGGTGGGATGGGATAGAATAGAGTGGGATGGAATAGGGTGGGGTGGGATGGGATGGGATGGGAATGGGATGGGGATGGGATGGGATGCTGCCAGCAGACCTGGAGTGTAAGGGGTCCAGGCACTTAAATCTGTCCTTGTTTGCTGAAAGATCTCTAAGTCCCCTGGTGCCAGAGAGCGGTCCAGCCCCATATGGGGAGTGACTACATGGTCCCCGTGCTGTAGGGCTCCTCCACGGCTCACCCTCACCTCTCCCCACAGCTTGCTGAGGCACAAGCAGCCTGTGAGGCAGCCAAGAAGATGTCCCAGCAGCTGCGGCGGCGGTGCCGGCGCCTGCTCTGCGAGCTGGAGGACGCCAGGGTGCTCGCCGAGAGCCTGCAGACCCGCGGCCATGAGCTGGAGAAGAGGCAGAAGAAGTGAGGCTGGTGGGGACACCTGGCAGGGAAGGGGACAGGGATGCTTGGGGTGGCTTTGAAGAGCCACTCTTTCCATCCACGTTGGCTGCTGGAGGTTGCACCAAGCCAGGAGGTTCCTTTTGACGTCTCCTTGGTGTGGGACTGTGAAATGCCTCCAGAGTAGGATTGTTCCCAACATAAGGGTCTCAGGTTGTGCCAGGGGAGGTTCAGGTTGGACATTAGGGACAAATTCTTCACAGAAAGGGTTGTCAAAGACTGGGACTGGCCACCTGGGGAGGTGGTGGAGTCCCCATCCCTGGAGGTGGCTGTGGTGCTGAGGGGCATGGTTTAATGGCAGGAGCTTAGCAGTAGGGGTGGGATTGTGAGCTCCAGGTGAGCTGTTGGACTTGATGATCTCCAAAGCCTCTTCCAGCCTCAACAGTTCTATGGTAGCACTTGGTGGCATCATGGAGAGAGCTGCCTGGTTCCCAGGTCACTGAGTGTTGGGGCACTCTCATGCTCCAGCTTTGATGTGCCTTTGTTGCATGTGAGAAGAGACCAATCCCCTCCCCACCTGGCTCCAACATCCTTTCAGGGAGTTGTAGAGGGTGATGAGGTCTCCTCTCAGCCTCCTCTTCTGAAGACTAAAGAACCCCAGTTCCCTCAGCTGCTCCTCACAAGGCTGGTGTTCAGGGCCCTTCACCAGCTTGGTTGCTTGATTCCCACAATGATGGCAGCCATGAGCTCTTGGGGATTTTTGGCCATCTCCAAAGCACTTGGGGAGCCTAATGCCAGGAGAAGTGGCATGCTGCTGACTGAGGCTGTCTCCTTGCCCTTCTGCTCCCCTCGAGCAGAAGACAGCTGTGCTGCCATTGCAGACCTTCTCAGCACAGGTGACATTTGTCCCCTCTGCAGATTTGACCTGCAGTTAGCCCAAGCCTTGGGGGAATCTGCCTTTGAGAAGAGCCTCCGAGAGAAGGTGTCGCAGGAGAACACCAGCATCCGATGGGAGATGGGCAAACTGCAGCAGAGCTTGGAGGTAAGAGGGAATCACCTCACTTTGACACCAGTTTGGGGGACAGCTCTTGGAGCAACGCTGTGATCTCTGAAGTGCCAGCAGAGGCCACCAGGAAAATCCCAGCAACATGGTTCCCGTCTCTCGTAGCGCAGTTCTGGGACCTCCCTGAGGTATTCCAGCACTGTCTTCCTCTGCCAGAACAGGGATCACTTTGTATGAGTGGTTTCCATCCCATCATGCAACTAATCAGCCCCAAACTCATTTTGCTGAAGGCCCCCAGGGTCTTCTTCACACCTCCAGCCACAAACTCACCTGCAAGGAGCTGCAGGTCTGTGCTCCCATGGGGTGATGCTGTGCCAGGTGCCCCCAGAGACCCTCATGGCATCAGAACTGGGGGAAACCCAGGCTGCTGCCAGCCAGCCATGGGAAGGAAGGGATGAGGAGAGCCCCTGTGGGGACAGCTCATGGGAGAGGGAAGGTGAGGTCAGGAGGCAGGGAGCAAAGCCCATCCTGAGCTGCATCCCCAGCAGTGTGGGCAGCAGGGGCAGGGAGGGGATTCTACCCCTCTGCTGTGCTCTGCTGTGCTCTGCTGAGATTCCACCTGCAGTGCTGGGGCCAGCTCTGGAGTCCTCAGCACAGACAGAGACCTGTTGGAGTGAAGCCAGAGGAGGCCACAGCAGTGCTGGGAGGGCTGGAATCCCTCTGCTGTGAAGCCAGGCTGGGAGAGTTGGGGTTGTTCAACCTGGAGAAGAGAAGGCTCCAGGGTGGCCTTATGATGGCCTCTCAGTGCTTAAAGGGGCTGAGAAGAAAGCTGGGGACAGACTTTAGAGCAGGGCCTGTTGTGACAGGACAAAGGGTGATGGTTTGGAACTAAGAGAGATTCAGAGTGGAGAGAAGGAAGAAATACTTGACACTGAGGGTGGTGAGAGCCTGGCTCAGGTTGCCCAGAGAGGTGGGAGATGCCCCATGGAACCACTGCAGGTCAAGTGACTCTGAGCAACCTGCTCTAGTTGCAGCTGTCCCTGCTGAGTGCAGGGGGGTTGGACTGGATAGACCTCTGGAGCTCCCTTCCCACCCAAACCAGGCCAAGATTCTATGAAGACCAAGAGGGCAAAGATTGCTCAGGGGTCATGGTGGGGGGGGTGGGTCCTGTGCAGAGAAGGGTCTGCCCACAGCTGCTCCAGGGTGCTTCTGATGATGGTGCTGGGAACTGCCTGGGTTGTAAGATCAAGGTGCTTGTGCAAATCCCCTCTCCTACACTTGGGACTCATCTCCTGACACACTGCTCCCTCCCTGCCGAGCAGCAGAAGGAGGCAGAGGTGGCCAGGCTGGCACAGCGGGTGACCACGATGTCCAGCAGGCTGCAGGAGCTCAGCACCCCCAATGCCCTGGATGCCAACACTGTGCCCACACTCAAGAAGAAGCTCTGGGACCTGGAGGCCAGTGCTGGGGAGCAGCGGAAAGAGCTGGAGCGGCAAACGGCCGCAGTCGATCACCTGGAGCAGGTAGTGTGGTCCCACATGGGCACATCCAGCCCACACCAGCACCAGCAGCATCCCTCCAGGCTTGTGAGGAACTGCTGGGGCATTCATCTTTGGGTCTTTCAGCTCCATCAGAGGCTGGAGCTGGAGATAGAGCAGATGAAGCAGAGGCACCAGAAGGAGCTGGAGGACAAGGAGGAGGAGCTGGAGGACGTGCGGCAGTCCTGCCAGAAGAGGGTAGGTTGGTGCTGGGTTGGGGGGGAAGGTGATGGCTCCCCCTTCTTCCACAGTGCAGAGGAGAATCCACCATCCCCAAGAGCCCTTCCTCCTGAGGGTGGCTGAGAGCTTCTTTCCCACCCAGGGTGAGCAATGGTCACACTTTTCTTTGCTGCAGGAGTGGTCAGGGACAGGAACAGGCTGCCCAGGGCAGTGGTGGAGTCCCCATCCCTGGAGGTGTTTAAGAGATGTATGGCCATGGCACTTTGGGACATGGTTTGATGGCCATGGTGGTGTTGGGTGGATGGTTGGACTCAGTGATCTTAGAGGGCTTTTCCAACCCAAACTATTCTATGATACATCCTCACAACCAGCCCAGGGCTCCTCCTAGGGTCCTCCCTGCCGTCCTGTACCTCCATCTCTACCTCATTGCCCTGTGCAGAGAGCAGGGCACTGCCAGCATGGCTGAAGGAGGAGCTGTGCCACACAGCTGCCCTCAGCCCGTTCTTCATCCTTCTCTCCTTCACCCTGCATGGCCCCAGGATTATTTTCCAAATGACTACATGGCAGTGACACCCTGGAGAGCCACCAGTCTTCAGGAGCTTACTCCCATTCCTCTTTTAAACCCAGTCTGAGCAGCAGCTGGGGCTGCAGGAGGTGGCTGGGACAGGGAGGGCTCCAGGGAGCTGTGCCAGGGTCACAGCGTGGCACGGTGGCTCCCAAAGGCACTGCCAAGCAGCTGCTCCTGAGGGGAGGAGCAGGCTGGCAGTGGGCTGCCTTGGCTTGTCAGCACATTTGCACCACCAGCACCCAGCTGGACTGGCTGAGCCTCTCTCAGTTGCATGGCAGAGCTGTGGGGTGCTGTCCCAGTTGATGTTGCTGCAGTGCTGTGGGAAGGTGATGCTTGAGCAAGAGGGATGAAGAACTTGGCACTGGATCTCAGGCTCCCTTTGCTCCTGGGTACAAATCCTGCCTTTGTGGCACACTCTGCCCTGCAAGGCCACTGTCATGTCCTCACTGGTGGACACCTGGAGCAAGGAGCATGTTCCTTGCCTTGTTTGTGCTCATGGGATGAGCTGAGGAAACATGGAGGAATTATGGAATCATGGAATGGTTGTAGTTGGAAGAGACCTTTCAGATCATCCAATCCAACCCTTAACCCAGCACTGCCAGGTCACCACTCAACCATGGAACCACATCCCCACAGCTTTGAAACCCTTCCAGGGATGGAGACTCCACCACTCCCCTGGGCAGCCTGGGCCATGCCTTTACAACCCTTTTGGGGAAGAAATTGTTCCTCCTGCCTGACCTAAACCTCTCTCAGCCACTCCTCAGCAGACTCATACTCAAAACCCTAGAGCCAACCCCTTTTCTGGTTTGGCTAAAGGCTCCATGTAACCACTCCAGAGATGCAGGTACAGCCCTCAGGGACCTCAGACCATGCCTTGCAGGCAGAGGGGCTCAAACAGGCCAACATGCCCCCAGAAGTCCTGCAGGCACCAGGACAGCTTCTTCTGCTCCTTCTGGTCAGGAGCAGTTGTGCTGCCTTGAGGGTAGCAGTGGCTCTCAGGAATGTGGCCACTTGCTGGTCCCCAGCACCAGCTGCAGCAATGGGAGGCTTTGGTGTGCACCCTCTGCCAGAAGCTACCAGATTCCTGCTGTGGTGGTGGCCATGCCCTGCCAGGACATGGGGCTTTGGCAGGGTGGTGGCCACGCTCTGAACTGGATTTTTCTCCTGTGCACAGCTCCGGCAGCTGGAGATGCAGCTGGAACAGGAGTATGAGGAGAGGAAGAAGGTGCTACATGAGAAACAGGACCTGGAAGGGCTCATCAGCACCTTGTGTGAGCAGGTAAGAGGATGGTACCTACCCTGGGGCCAGCCTGGTGGGGCTGAAGTGTTCTCCCCTCTCCTCACTGCTACCTCCTGGCCAGACAAAATGCCTTGCCCCAGCCTAAAAAAGGTGCCTGTGAAAAAGGGAGTGTGAATGTGTGTGTGGAGAGGGCAACAGCTTGGTGCTTCACAGATGTGTGGCTGGCTGCCATGTCCTCTCTACTTATCATAGAATCATAGAATAGAATCATAGAATCAGTCAGGGTTGGAAGGGACCACAAGGCTCAGCCAGTTCCAACCCCCCTGCCATGGCCAGGGACACCTCACACTACAGCAGGCTGGCCAGAGCCTCATCCAGCCTGGCTGCAAACACCTCCAGGGATGGGGCCTCAACCACCTCCCTGGACAACCCATTCCAGGCTCTCACCACTCTCATGGGGAAGAACTTCTTCCTCACATCCAGCCTGAATCTCCCCACTTCCAGCTTCATTCTATTCCCCCCAGTCCTATCACTACCTGATAGCCTAAAAAATCCCTCCCCAGCTTTCTTGTAGCCCCCTTCAGATACTGGAAGGATACTTGCCTCTCCCCAGCACCAGACATCAGAGAAGTGGCCTGCATTGCAGCAGGCACTGGGTGCCAGGCTGTAGGCATCATGTAGGGGACAGCCAGTCCCACCAAGGACCAAGCAAGGTCCATCCTGGCCCAGGGAAGAGGTAGAGTCACCAGCCCCAGAGGTGTTCAAGAAACGTGTGGTCATGGCACTTGGGGACATGGTTTGATGGCCATGGTGGTGTTGGGTTGATGGTTGGACTGGATGATCTTAAAGGCTTCTTCCAAACCAAACAATTCTACCATTCAATGTCTGTCCCCAGGTGCTTCCTGGGCAGCCTCCAGCAAGAAAGTACAAGGAGATGGCATAGTCTAGCTGGGGATTGTGCATGTGAGCTACCACCAGAACCATCTGACAAAGTCCTGGCTTTGTGACTTCAAAAGCACCAGGCTGTGGGGTTGTGGGAGGTGGTGACTGCTGTACCTGCCCTGCTGCTTCCAGCTACGACCCACAGAGGGCTGCCCAGGGAGGTTGTGGATGCCCCCTCCATGGAGGTGTTCAAAGCCAGGTTGGATGAGGCCTTGAGCAACCTGGGCTAGTGGAAGGTGTCCTTGCCCATGGCAGGGGATGATCTTGAAGGTCCCTCCCAACCCATTCCATGACTCTGTGACCCCAAATCCCTCCTCTGTGGTGCTGGGCAAACCTGGAGCTATGAGAACGACACTGAACGGTCCCCAAGATTCCATCCATAGGGAGGGTAGGATGACAGCAGAGTTGCTCCACTGCAGTGGCCCAAGTCCCACCTGATTTACAGGGAGTTCAGAGCAGTCTATTAACCAAGAGGGGAAAAAAAAACCAAAAAAACACAAAAAACCCAACAAAATCCAGCCCAGAAAACTAATTAAGGAAATGGAGATGCCAATGATTTCTGCTTCCAGCAAACGCCAGCCAGCTCTGCACCAGGTTACAAGGGCAAATCCACACAATTAATTTTAGCCAGCAGACAGAAAATAGGAGAAGGGGGTTGAGAGGAGAGCTGTGGAGAGCAGACACGGTGGGAAATGTTCTTCCACTCCACTTAGTCTGAAATCAAGCTCTGGAGTCATCTCCCTGTTTAGCTTCTGGTTTGCTGATTTTTTTCTCCTGGTAACCATGGTTGCTCTCAGCTTGAGGGGGGAGTGGAGGATGGGTTTGGTGTTGGTGTTCAGTTGGGTTGATTTTTTTTTTTTTTTGAGGTCCTTCCTACTTCTTTAAAAGGTTTCAGAGTAGTGAGGTGACCCCCACAGTGCCCAGGGATGAGCTTCCAGGATGCTCCAGCGGTGCTGGAGGGAATCAGGGCTGGGGATTCATACAGGGATGGCTGCATCAGTTCCATTCTGCAGTGGCTGATGGGACTCCAGATGCTTTGCATCACTGGTGTGGATATAACTCCTGACCAAGCTGCCTCAGCAGCAGCTGGTGGGGCTTTCCCTTTCCCCTTTGAGTTGACTTTCTCCTGCCTTTGCCACTCTTTAACCCCAAGGGACAGAGGTTTGTTTTTCTTTCCTGACTTTTCGTCCTTTCACACAGTGACTTCTGCATTTTCTGCACCAGCTTTTGGCACAGATAATTGGACCCACAGCTTCTGGGTCCACCCTTCTCTTGATCCTACCTCTGTCTTGACCCTACCCCTCTCGAACTGTGACTTCAGCATTCCCCAAATAATTCCTTATTCCCAAACTGTGTGGGGAATAGAATCATAGAATGACAGAATGGTTTGGATTGGAAAAGCCCTCTGAGATCACTGAGTCCAGCCTTCAACCCAACACCACTATGGCCATTAAATCATGTCCCAACGTGCCATGGCCACACTTTTCTACCAGGAATGGTGACTCCACCACCTCCCTGGGCAGCCTGTTCCAATCCTTGACCACTCTTGCAGCAAAGAAATTCTTCCTCATGTCCAATCTAAGCCTCCCCTGGTGCAACTTGAGGCCATTTCCTCTCATCCTACCACTTGTTCCTTGGGAGAAAAGACCAACCTTCATCTGGCTCCAACCTCCTTTCAGGGAGCCAGAAGGTCTCCCCTCAGCCTCCTCTTCTCCAGGCTGAACACCCCCAGCTCCCTCAGCTGCTCCTCACCAGCCCTTGTTCTCCACACCCTTCACCAGTCCGTTGCCCTTCTCTGGACCTGTTTCACAAGGGGGAAATTCCACTTTGGCGTGGATAGGTTCCATGGAGGTTTTTTTGGAGGGAACACAACAGGACTGAGGACACTCTCTCTCTCTCTGCCCTCTCCTTCAGATTGGGCACCGGGACTTCGAGGTGGAGAAGCGGCTGCGGAGGGACCTGCGGCGCACCCGGGCGCTGCTGGCCGACGTCCAGCTGCTGATGGCAGCCCCCGGAGAGCCTGCGGCCAGCGCCCAGGAGCTGCAGAGGCTGCGCAAGCAGGTGGGTGCCAGAGGCCACCTCCCTGCCCCCTGGGGCAGGCTGAAGCATTTGGGGCTCTGCAGGCTCCAGGGAAACTTTCCAGTGGCCTTCCAGTACCTGAAGGAGGCTACGGGAGAGCTGGGGAGGGACTTTTACAAGGGCTTGTAACGCTAGAGTGAGGAGAAATGGCTTGGAACTAGAGCAGGGTAGACTTAGAACGGAGGTTAGGATGAAGTTCTTTACTAAGAGGGTGGTGAGGCACTGGAACAGGTTGCCCAGATAAGTTGTGGGTACCTCATCCCTGGTAGTGCTCAAGACCAGGCTGGATGAGCTTCGAGCAGCCTGCTCTGGTTGGAGGTGTCCTTGCCTGTGGAAGAGGTTGGAACTAGATGATCTTTAAGGTCTCTTCCAACTGAAGCCATTCTATGATCCCCCTTCTCTGAGCCACAAGAATCACAGAATCAACCAGGTTGGAAAAAAACTCAGAGATCCTCAAGTCCAACCACTGTTGGCAGTTCCACAGAATGCATCAGGTTGGAAGTGACCCTTGAAGGTCATCCTAGTTTGCTATGAAGTGCCAAACTGCTACACAGACATTTAGCAGGATCTGTTGTGACAGGACAAGGGGTGAAGGTTTAAACTAAAAGAGGGAAATTCAGACTGGAGAGAAGGAAGAAATGTTTGACCCTGAGGGTGGTGAGAGCCTGGCCCAGGTTGCCCAGAGAGGTGGGAGCTGCCCCATGGAACCAATGCAGGTCAGGTTGTTTGGGGCTGTGAGCAACCTGCTCTAGTTACAGAATCACAGAATCAACCAGGTTGGAAAAGACCTCAGAGATCATCCAGTCCAACCTAATACCTAATACCTAACACCTCCTGACAACTCAACCCTGGCTCCAAGTGCCACAGCCAAGCTTTTTCTGAACACCTCCAGGGATGGTGACTCCACCACCTCCCTGGGCAGCACATTCCAATGGCCAACCACTCTCTCTGTGAAGAACTTTCTCCTCACCTCCAGCCTAAACCTCCCCTGCACAGCTTGAGACTGTGTCCTCTTGTTCTGGTTGCCTGGGAGAAGAGACCAACCCCCTCCTGGCTACAACCTCCCTTCAGGTAGTTGTAGACAGCAATGAGGTCACCCCTGAGCCTCCTCTTCTCCAGGCTAAACAGTCCCAGCTCCCTCAGCCTCTCCTCATAGGGCTGTGCTCCAGACCCCTCCCCAGCCTTGTTGCTCTTCGCTGGACACATTCAAGTATCTCAATGTCCTTCTTAAGCTGAGGAGCCCAGAACTGGACACAGTACTCAAGGTGTGGTCTGCAGATCTGCAGATCTGGCTAGAGCTGTGTGTGGGGTGAGTGGTGACCCCACCCTGTGCCAGCATCCTGTTGTCTCAGATGTGAGCAAAGCCTCTGGTGCTGGGGAGGGTCTTCTTGTGTGGAGCACTGCTCTGGGATTAAGCCAACAGTGGTGGAGTGTCCTTCTCTTTGTATTTCCTGCAGCCCTGTTAATTACCTTCTGCTCAGCACGTTTGCTGGCTGTCTAATGAGGAGCTTCAGCAGCGTTTGGTTTGGGAGGTGTTGCCATAGGGATCTTAGAATCACAGGATCACGGAATCACAAAATCATTTTGGTTGGAGGAGACCTTTCAGATCAGAATCCAACTGAGTTGAGTCATTAGCCCAGCACTGCCAGGTCACTACTAAACCACATCCCTCAGCACCACATCTTCACAGCTTTGAAACCCCTCCAGGGATGGAGACTCCACCACTGCCCTGGGCAGCCTGAGCCAGGCCTTGATGTCCTTCAAGGGGAAGAAATTGTTCCTCATGTCCAACCTAAATGTCCCCTGAGGCAACTTGAGGACATTTCTGCTTATCCTATCACCTGATACCAGGGAAAAGAGACCAACCCCCACCTGCCTCCAGCCTCCTCTCAGGGAGTTGCAGAGAGCCAGAAGGTCTCTCCTTTTCTCCAGGCTGAACAATCCCAGGTCTTTCAGGGATGCTGGAGGCAGGAGCAGGGATCACAGTGGATTTTCCTTAGTTTAAGCCAGTTCACAACTGGTGCTGAGCAATCTGAGTGGCTGCAGGCAGATGCCCACCACGCTGGGGACAATCTGAGCCCCAGGGTGATCTCAGGGTCCCATGGAGTGCCCTGCCCCAGGGAACAGAAGCAGCACAGAGCTGTCCATCCACAGGCTGGCCATGGTGGTGTATCTCACAACACCAAGCAGCAGGGCTGAGCTAAGGATGCCAACCCTCTAAACCACGCAGTGATTAATTGATCTGCACAGAAACAAACCCATCAGGAGGCAGGAGCAGCTCCAACACCACGCAGATGTAATGAGATAATGGTTCTGCAGAAAGCACATCTGCCAGCACCAGCTGTTCCCACCTGCACTGAGGGAGAAGGGAAGGGAGGGGGAGCTCAGTCTGATGTGGCTGACAGAGTGCCCATGGCCATGGTCATACTCATGGCCATACTCATCATACCCATGCCCATGCCCATGGAAGAAATTCTTTCCAGTGAGTGTGGTGAGACACTGGAACAGCTTGACCAGAGAGGTTATGGATGCCCCTTCACTGGAAGTGTTCAGGGTTGGACAGGATCTTGAGCATCCTGATCTAGTGGAAGGTGTCCTTGCCCATGGCACAGGGGGGTGGAATTAGATGATCTTTAAGGTCCCTTTCACTCCAAACTGTTCTAGGATTCTATGCTCTTTAAGACCCCTTCCACCCCAAACCACTCTAGGATTCTATGCTCTCTGAGGTCCCTTTCACCCCAAACCACTCTAGGATTCTATGCTCTCTGAGGTCCCTTTCACCCCAAACCACTCTAGGATTCTATGCTCTTGAAGGTCCCTTCCACCCCAAACCATTCTAGGATTCTATGCTCTTGAAGGTCCCTTCCACCCCAAACTGCTCTATGATTCTATGCTCTTTAAGGTCCCTTCCACCCCAAACCATTCTAGGATTCTATGCTCTTTAAGGTCCCTTCCACCCCAGACCATTCTAGGATTCTATGAAACTCAAAAGCCTCAGGATATTGAGGAGACTGATTTTTTTGCTGCACTGCCACACATCAAACCCCCTCCTCCCCCCCTCATGATTATTCCCTCCTTGAGATCTAAACAATTCCTGATGGCATTCATGCCAACATTCTGAGGGAGCCAACCCAGCCCACCACCAGCCCACCAAGCTCCGCAGCAAGAAGAGCCGAGCTGAAACGCTCCGTTTCCGTTCATCAGAACCCATCTGGCTCCAAGCAGAGCCCTGGTTCTTAATAAGGCTGCAGCATCCCTTTTTACACAGGTATTTAACAGATGGTGCAGCATGGCATGGAGATGTTCTTCAGGACTTCATACATTATGCATTTTTGGAGGGGTGGGGAGGGAGAGAATAAGGGGGTTGGGTGATTGCAATTCATTCTTCCCAAGTGGAAAATTCCGTTCTGTGAAGGGAAATGGAAGCTGGTAGCATTGAGCACACACTCTGCTGGATAGAGCACTGGGAGCTGGTAGCCTTTATCCAGCTCTCTGCTGGATGGAGCACTGGGAGCTGGTAGCCTTTGTCCAGCTCTCTGCTGGATGGAGCACTGGGAGCTGGTAGCCTTTATCCAGCTCTCTGCTGGATGGAGCACTGGGAGCTGGTAGCCTTTGTCCAGCAAACACTCTGCTGGATGGAGCACTGGGAGCTGGTAGCCTTTGTCCAGCTCTCTGCTGGATGGAGCACTGGGAGCTGGTAGCCTTTGTCCAGCTCTCTGCTGGATGGAGCACTGGGAGCTGGTAGCCTTTGTCCAGCAAACACTCTGCTGGATGGAGCACTGGGAGCTGGTAGCCTTTATCCAGCTCTCTGCTGGATGGAGCACTGGGAGCTGGTAGCCTTTATCCAGCTCTCTGCTGGATGGAGCACTGGGAGCTGGTAGCCTTTGTCCAGCTCTCTGCTGGATGGAGGACTGGGAGCTGGTAGCCTGTGTCCAGCTCTCTGCTGGATGGAGCACTGGGAGCTGGTAGCCTTTATCCAGCTCTCTGCTGGATGGAGCACTGGGAGCTGGTAGCCTTTGTCCAGCAAACACTCTGCTGGATAGAGCACTGGGAGCTGGTAGCCTTTATCCAGCTCTCTGCTGGATGGAGCACTGGGAGCTGGTAGCCTTTGTCCAGCTCTCTGCTGGATGGAGCACTGGGAGCTGGTAGCCTTTATCCAGCTCTCTGCTGGATGGAGCACTGGGAGCTGGTAGCCTTTGTCCAGCTCTCTGCTGGATGGAGCACTGGGAGCTGGTAGCCTTTATCCAGCTCTCTGCTGGATGGAGCACTGGGAGCTGGTAGCCTTTGTCCAGCTCTCTGCTGGATGGAGCACTGGGAGCTGGTAGCCTTTATCCAGCTCTCTGCTGGATGGAGCACTGGGAGCTGGTAGCCTTTGTCCAGCAAACACTCTGCTGGATGGAGCACTGGGAGCTGGTAACCTTTATCCACACACACTCTGTTTTGTGAAAGGGCCCAAAGAGTAGTGGTCAATGGAGTTAAACCCAGCTGGTGGCCAGTCACAAGTGATGTTCCTCAGGGCTCAGTGCTGGGTCCACTTCTGTTCAACATCTTTCTTGATGACCTTGGTGAAGACACAGAGCGTGTCATCAATAGGTTTGCAGATGACAGCAGCATAGGTGGGAGTGTTGATCTGCACAAGGGTAGGGAGGCTCTACAGAGGGCTTGGATGGATGGGATCCATGGCCACCATTAATGGGATGAGCTTTAACAAGGCCACATGCCAGGCCCTGCACTTGGGTGACAACAACCCCAAGCAATGCTACAGGCTTGGGGCAGTGTGGCTGGAAAGCTGTCTGGCAGAAAGAGACCTGGGGGTGCTAATGGACAAGCAGCTGAATATGAGCCAGCAGTGTGCCCAGGTGGCCAAGTAAGCCAAAGGCATCCTGGCTGGGATCAGGAATGCTGTGTCCAGCAGGAGTGGGGGGGTGATTGTCCCCTTGTACCCAGCTCTGGGGAGGCCACACCTTGAATACTGTGTGCAGTTTTGGGCACCTCAATACAGGAGAGATGTGGAGGTGCTGGAGCCAGGGCAAAGGAGGGCAAGGAAGCTGGGGAAGGGTCTGGAGAATAAATCTTATGAAGAGAGACTGAGGGAGCTGGGGATGGTTAGTGTGAAAAAGAGGAGGCTGAGTGGAGACCTCCTTGCTCTCTACAACTACCTGAAAGGACATTGTGGAGAGGCTGGTGCTGGTCTCTTCTCCCAGGTGATTAGTGACAGAACAAGAGGGAATGGCCTCAAGCTGTGACTGAGTAGGTTTAGACTGGACATTAGGAAACCTTTATTCATGGCAAGAGTGGTCAGGCATTGGAATGTGCTGCCCAGGGAGGTGGTGGAGTCCCCAAGCCTGGCTGTGTTTGAAGGTGATTTGGCTGTGGTGCTTGGGGCTATGGGTTAGGGGTGACCCCTGTAGAGTAGGGTTGTGGGTTGGACTTGGTGACCCTGAGGGTCTCTTCCAACCTGAATGTTTCCGTGATTCTGTGATTCTGTTATTCTGTGAATAGGGGGGTTGGGTGACTGCAATTTATTCTTCCCAAGTGGAAAATTCTGCTCTGTGAAGGGAATTGGAAGCTGGTGGCCTTGAGCAAGTTGGGCTAGCAGAAGGTATCCCTGTCCATGGTATGAGGGGTTGGAATTAGAGGAACTTTAAGCTCCTTTGCAACCCAAACCTGTTCTGTGAGTCAGATGATTTAATGAGAGGTGCTGGAGATGTGTTTGCCTCTGATTAAACTATCTGGAGACTGAGTGAAATCGTGGCAGGGGAAAGGTCAATGCCAGGGCTGGTCATGGATGGGGTTGGAACCTTTAAAGGTCATCTAGTCCAACACCCCTGCAGTCAGCAGGGACATCTGCAACTACAGCAGGTTGCTCAGACCTCCAAACTACTTGGCCTGGTGTTGAAAGGTCAAGTTTCTGCTTGTGTTAGCAGGAGAAAATGCCCTGGAGGTGAGGTGTACATGAACATGGATGTGCAGGAAGAACACCAGCAGCAGTAGCAGCATGTGGTTTCTCCACCTTTAATTATGATCTGTCCCATTTTTTTTTTCTCAGCTGGAAGAGAGTGAAGCCAAGTGTGCTGAGGCCCAGAGGTCCCAGCAGACAGCAGCCCTGGAGCTGGAGAACTTGCACACAGAGCTGGAGACCCTCAACAGAAACAAGACCTTGGTATGTTTGTGGAGATGTAATGAGGTGGGAGTGGGGTGGGCACAGTCCTACCTCTCTCTGAGAGCAATCATCAGAATTATCAACTCAGTAAGCTTGGGCATGGCTTCTGAGGTCATTGAGTCCAACTGTGAACCCAGCACTGCCAGGGCACCACTGAACCATGGCCCTCAGCACCACATCTCCAGGGCTTTGAAACCCTTCCAGGGATGGGGACTCCACCACTGGCCTGGGCAGCAGTGGACACTGAAGGGGATGAGCATTCTATAGTTCCCCTCTGCAGCTACCCAGGAGCTCCCTTTGCCTCTCCTGGTGCAATTTTGGGTCTGGAGGCTGGTGGCAGCATGCCCCTGAGGATGCCGTGGTCTGGGTGTTGTCAGGCTATGGTTATCCCATGGGATGTGTGAGCCAGTGCCCCCATGGACCCTCCTGCAGGTGGATGAGCAGCTGTGCCAGCTGCAACACGAGAGAGCTGACCTCCTGAAGCGTATTGATGAGGACCAGGAAGACCTGAACGAGCTCATGGACAAGCACAAGGCTCTGATTGCCCAGGTGGGAGTTGGGGCAGGGGAGGGACAGCAGCCCCCTCCCTGGGAGGGAATCACCAGCAGGGGACACAGGGAGGGGGCCCCAGGAAACAGATGCTGTGGTGAGAGGAAAGGGTGGCTCATGGCTCTGGTTCCTCTCACCCATGATTTTTGAGTCTTCTTTCAAGAGATGTCTTGGCTTTGGTTCCAATGATTAGGAAATCCTCCAGCATCCCTCTCTGGATCCTCTTTTCTCTTTCTTTCACTCTTCTTTTCTCATGGAGAGCTTTTTTAGTGCTGACTTTTTAGTGCTGACAGGCAGCCCTGGGGCTTCCTGAGCAGCAAACCAGGTTCTCCCAAAGGATTGTACCTGGAGCTGAGGGACCCTAAGGCTCTCAGGGGAGCCAGTGAGATGGACAACTCAGTCTGGTGCCCTTTGCATGGTGTTGTGGAGCCAAGAGCCTGTGTCTGAAAGGACCCTGGAGACAGAAACCACCTTGACACTGTGCTTTCTGTCCTGATCTCCAAGCATTTGTCTCAAAAATTAGGGAAGTTGCACTGAGTCAGGAGAAGGAAGCTCCTTCAGCAGCATATTGTTTTGGTGGTAGGAGGTGCTGGCATGAGCAAGCCTTTGGCACCACATTCCCTGTGGCATGTGCCCACTGATCCAAGCTCTGGGGTCTGCTCCCACTGTTGGGCTTCCTCTTTCTGCAGTCGGCGACGGATATCGCTCAGATCCGGGAGCTGCAGGCACAGGTGGAGGATGTGAAGAAAGAAAAGCAGAGCCTTCAGGAGAAGGTAAGTCCTCCCCAGCCCCTGGCACCCACAGCTGAGCAGCAAGAGCCATCTGGGCATCTTCTGAGGCCTGTGCCCATCGGGTCACTGGTGCCAACCGCGGATGGCGTTTTGTGATGAGGCTGACCCTGGCGGGAAGCTGATCCCAGGATGGAGCTGACCTTGGGATGAGGCTAATCCCAAGGTGGGGCTGATCCCAGGGTGGGGCTGACCCACGAATGAGGCTGACCCTGGGATGGAGCTGAGTTTGGCATGAAACTGTCCCTGGGATGGGTCTAAACCCAAGGTGAGGCTGAGCCCATACTAGAGCTGACCTAGGGATGGGACTGATTTTGGGCTGAGGCTGATCCCAGGATGGGTCTGACTCTCAGATGGAGCTGGGAGCTGAATCCAAGGTGGGGCTGACCCCAGGCAGGGCCTGACCCAGGGTTGGGGTGCCTCGGTGGTGGGTGCCCAGCAGGTGCCATGCTGCCTTGTCTCTGCAGCTTCTCTCACCCTCCTGGAGCTCCTGGATTCCATTTAAACCACACCAGCAATCCCATCAACTGCAGTGCTTTACTGGAGCATGGCTAAGCTGCCCGCCCAGGAAGCAGGAGCAGGACTCACTGCCTTAGAGACAGCCCAGATAAAAGGAGACAAATTCCCATGGTTCTGGGGCCAGTACAAACCTGAACCCAACCTGTAATGGGGTGGGGTGTGGGGAGACCTTGGTGTAAGGGCTGAAGGAAAAGCTGAAAGAAGAGACCAACCCCCACTCACCACAACCTCTACAACTCCCTGAAAGGAAGCTGGAATGAGGTGGGGTTGGTCTCTTCTACCTACTCACAGGTGATAGGAGAGGAAATGGTCTGGAATTGTGCCAGGGGAGGGTTAGGTTGGTGATGAGAAAAAATTTCTTTCCTGTAAGAGTGGTCAGGCACTGGAACAGGCTGCCCAGGGAGGTGGTGGAGTCCCCATCCCTGGAGGTGTTCATGTAAGGTGTGAACACACTTGAGGACATGGTTCAGCAGCCATGGTGGTGCTGGGTCAATGGTTGGACTCAGTGATCTTAACGAGCTTTTCCAACCCAAACAACTCTATGATTCCATGATTCAGTCCAGGCAGTTTTCCATGCAGGTGTAAATTGGGCATTTTCACACCTGCTGTCCTCCATGACAAAAGCGCCCAGACATGTCTCCTCTGGCCACCACACTTCTCATGCCCAAATCCCCATCTGTGCCATGCATTCATTGTGTGCTGTTAGCAGCAGGAAGATGATGCTTTCCACTGCACCCCAAATTCTTTACACTGGAACAGGTTGCCCAGGAAGGTTGTGGTGCCTCCTCCCTGGAGGTGTTCAAGGCCACGTTGGATGGGACCTTGAGCAACCTGGTCTCGAGTGGAAGGTGTCCCTGCCTATGGCAGGGGGGTTGGAACTAGATGATCCCTTCCACCCCAAACCACTCTAGGATTCTATCATCCTTAAGGTCCCTTCCACCCCAAACCATTCTGGGATTCTATCCTCTTTAAGGTCCCTTCCATCCCAAACCATTCTAGGATTCTATGATCCTTAAGGTCCCTTCCACCCCAAACCATTCTA
The DNA here is from genome assembly GCF_027791375.1 of Indicator indicator. Classification (NCBI taxonomy): domain Eukaryota; kingdom Metazoa; phylum Chordata; class Aves; order Piciformes; family Indicatoridae; genus Indicator; species Indicator indicator. Next base: position 11,216,713 of record NC_072035.1, read on the forward strand.
TGATTCTATGATCTTTAAGGTCCCTTCCACCCCAAACCATTCTGGGATTCTATGATCCTTAAGGTCCCTTCCACCCCAAACCATTCTATGATTCTATGATCCTTAAGGTCCCTTCCACCCCAAACCATTCTATGATTCTATGATCCTTAAAGTCCCTTCCACCCCAAACCATTCTAGGATTCTATGATCCTTAAGGTCCCTTCCACCCCAAACCATTCTATGATTCTATGATCTTTAAGGTCCCTTCCACCCCAAACCATTCTATGATTCTATGATCCTTAAGGTCCCTTCCACCCCAAACCATTCTATGATTCTATGATCCTTAAGGTCCCTTCCACCCCAAACCATTCTATGATTCTATGATCCTTAAGGTCCCTTCCACCCCAAACCATTCTGGGATTCTATGATCCTTAAGGTCCCTTCCACCCCAAACCATTCTATGATTCTATGATCCTTAAGGTCCCTTCCACCCCAAACCATTCTGGGATTCTATGATCCTTAAGGTCCCTTCCACCCCAAACCATTCTATGATTCTATGATCTTTAAGATCCCTTTCAACCCAGACCATTCTATGATTTTATGCTCTTTAAGGTCCCTTCCACCCCAAACCATTCTGGGATTCTATGCTCTTTAAGGTCTCTTCCCCCCCAGACCATTCTGGGATTCTATGCTCTTTAAGGTCTCTTCCCCCCCAAACCATTCTGGGATTCTACGAGAGGTCCTTGCTGCAGGTCACACCAGGATGAGGGACGGGTGGGAGAGTGAGGGGGTGGGCCTGGGGAGGTATTTTGGGTGGGGAGGTCCTAACCCAGCCCATCCTCCCCCAGCTGCAGGCAGCACAGGCGCGAGCAGCACAGCTGGAGCAGTGCCCGGCCGAGCGCTCCATCGTCAGCCGGCAGGAAGCTCGCATCCGGGACCTGGAGAGCCAGCTGGACTTCCAGGCTGTGCAGATGAAGCGTTTTGAGGTACCACCAGCCCTTCCCCACCCACAGGAGCCATGTGGAGCCCTGGGGAGGTGCAGCTCGTCTGCAAAAGGCCAGGGCAGCGATGCCACCGCCTCGGCTTTGGGGGAAGGAGCATCTGGGAAGGGGTGGGAAGGGATGGGGGAGGTCTTGGGCCAGCTCTCCTGTGGTTGGGGCTGGTCATTGGCACTGCCACTATCACTGAACCACAGAGTGTGTTGGGCTGGGAGAGACTCTCAAGGGTCAGCTTGTCCTACCCCACTGCAGTGAGCAGGGACATCTCCAACGAGATGAGGTTGCTCAGGACCAGATCAGGTTTGACCCCACATGCTTCACCGTGGTGGTTATTGACAGCCAGCTGTGGGCTCGGTGCTACAAATACCCTGAGGAACAGACTGCCTCTGGGCATCGAGCAGGACATGTCCTGACTGCTCAGCACCTTTCCAACAGGCATCCCTCTGCTCTACCATCATCTAGAAGCCAGGACCTCAAGCCTGATCACATGTCACTGTCCCCATTCATCAACACCTCTGCTGTGAGACCCTTTTCTTGGGGAGGTGGTTGGATCCCCATCCTTGGAGGTGTTTAAAAGACACAGAGGTGTGGTGCTGAGGGACATGGTTTAGCCCCAGACTTGAGAGAGAATGGTTGGACTTGATGACCTTAAGGGTTTTTTCCAACCCACACCTTGAGTATTGTGTCCAGTTTTGGGCACCTCAATACAGGAGAGATGTGGAGGTGCTGGAGCCAGTGCTGAGGAGGGCAAGGAAGCTGAGGAAGGGACTGGAGAAGAAATCTTATCAAGAGAGACTGAGGGAGCTGGGGATGGTTAGTGTGAAAAAGAGGAGGCTGAGGGAAGACCTCCTTGCTGTCTACAACTACCTGAAAGGACTTTGTAGAGAGGCTGGTGCTGGTCTCTTCTCACAGGTAATTAGTGACAGAACAAGAGGGAATGGCCTCAAGCTGTGATTAGGTAATTTAGACTGGACATTAGGAAACCTTTATTCATGGCAAGAGTGGTCAGGGATTGGAATGTGCTGCCCAGGGAGGTGGTGGAGTCCCCAAGCCTTGGATGTGTTTGAAGGTGGTTTGGCTGTGGTGCTTGGGGCTATGGTTTAGAGGTGAACCTTGTAGAGTAAGGTTCTGGGTTGAACTTGGTGACCCTGAGGGTCTTTTCCAATCTGAATGTTTCTGTGATTCTGTGTTTCTCCTGGCAGGATATGTCTCCCAGGATATGTCTGTGCTGACACCTTTCTCCAGGTTGCTCTGCCTAAATGAGCCCAGGGCAAAGAAAATGCCCCTGTGCAGCAGCTAGCCCTGTGGGAGCCTCAGGAGCTGCTGTGGGTCCTGTGCTGCCTGTTGTGGTGGTTGCAGAGCTGTGTGCAGGGCTGGAGTGGGGTCGCTGGGGTCTGCACCCACTGCAGCCAGCCAGCACCACTCACAAGGCTTCAGAGAGGTGCTTGATAATGATAATCACAGTGGCTGGCTCTGGGGCACAGGCTGGAGGGCTCTTCACATCACTTGATGCTGATGGAGAGCTTCATGAGATGGTCCTTGAGGTCCCTTCCAACCTGCTATCCCTCTAATCCTCTGATCAGCTCTCCCAGGCTTGCCCTTGCCCCCTTCTTGCCAGGTGCTGGTGCTGCGCTTGCGAGACAGCATCATCAAGATGGGTGAGGAGCTGGAGAAGGCAGCTGAGGCAGAGGCACGGGAGAAGGAGAACAGCAGGTACTACCAGAGGAGGATGGAGGAGATGAAGGCTGACATGGATGAGCTGGTGCAGAGGGAGCTAGAGTCCAGCCGCCGGCGCGTGGAGCTGGTAAGGGGGTGCTGGGGAGGGGGAGGGGGGTCCTAGTGGGAGGAGCTTGCTGCTGCTGCCCTTTCCCCTTCCCTTTCTTTCCTGTCAGGGTGACAGAACCCTGGAACAGGCTGCCCAGAGAGGTTGTGGAGTCTCTTCCTTTCTCTGGAGGCTTTCAAGACCCATCTGGATGTGTTCGTGGGTGACCTGCCCTAGGTGACCTTAAGGCAGTGGGTTGGACTCAAGGGGTTGGACTCAATCTCCAGAGGTCCTTTCCAACCCCTACTGTTCTATGAGTCTGTGTTTGTCCCAACACAAGCATCCCCTGGTGAAACTGCAGGCTGTGGCACAGGGAAGGATGGAGCTGAGGCTGAGAGCAGGCATGAAGCAAGGTGGTGTAGGTCAATGAGCCACCACTGCTGCCAGTGGGACCAGCCTGCAGCTGTGCTTTGCCTGCTGAGGCTGCTGGTAGGGCAGGATGGTGCTGGGTGCTGGGCTGTGGTGCTCTGGAGATGGGGAGATGGTCGACAACAAAGCTCAGGGAGACAAGGGTGTGTTTGCAAGAGGCCTTGGCTCAGCTGCTTGGGGTACTTCTCACAGTGAGTGTGGTGAGCACCTGGCCCAGGTTGCCCAGAGAGGAGGTTGATGCCCCAGCCCTGGCACCATTGCAGGGCAGGTTGGTTGGGGCTGTGAGCAACCTGCTCTGGTTGCAGCTAGCCCTGCTGACTGCAGGGGGTTGGACTGCTTTGGGTACTTCTCACACTGAGTGTGGTGAGTGCCTGGCCCAGGTTGTCCATATCCTGCAGACTGGCCTGGAGGTCCCAAGCCATTTTCTGTGTGGTGCTTTGTGTGCTGGTTGTTTGGAGCTGGAGATGAGATGTGGGCTGCTCCTCCATGACTTCATGGGTCTTGCTAACCTTGGCTTTGGCTTTTGGGGAGCACTCAGAGGGCCAGAGCACTTGGGGATGTGGTTTAGAGGGCATGGTGGTGTTGGGTTGATGGTTGGACTGGATGATCTTAGAGGGCTTTTCCAACCTTCATGATTCTATGCTGTGGTGTTCCCTGGGAGCAGAGGTGTTCACCCAGGTTGTGTGAGCTCCTGAGAGCCCTTCAATAAAACATCAGGGGAGGGCTGTGATCTGGGAGCCTGGCCACACCTGTGGAGAAGCTGCTGGAGACCATCAATAGTTAATAGAGAGCCACTTATGGCTCTGCTGCTGTTAAATCCCCCATCAATTATAAATGCTGCATCAATTATTCACTCCACACCACTCCAGTCAGGGCCTGCACCTTCACTTGGTTCCTTCTAATCCATTGTGATAAAGAGATGGGAGGTGGTGGCCTGGCCCCACGCTGTGGAGGGTTAGGAGATGTGGTTGGAGGGACAAAAGCATCGTGTGGGGTGAGTCAGAATCACAAATCATGGAAGTGCTTCAGATGGAAGAGACCTTTAAGATCATGGAGTCCAACCCTTAACCAAGCACTGCCAGCTCACCACTAACCCACGGCCCTCAGCACCACATCTCCATGGCTTTGAAACCTCTCCAGGCATGGGGGCTCCATCAGTCACCTGGGCAGCTTGACAACTCTCGAGGGGAAGTAATTGTTCCTCATGCCCAACCTAAACCTCTCCTGGTGCAACTTAAGGCAATTTCCTCTCATCCTGTTGCCTGTTCCTTCAGAGAAGAGATCAACCCCCACCTGGCTCCAACCTCCTTTCAGGGAGTTGTAGAGAGCAGGGAGCTCTCCCCTCAGTCTCCTTTTCTCCAGGCTGTACAACCCCAGCTGCTCCTCAGCAGACCCTTCACCAGCTTTGCTGCAGTCCTCTGAACCTGCTCCATCCCCTCAATGACCTTCTTGGAGTGAGGGGCTCAAAACTGAGCCCAGTATTGGAGGTGTGCCCCACTTCAGGGGCACAATCACTTCTCTGGTCCTGCTGGTCACACTCATGCTGATCCAGGCCAAAATGCTGGTGGCCTTCTTGGGCACCTGGGCACGCTGCTGGCTCAGCTTCAGCTGCTGTTGGTCACACACAGATCCCACCTTGTGTCCTGATGCCTCTAGTTAAGGGATTTTATTCTCACAGCTCCTACTTAGCAGTGCTGGAGGCACTTGAAGATCCCATCCCACCCCTCCAACCAGGCTCAGGCCAGCTCTTTCCCTCCCTCCCTTGTGTTCAGCCCATCTCTGGGAGGCAGATTTCACAGGGAAAATCCATCAGGAAGCAGGGATGGGAGCTGCTGAGCTATCTGCTGGGCAGATGGCTCTGCCTGATGAAGCTTCTGAGGAGAAGAGGCTTTGGACACCTTCCAAGGCCAGTGCTGCTGCAGTGAGGGAGGGATGTTTTCCAGTGGAAGGGAAGTACTTGGCCTTGGTTGTTGCTCTGGTTGCATGTACTGGATCTCCTCCATGGAGCTGGAGCTCCTCTTCCAAGAAAACCTGGATCCCAGCCTGTGACAGCTCCTCACTGCTCAGCTGCTGTGCTGACACCCAGACCCAGCTGCCTGATCCCCTCAGGCCCCAGCACAAACTGAGTCTTATGGGGAGTGGGAGATGGATTTCCAACTTGGAGTCAGTCCTGAGGAGCTTAAGGACCAGCCCTGGTGGCTTTGCCCCTCGTGTATGCACATGAGCTCATGTTAGTCTGGGAAAGAGAAGAGAGAGAGCAGCTCTTATTAATGCTGGGGAGCAAGACGAAGAGGCCAGGCTCTTTTGGATTGTGTCCTCTGATGGGACAAGGGGCAATGGATACAAACTGGAACACAGGAGGTTCCACCTCAACATGAGGAAAAATTTCCTTCCTGTAAGGCTGACAGAACCCTGGAACAGGCTGCCCAGAGAGGTTGTGGAGTCTCTTCCTTTCTCTGGAGGCTTTCAAGCCCCATCTGGATGTGTTCCTGGGTGACCTGCCCTAGGTGACCCTAAGGCAGCGGGGTTGGACTCAATCTCCAGAGGTCCTTTCCAACCCCTACTGTTCTATGAGTCTGTGTTTGTCCCAACACAAGCATCCCCTGGTGAAACTGCAGGCTGTGGCACAGGGAAGGATGGAGCTGAGGCTGAGAGCAGGCATGAAGCAAGGTGGTGTAGGTCAATGAGCCACCACTGCTGCCAGTGGGACCAGCCTGCAGCTGTGCTTTGCCTGCTGAGGCTGCTGGTAGGGCAGGATGGTGCTGGGTGCTGGGCTGTGGTGCTCTGGAGATGGGGAGATGGTCGACAACAAAGCTCAGGGAGACAAGGGTGTGTTTGCAAGAGGCCTTGGCTCAGCTGCTTGGGGTACTTCTCACAGTGAGTGTGGTGAGCACCTGGCCCAGGTTGCCCAGAGAGGAGGTTGATGCCCCAGCCCTGGCACCATTGCAGGGCAGGTTGGTTGGGGCTGTGAGCAACCTGCTCTGGTTGCAGCTAGCTGGGTCTGCTGCCTGCAGGGGGTTGGACTGGATGAGCATTAGAAGTCCTTTTCCAGCCCAACCCAGTCTGACCTATGGGAACTCTGGATGGAAGCTCCAGGGTGGGAGCTCTGGGATGGGAGTTCAAACGTGGGCAGGACCCCTGAGATGCTGTGAAAAGACAGCTTGTGGGATGGCCAGGGCAAAGCAGGGGCTGATCCTGCTGGGCTGAAGCCTGGGCTTACAGTACAGCTGCTAGGGTGGCAGCTGGAGTGTGGATCTCCTGCAGCTTCCCTGCATGGGCAGCTCCCTAAACCTCTGGAGCCCCACCACTGGGCCATGCCGTGGGGGTCTGGTGGGGGCTATCTTAAATCCAGGCTCCTTTACTGAAGCTGTGGAATTCCTCAGCATGATAATTAACTCTTTTGCCTGAAACCCAAAGGGAAGGTGTGAAGATCTTCTTCAGATTCTTCCCACACTTCTTGTTTTGGTTTTAATTTAGTTTAGTTTTTTGTTGAGGCAGGTGAGATTCACTCTGTAAATAACCTTTTGTTTCCTCCCCCACCTTGTTCTTTTTGGGCTGCAGATCCCCTCAGCCCTGTTATCTCCTGCCAGCCCAGCGTGCTGGAGACATCACAGCTTCATCTCTCTGAGATTTTCTTTTTCATTTACAAGCTTGAAAGATTCTGCTTTTGATTTTTTTTTTTTAATTTTTTTTTTCTTTGCTGCTTGCAATGAACTTGAGAAGCGAAGCAGGAGCTGTTTGTGCCTCCAGCCAGCAATGCCATGCTCCCACCCAGGCAAACCCACAGCTCCCAGCAGGGTCCCAGTTAAACCTTCTGATGTCCCTGCAGCCCTTGGTCCCAGCACCACTTGCTCCAGGGTCTTTCTGAGCTGCTCTTTCCTTTAGGAGCTAATGACTTTGTAAGGACAACTAGGATCAAAGGGAGCCAGTCCCAGAGTTCCTGAATCCGAGCATGGTGGGGGTTGGAAGACACCTCTGGAGATCATCCAGTCCAACCCCACCCTGCTCAAGCAGGGGCACCCACAGCAGCTTGCCCAGGACCACAATGGCCAGGTGGGTTTGGAAGCTCTGCAGAGAAGGAGACTCCACAACCTCTCTGGGCAGCCTGCTCCAGGGCTCCAGCAGCCTCACACCAAACAAGTTTCTCCTTCTGTCCAGATGGAGCCTCCTGGGTTCCAGTTTGTGCCCATTGCCTCTTGTCCTGTCCCTGGGCACCACTGACAGGAGTCTGGCCCCAGCCTCTTGCCCCCACAGCTCCTTTAGCTCTTGCTGAGCATTGCTCAGATCCCCTCTGGGGCTGCTCTTCTCCAGGCTCATCAGCCCCAGGGCTCTCAGCCTTTCCTCTCACAGAGATGCTCCACGATCCTCAGCATCTTTGGAGCCTCCCCTGGACTCCCTCCAGTAGTTCCCTGTCTCTCTGGAACCGAGGAGCTCAGAATTGGACCCAGGGCTCCAGCTGTGGCCTGGTTAGGGTAGAGCAGAGGGGCAGGAGAACCTCCCTTGACCTGCTGGCCACATTCTTCTTCATGCTCCCCAGGAGTCCACTGGCCTTCTTGGCCACGAGGGCACATTGCTGCTGGCTCATGGGCAACTTGGTGACCACCAGCACTCCCAGGGCCTTCCCTGCAGAACCACTTTCCAGCAGGTCACCTCCATACCTGTACTGGTTCAGGGGCTTGCAGGAGAGGTTGGGTGCTGGAGGAGCAGCAATGAAGGCTCAAGCAGTGCTTGCAGGTGAGGTTGGGTGCTGGAGGAGCAGCAGTGAAGGCTCAAGCAGTGCTTGCAGGTGAGGTTGGGTGCTGGAGGAGCAGCAGTGAAGGCTCAAGCAGTGCTTGCAGGTGAGGTTGGGTGCTGGAGGAGCAGCAGTGGAGGCTCAAGCAGTGCTTGCAGGTGAGGTTGGGTGCTGGAGGAGCAGCAGTGAAGGCTCAAGCAGTGCTTGCAGGAGAGGTTGGGTGCTGGAGGAGCAGCAGTGGAGGCTCAAGCAGTGCTTGCAGGTGAGGTTGGGTGCTGGAGGAGCAGCAATGAAGGCTCAAGCAGTGCTTGCAGGTGAGGTTGGGTGCTGGAGGAGCAGCAATGAAGGCTCAAGCAGTGCTTGCAGGTGAGGTTGGGTGCTGGAGGAGCAGCAGTGAAGGCTCAAGCAGTGCTTGCAGGTGAGGTTGGGTGCTGGAGGAGCAGCAGTGGAGGCTCAAGCAGTGCTTGCAGGTGAGGTTGGGTGCTGGAGGAGCAGCAGTGGAGGCTCAAGCAGTGCTTGCAGGTGAGGTTGGGTGCTGGAGGAGCAGCAATGAAGGCTCAAGCAGTGCTTGCAGGTGAGGTTGGGTGCTGGAGGAGCAGCAGTGGAGGCTCAAGCAGTGCTTGCAGGTGAGGTTGGGTGCTGGAGGCTGTACAGCAATCGTTTGATTTCTGCTTTGCCACTCACAAAGCAAATCCTTCAGGAGCTCTTCAGCACTTGTAGCTCCTCACCCCAATTACCAGGAACACCACAGTTCTGCTGTCTCCTTCTCACTCCAACCTTCAACTGCAAAAAAATGTTGTCACTCCAAACTCTCTGAAAGCCTGCACGTTAATTACTTAATTAAAAGGAATAATGATTGATTAATTCTGCAGGTGTAGGTGGAATTATTCCAGCAGCAGCAGCAGCAATCCAACCTGGGCTAATTAGCTCACACTTCACTTGGGGTGGAGGGGAGCTTGCAGAGGTTGTGTTGTGACAGCAGAAGCCCCAACAACAACAGAAGCTGGTGCTGAGGATGTGGTGCTGAGGACGTGGTGCTGGGTGGCTCCTGCCTCAGCCTCCTCTAGAGTCCCATTAATTATTTCACTGCTGCTTTAGCTCAGCTCTTTTTAACTGGGCTTCAAATGCTTCCCAGACAAAAGGAGATGAAAAGAGGAGCTCTGAAGAAAAGCAGCTTTGAGAAATCCTTTTCCAGAGAGGCAACAAAAACCAAAGCTGGGGATGTGGAGGGATGGAAAGATGAGGGGGTGGGAGAGAGGGAGCTGCCAGCTGAGTGTCTCCTCTTCCCCCAGTTCCAGGTGGGCTCTGACCAGCCACCTACTGGTGGTTATAGTGCCATGCAGGATGCCAGGGGCTCGAGCACCTTTCTCTACCTGGTGGGAAAGGTGAACCAGGGGGAAGCCTCAGTGTTGCTCCAGAAGGTGGTGGTAGTGGGGTCTCACCTATGGTGTGTGTGAGGATGGAGTGGGGCAGTAATTTTTCCCAGGACTGAGCTCTCCCTGGGAGCTGTCAGCCCATGTCCCCTCCTGTCCTTGCCTGGTGCAGAGCTCATGCTTCTTGCCTGAGAATCCCTGAGTCTGTTGAGGCCTGGAGACACCTTGGAGGTCATCACATCCAACTGCTTGCCTAGAGCTCACAACCCCACCACTACTGCTAAGCCACTGCCACTAACCTGTGTCCCTCAGCACCACAGCCACCTGTCTTTTAAACCCCTCCAGGGATGGTGGCTCCCCCACCTCCCTGAGCAGCCTGTTCCAGTGCCTGACCACTCTTGCAGGTGTGTTTGGCCATCAGCAGAAGCAGCAGGGCTGAGGGACTGGGAGGGCTGTGCATGGCTTGCTGTCCAGCTGCCTCCCCACCAGTCACTGCCAGCTTCACAGCAGCAGAACTGAGGAAGGGAATTGATTGCAGCCACTGAACTGGGTTTAATCTGTGCCATGTCCTGGGGCTGAGGAGCTGGTTCAATGGAGCCTCTTGTCAGGGCTGAGCTTTTGAGCTGCTGCTGGTGTCACTGCTGGTGCCACAGCTGCAAACAGATCAACACAGGCATGTAGCCAGCCCAGGCTTGGGGCTCTCTCCCCTTGCACTCAATGATCTCCAGAGGTCCCTTCCAGCCCCGACCACTCTCTCACAGACTCACAGAATGGTGGGGCTTGGCAGGGACCTCTGGAGAGCGAGTCCAACCCCTTCTCAAAGCAGATCACCTAGGGCAGGTTACACAGGAACACATCCCCAAAGGTCTTGAGAGGCTCCAGAGGAGACTCCACAACCTCTCTGGGCAGCCTGCTCCAGGACTCCAGCACCCTCACAGCAAAGAAGCTTCTCCTCCTGTTCAGATGGAACCTCTTGGGTTCCAGTTTGAATCCATTGCCCCTTGTCCTGTCACAGGACAGCACTGCAAAAAGATTGTCTCTTCTTCTTGGCACCCACCCTTCAGCTGTCTATAGACATGGTTCTGTGTTGATTAAAGGCCTGTGGGAGCTGAGGGCACCCATGGCTGATATGCCCAGGAGATCTGGGCACCTCATCTAGTTGCACATGTCCCTGCTGGCTGCAGAGGAATTAGATAAGCTTTAAAAAAATCCCTTCCAAACCATGCTAGTCTGTGACTCCATGACTGGAACAGGCTCCCCAAGGAGGTGGCTGAACCCCTGAAGGCATTTAAATGGCACAGAGATGTGGTGCTGAGGGACATGGCTTAGCACCAGCCTCGAGTTAGGGAATCATTGGACTGGGTGAACTTAAAGGTCTCTTAATACCATTCTATGGGTCTATGATTTTCTCCTCTCAGGGGTCAGTGTTTCACTGTGTGCCCCTTCCTGAGCCCCCAGCTGCTCCTGAGGATGACCCCAGTGTGGGGAGCATCTCTGCTGCCTGGACAGTGGGTTGTCCACAGATGCCTTAGGTCGTGAGGATGGGGCTGGGCTCTTCTCAGCGATAGGACAAGGGGTGAGGGACACAAGCTGGAACCCAGGAGGTTTCACTTGACCTGAAGGACAAACTCCTTTAGTTTGAGGGTGCCAGAGCCCTGAAGCAGGCTGCCCAGAGAGGTTGTGGAGTCTCCTTCTCTGCAGAGATTCCAAACCCCTCCTGGCTATTGTGATCCTGGGCAAGCTGCTGGGGGTGGACCGGGTGAGCTCCAGAGGTCTCTTCCAACCCCTGCCACGCAGGGGTTCTGTGTTTCTATGGTTCTACGACTTGAAGAATTTCCACAATGGAATGGGCTGGAGAATTTCCACACTGGACTGAGTCCTTTCCTCAAGCTGGGAGGGAAGGAGAGGGGCTGTGGAGCACTGACTTCCCGAGACCTTCTTGGCAGCACTCAGTTTCTCAGCAGCCTCCAGCAGGACCGCGACGCTGTGCAGCCCCAGCTGGGATGTTTCTCTGCATGCTTTGATGAACTGAGATGCTCTTCCCCCACCCCAGGCCCCTTCTCCTGCTGATCCCAGGCCTTCCATGATTTCCTCTGACACGCTGCCAGCTCCTGCTCCATGCCCTGTGGCAGCCCACGCTGCGGATCATCCCTCACCTTGTCACCGCCGCCGTGGCAATTTTACAGCTGGCAGCCTCAGTCACGCTGCATTTGCAGCTCCTGCTTTCTCTCCTCCTCTCTGCTCCACATGGCACAAAGATTTCCTTCCTAGCTGAAGGGACCTGGGGCTCTGATGGGGCTCTGATGGGGCTCTGATGGGGCTCTGATGCTCAGCATGCCCGGCGCGCCACGAGGCCAGCCGGCTGTGGGTGAGGCTGGGTCCGTGCAGCCACCTGGGTTCTTCTGCTCTGCAGAGAGGTTTTCTTTTCATTGAGTTGTTTTGTTTGGAAGAGATCTTTGAGATCATGGAGCCCAACCATTAAGCCGGCACTGCCAGGTCACCACTAAGCCCTCAGCACCTCATCTCCACGACTTTGAAACCTCTCTGGGGTTGGGGACTCCGTCAGTGCCCTGGGCAGCCTGGGCCAGGCCTTGGCAACTCTCAAAGGGAAGAAATTGTTCCTCATGGTCAACTTAAATTTCCCCTGGTGCAACTTGAGGCTCTTTCCTCTCATCCTAACACTTGTTCCTTGGGAGAAGAGACCAAACCCCACCTGGCTCCCACATCCTTTCAGGGAGTTGTAGAGAGCCAGAAGGTCTCTCAAGGTCTCTGACCCTGCAGTTTAAACTATGAATTGTGGCTCTGATTTTTCTTATCAACCTTCTGACAAGGGCTTCATTTTCATGCTGGGCATCCTCTTGCCTCCCACAGGTCCTTTAGCTCTTGCTGAGCACTAAGCAGATCCCCTCTGGGGCTGCTCTTCTCCAAGCTCAACAGCCCCAGGGCTCTCAGCCTTTCCTCCTCACAGAGATGCTCCAAGGCTTCTCAGCATCTTTGTAGCCTCCACAGGACTCTCTCCAGTAGTTGCCTGTCTCTCTGGAACTGAGGAGCTCAGCACTAGATCCAGGACTCCAGCAGTGGCCTCAGAAGAGCAGGGCAGAGCAGGATGAGAACCTCCCTTGACCTGCTGGTCACACTCTTCTGAATGCATCCCAGTGGCTTTCTTGGCCACAAGGGCACATTGCTGGCTCATGGGCAACTTATTGTCCCCCAGCATTCCCAGGTCCTTCTCTGCAGAGCTGCTTTCCAGCAGGTCACCCCCTCACCTGGACTGGTTCAGGGGGTGATTCCTCCCCCAGGTCCCTGGAGCCAGCCCTGGCAGGACACAACAAGCACCAGGGTAGGGGAAGCATCAGCAGACCCCTTGCTCTCCTCCCCGGGATGTGGGGACCTCTGGGGCTTTTTAGTCTGGAGAAGACTGAGAGGGGATTTAATCAATGTTTATAAATATCTGAGGGCTGGGGGTCAGGAGGGAGGGGACAGGCTCTGCTCACTTGCACCCTGGGATAGGACAAGGGGCAATAGATATAAACTACAGCACAGGAGGTTCCAGCTCAATAGGAGGAGGAACTTCTGCACTGTGAGGGTCACAGAGCACTGGAACAGGCTCCCTAGGGAGGTTGGGGAATCTCCTCCTCTGGAGACTTTCCAGCCCCATCTGGATGTGTTCCTGTGTGACCTCTGCTGGATCCTCTGGTCCTGCCCTGGCAGGGGGGGGTCGGACTCGATGATCTTCAAAGGTCCCCTTCCAAGCCCTAACAGCCTGTGAGCCTGTGCTGGGCTGCGGGCTCTAACGCAGTGCCACCCACACAGGAGCAGCAGCTGGCAGAGCTGGCAGCCGTGCGGCAGGTCCTGCAGGCAGACCTGGGCACCTCCATCCGCCGCATCGCTGACCTGCAGGTGGCCCTGGAGGAGCTGCGCTCCAGCGACGACAGCGACGCCGAGAGGTGAGGAGGGAGGGGCCAGGGAGGGGAAGGAGGAGGAGGAGGAGGAGGGAGGGGCTGCAAAGGGCACTTGCTCCCTCTGGAGACCACCCTCTGTCTGAATCCGTGGTGCAGCCACCGCCCCTGGGGGTGCTCAGAAACTGAGTCACTGTGGGACTTTGGGACACGGTCTGGTGGTCACGGTGGGTGTTGGGTTGATGGTTGGGTTTGAGGATCTCAGAGGCCTTTTCCACCCTGACTGATTCTATGATTCCATGTTATGAACCCACTCTAATCTGCAAATGGGAGCTCCTGGAGCACACACACAGCTTGGGCTGTTGGAGGGATGTGTCACTTGGGAAGGCACTCATCTCCTTGCTGGCTTGAGGGTGGTGTTGGGTTGATGGTTGGGTTTGAGGATCACAGAAGCCTTTTCCAACCTGACTGATTCTATATGAGTCTGTGTTATAAACCCAATTTGCAAATGGGAGCTCCTGGAGCACACACACAGCTTGGGCTGTTGGAGGGATGTGTCACCTGGGAAGGCACTCATCTTGCCTCTTCAGGGTGGTGTTGGGTTGATGGTTGGGTTTGAGGATCTCAGAGGCCTTTTCCACCCTGACTGATTCTATGATTCCATGTTATGAACCCACTCTAATTTGCAAATGGGAGCTCCTGGAGCACACACACAGCTTGGGCTGTTGGAGGGATGTGTCACCTGGGAAGGCACTCATCTTGCCTCTTCAGGGTGGTGTTGGGTTGATGGTTGGGTTTGAGGATCTCAGAGGCCTTTTCCACCCTGACTGATTCTATGATTCCATGTTATGAACCCACTCTAATCTGCAATGGGAGCTCCTGGAGCACACACACAGCTTGGGCTGTTGGAGGGATGTGTCACCTGGGAAGGCACTCATCTTGCCTCTTCAGGGTGGTGTTGGGTTGATGGTTGGGTTTGAGGACCTCAGAGGCCTTTTCCACCCTGACTGATTCTATGATTCCATGTTATGAACCCACTCTAATCTGCAAATGGGAGCTCCTGGAGCACACACACAGCTTGGGCTGTTGGAGGGATGTGTCACCTGGGAAGGCACTCATCTTGCTGCTTCAGGGTGGCTGTGGGAGCCATCCTGCTCTGGCAGGGGGGGTTGGAGTGGATGATCTTTGGAGGTCCCTTCCAACCCCTAACACCCTGTGAGCCTGTGAGCAGCACCCACTCTGCTGACCCTCTCTTTGTCTGCCCTTGCAGCGTGGGGACCACGCGGGAGTCGCTGTGCTCCAGGAGAGAGACGTGAGTGAGCCCTGGGGAGCTGCCAGATGGGTTGTGCACCACCAGCTGCCCGTGGGAAGGGGTGCAGATCAGCTTGTGGATGTGCTGGCTTTCTGTGCCCCACCATGCCCAGAGATTTCCCAGGAGCTCCCTCTGCTAAACCAGGCAGGGTGCCCTCACCAGGCTGCCCTTTGAGAAAGGACCATGGTGGTGCCCCATGGCAGGACAAGGGGCAATGGGCACAAACTGGAGCCCATGAGGTTCCATTTGAATAGGAGAAACTTCTTTGGTGTGAGGCTGCTGAAGCTCTGGAGCAGGCTGCCCAGAGAGGTTGTGGAGTCTCCTTCCCTGGAGAGATTCCAAACCTACCTGGACATTGTGATCCTGCTGCTGATTTAGCAGGGGGCTTGGGCTGGATGATCCCCAGAGGTCCTCTTCATCCCCCACCATGCTGGGATTCAGTGAACATGAAGCTGAGCTGTGGCATTGAAGGAGAACTGAGATTCCAAAGGATTTAATCTGCTGCAGCTGAAGTGTGGGTTCATGGTGGGTGTGCAGGGGTAGCTCCAGCCCTGGGGGAGCCCAGGGGTGCCTGGGGCACAATGGGGTGCCCAGGGTCACACTGGCTCTGTCCCTGCAGCTCCAGTCCTGGGGCACTGCAGGTAGCAGCAGGGTTCTCCTACCCACTGCTTACAGACACCTGAGGGCAACAATGGCAGCAGCAATGGCACAGGGACCAGGCTACCAGGAGAGCTTTGGTTTATCCAGGCTGTGCCACAAACCAGCCAGAGCACAAAGCACCAGCTGGAGATGCTTTTGCTGGAGCCATATAAGACCCCCCCAGCCTCACCCTCACACAGGGCCCAGGACCACTCCCCAGTGCTGCCAGCCCTCCTGTCTCTTCTCCTGGAGCTGAATGGTTCTCTCCTCCCCCCCCAGGGATGCCTGCTCCAGCGTGGGCTCTGTGCTCAGCCTGGAGCCTGCAGAGAGCATCAAGTCCTGGATAGGATCCTCTGTGGGTACCAGCGTGGCTGGGAGCATCTCAGCACAGTCCATTGGCAGCCACAGCAGCCAGGGACCGAGGTAAGGACCCCCAGAGACTGTGCAAGGGACCCCCAGAAACTGAGGTAAGGGACCCTAGGGACTGTGCAAGGGACCCCCAGAAACTGAGGTAAGGAACCCCCAGGGACTGTGCAAGGGAACCCCAGAATCTGAGGTAAGGGACCCCCAGGGACTGTGCAGGGGACCCCCAGAAACTGAGGTAAGGGACCCCCAGGGACTGTGCAGGGGACCCCCAGAATCTGAGGTAAGGGACCCCCAGGGACTGTGCAGGGGACCCCCAGAAACTGAGGTAAGGGACCCCCAGGGACTGTGCAGGGGACCCCCAGAATCTGAGGTAAGGGAGCCCCAGGGACTGTGCAAGGGACCCCCAGAAACTGAGGTAAGGGACCCCCAGGGACTGTGCAGGGGACCCCCAGAAACTGAGGTAAGGGAGCCCCAGGGACTGTGCAGGGGACCCCCAGAAACTGAGGTAAGGACCCCCAGGGACTGTGCAAGGGACCCCCAGAATCTGAGGTAAGGGAGCCCCAGGGACTGTGCAAGGGACCCCCAGAATCTGAGGTAAGGGAGCCCCAGGGACTGTGCAGGGGACCCCCAGAAACTGAGGTAAGGGAGCCCCAGGGACTGTGCAGGGGACCCCCAGAAACTGAGGTAAGGACCCCCAGGGACTGTGCAAGGGACCCCCAGAATCTGAGGTAAGGACCCCCAGGGACTGTGCAGGGGACCCCCAGAATCTGAGGTAAGGGACCCCCAGGGACTGTGCAGGGGACCCCCAGAATCTGAGGTCAGGGACCCCCAGGGCCCCCCAGGCTCATGCTGGTGACAGCCACCTCCAGCAGTGACAGACGTGTGTCTGCTCCCTGGCACAGGACACCACCAGAGCTTCCTCCAGGGAAACTGCAGCTGCCTGGTGCCAACTCCAGCAACTTGCAGACACACAGAGGGTAGAACATGAGGGGGGTGGACCCCATAACTCTTTCAGCAGAGCTAAGCACCCCAAACCACTGCATGTCCTCAGAGGCTCCCAGGTCCTCTCTTGGGCTTTTATTTTCTCATGGACAAAACAAAGTCTCCCTGTATGGGTGATGTGTCCCCTGGCACAGGGAGGAGCACCATGGTGGCATGGCTGCAGCTTCTCAGGGGCAGGGCAGTCCCCACAGCTCATTGTGGGGTGCTGGAGATGCTGGCTCAGGGTTTGGGGGGTGCTTTGGTTCTGCTTCTTGCTGGAGGTGGAGGAAGGATTTTAAGGGGTTTAAGGTCCAAACGCCAACTCACTGGCCTTTCAATATCTGAAGGAGGCTACAAGAAAGCTGGGGAGGGACTTTTTAGGCTATCAGGTAGTGATAGGACTGGGGGGAATGGAATAAAGCTGGAAGTGGGGAGATTCAGGCTGGATGTGAGGAAGAAGTTCTTCCCCATGAGAGTGGTGAGAGCCTGGAATGGGTTGTCCAGGGAGGTGGTTGAGGCCCCATCCCTGGAGGTGTTTGCAGCCAGGCTGTGGGGCTCTGGCCAGCCTGCTGTAGTGTGAGGTGTCCCTGGCCATGGCAGGGGGGTTGGAACTGGCTGAGCCTTGTGGTCCCTTCCAACCCTGACTGATTCTCTGATTCTGTGATTCTAACTCAAGGAAGGTAGCCGTTGGCATGGCAGGATCAGTGAGACACCAGGTGAGAGTCACTCCATCAAACCCAGGCTGCAAGCATTGTAAGAGCTCTTGATGTGCCCTGCAGGGATAATTTAAAGAGGTTCTGCAGCCTGTGTGAGGATTTGTATTCCATCTGCTCACTGCTTGTTGCACACCTGAAATATCTTGGTTCTTGAAGCTAATGAGCTGTGAGGGACTTGGAGAGTGGCCCAAGCACCTGCATGGCCAGACTTCATCTTCTTGGCTCCCAGTGCCACCCTTGGGGGGCTTGGTGGCAGGGCTGCCCAGGGCCCAGTGAGTGCCCAGTGTGGATTGAGGTGGTAGAACACTGGGACCAGTTGCCCAGGGGCATGGTTGAGGCCACATCCCTGGAGACAGTCAGGGTCAGGCTTGCTGGGGCTCTGAGCAACCTGCTCTACTTGATGATGTCCCTGATGACCACAGGGGAGTTGGACCAGGTGACTTTTAAAGGTCCCCTCCCACCATCTATGATTCAATGAATCAGGGCCACCTCAGCTGGGTGCTCATCTGAGAGACCCTCCAGTGCAGAGCTATCCCCAGCCTTTAACAGCTGTCCCCAGGGAGAGGCAATTTGCACCAAGACCTGCAGCTGGTGTGATGATTCCTCCATCCTGGCTGGTGGGGACAGGGAAGGGGGTCACAAAAAAAGGTGACCTACAAATCCTGATGTCTTTGCTCTGTTTGGCTTCAGCTAATTTAAGATGGAAAGAGTGGAGAGGAGGTGATGAGAAATGCAAAGCAAGAGGCCAGGGGGGGTGGTAAGGTAATAAAAAGGAGATCAGCAGAACCAGCTCATCCTTATTAAGATTCCTTTGTCTTACACCAGCAGCCAGTAATGAAAAATGAATCTTCCCTGCACGACCTGTGGGATGTTTGCTGAACAAACAGCTGCCAGCAGCCAGAGGAGAGCAGAGAAGGCTGCTCTGTGGCAGTCTACAGGAGGCTTAGGTCACCTTTTCTTTAATTCTCTGCTATTTAAATGTCTGGACAAAGTCTTGGGCAGCAGGGCCAAGCCTGGATAAATACAGCAGACTGCAGAACTGGAATCATCAAATCATAGAATCATAGAATTGTCAGGGTTGGAAGGGACCTCAAGGATCAGCCAGTTCCAAGCCCCCTGCCATGGGCAGGGACACCTCACACTACAGCAGGTTGCTCACAGCCACATCCAGCCTGGCTGCAAAAACCTCCAGGGATGAGGCTTCCACCACCTCCCTGGGCAACCTGTGCCAGTGTCTCACCACCCTCATGGTGAGAAACTTCTTCCTCACATCCAACCTGAATCTACCCATTTCTAGTTTTGTTCCATTCCTCTTAGCCCTATCACTCCCTGACACCCTAAAAAGTCCCTCCCCAGCTTTTTTGTGGGCCCCCTTCAGATACTGGAAGGCCACAATCACAACTGGTTTGAACTGGGAGGAGGTTTCAAGATCTCCAGGCCAACCCTCCCTTCAGTCAGCAGGGACATCCTCAACTAGAGCAGGTTGCTCAGAGCCCCAAACATCCTGACCTGGAATGGCTGCAGGGATGGAGCATCTCCCACCTCTCTGGGCAGCCTGGGCCAGGCTCTCACCACCCTCACAGTGAAGATCTTGTTCCTTATAACTAATCTAAATCTCCCCTCTTTCAGTTTAAAGCCATCACCCCTTAAACCATCAGGTTTTCCCTTAGGAAGCCAGTTCAATCCTTTATGGATTCATCCTGCTCTGGGCCAGGCTGCATTATGATAGAGAGGCTGGTCCTGAGGTGAGGCAGAGGATGGACCTGCAGCCCTGAGCTGTGCCTCTTGGGTTCTGCATCTACCACACCATGGCCTTGGCATCACCCCAGCAACAGAGCCAAACTGGAGCTCAGGAGGTTTCACCTGAACATGAGGAGAAATTTCTTTGGTGTGAGGGTGCTGGAGCCCTGGAGCAGGCTGCCCAGAGAGATTGTGGAGTCTCCTTCTCTGCAGAGATTCCAACCCAGCTGGCAAGCTGCTGTGGGTGCCCCTGATTTAGCAGGGGGGTTGGACTAGATGATCCCCAGAGGTCCTTTCCAACCTCACTATGCTGGGATTCAGTGAACACAAAGCTGAGCTGTGGCTTTGAAGGAGAACTGAGATCCTGAAGGATTTAATCTGCTGTCACTGAAGTGTGGGTTCATGGTGGGTGTGCAGGGGATAGCTCCAGCCCTGGGGGAGCCCAGGGGTGCCTGGGGCACAATGTGGGGTGCCCAGGGTCACACTGGCTCTGTCCCTGCAGCTCCAGTCCTGGGGCACTGCAGGTAGCAGCAGGGTTAGGTTTAGATGATCTCTAGAGCTCTCTTCCAACCCTCACCACGCTGGGATTCTGTGATCCTCCTCCTTTCTGCTCTGTGTCCCAGGGCTGGTGGGGATCCAACACATCTATTTTTGAACATGGTGGTGTCAAAAGCAGATCATTGCATGGGGGACTGGGAGCTCCTCTGTAGATGACAAGAAAACCCTCTTCTGACAGAAATGAGGCCAGAGTCTTTTCACTCCCTGGAGTGGAGTCGTCTTGGCTGCCTTTCTGAGCCACCAGAAAAAGCACCCAAGCCCCACTTTCATCCCTGGTCCTGTGCTGCAAGGCATGTGTGGGTTTTATTCTAGAAATTATTTCAACTAGCATAATTGTAATCATGTTAATTGCTGTGTAATCTTCCCTAATTATTGTTGTGTGTCATTTGCTGCGCTGTGAATGGCGGATTGCAGAGCTCCCCTTGGCTTCCAGATGCCTTCTGAGTTCTGCATCAGGCCCTGCTTTTGCCTTTGGCTGGGGAAAAATCATCTTCTCTGAGGCTGAGGCACGGAGCAGAGGTTGGCTCATTGAATCATTTGGGTTGGAAGGTGCCTCCAAGGTCATGCAGTCCAACTGCTAACCCAGCGCCGCCAGGGCACCACTAATCCATGGCCCTCAGCACCACATCTCCAGGGCACTGAAAGCCCTCCAGGGGAGGGGACTCCACTATTGCCCTGAGCAGCCTGGGCCAGGCCTTGGCAACCCTCCAGGGGAAGAAATTGTTCCTCATGTCCAACATAAACCTCCCCTGGGGCAACTCCAGGCTGTTCCATTTCATCCTGTCTTGATGCCTGGGAGAAGAGACCAACTCCCACCTCGCTCCAAACTCCTCCCAAGAAGTTGTAGAGAGCTAGAAGGTCTCCCCTCAGCCTCCTTTTCTCCAGGCTGAACAACCCCAGTTCCCTCAGAGACCATCTCACAAGGCACAAGTGTGAGATGGTCTCATCCCATCTTGCTGCATTCTCTGCTCATCCATAAATCCCAAGCTAAAGGCTGACTCTGAAGGTTTGCAATATCCATTGGAAGCCCTGGACCACCCTGGTGAGGAGGTTTAGGTTGGACATGAGGAACAATTTCTTCCCCAGAAAGAGTTGTCAAGGGCTGGCCCAAGCTGCCCAGGGCAGTGGTGGAGTCCCCATCCCTGAAGAGGTTTCAAAGCCATGGAGATGTGGTGCTGAGGGCCATGGTTTAATGGTGACCTGGCAGTGCTGGGTTAGTGCTTGGACTGGATGGTCTGAAAGGTCTCTTCCAACCAAACAGGAACTGTTGGGAGAGACAAGGATGGACAGGGAGTTCCTGGGCTTCAGTCTTCTGCTGAAAACCATGACACAGACAGCACAGGCAGCAGATGCTGGTCCTTGCTTGAAACCCAGGGTGGAGTGGGGCTTTGGTGGCCAGGCTTTTACCAGTCGAGAGCTGGAGGAACAACCCCATGCTTGCAGCTTTCACTCCACTTCAGGCTCTAAAGGTTTCCCTAGCGATGGGAAGTGTCCCTCCTGCCGAGCAGGACAATAAACAGCAGCATGGAACCACCCTTGTTCACAGCCCATTAGTGTTTTGTCACCTCTCAGCTCCTTTGATCTCAGCCTTAAAAAGCCAACAGAAGCCACCAGGGCTGCCTCTTTAATTTATGAAGCTGGTGGTGCAGCAGCAAGTGTGGAGAGGGATTGGAGCAATTTCTGCTCCACTTCTCACAGAAGGGTTCCCCCAGCCCTCGAGCTGAGACACAGTTCAAGCTCCTACACCCCAGCGTTATTGAGGTGGCTCCAACTATTCATCAGCTGTGGTGCTCCAGCAGCACTGTGGGGTGGCCCTGGAGGTTGCTTTTTTGCCCAGAATCCCAGCACTGTGGTCTTGGAAGGGACCTCTGGAGACCACCCAGTCCAACCCCCCTCTGCTAAAGCAGGGTCACCCACAGCAGGTTGCCCAGGGTCACAGTGTCCAGGTGGGTTTGGAAAGCCTCCAGAGAATCATAGAATGTATCAGGTTGGAAGGGACCCTCAAAGGTCATTTTGTCCAAGCCCCTTGCAGTCAGCAGGGACATCTCCAACCAGATCAGGTTGCTCAGGGCCCTATCAAGTTTGACCTTGCTTGTGTCCCTTGCTTGTGACCTCTTCCAGTGTCCCACCACCCTCATTTGTAAAGAACTTCCTCTTTACAACGAAGGACAGGAGAAGGAATCTCCACCACCCCAGGGAGATGAAATCTCTGCTTAGTGCATGTGGTGGTGAATAATGAAATGGTTTTGTGCTGGTTTAACGAGCTCATGGCACGGTGGCAAGGGCTGGTGTGCACTGGGGACCTGAAGCCACTCCATTACCCATCACTTCCACAATTACTTTCCTTTCCCAGCCCTGGGGTTTTATCTGCAGCCCATCTCGGTGTGTAAATGATGTCACGGGTCAGCAGAGCCTGCTCCCAACAGGTCCTGCCTGGTGGTTGGATTATCTGCAATCACTCTGTTCCCATGGCAACCCAGCATCCCCCCCCCTCTTCCCCCAGGGCAGGGCACTTCATTACCAGTGCTGTGGAACTTGACCACTGCTCCCACACCTCGCAGCCTGCTGGCCTCCCAGAGATGTGTCTATATTTAGGTTCTGCTGCTTTATCTTCTGGCTTTCTACAGCTCCCTGAAAGGAGGTTGGAGTGAGGTGGTGGTGGGGGGGTTGGTCTCTTCTCCCAAGGAACAAGCAATAGGACAAGAGGAAATGGCCTCAAGTTCCCCCAGTGGGGGGAGGTTTAGGTTGGGTATTAGAAGAAACCTCTTGACTGAAAGGGTTGTCAAAGCCTGGCCCAGGCTGCCCAGGGCAGTGGTGGAGTCCCCATCCCTGGGAGGGCTTTCAAAGCTGTGGAGATGTGGTGCTGAGGGCCATGGTTTGGTGGTGACCTGGCAGTGTTTGGTTCATGGTTGGAATGGATGACCTTAAAGGTCTCTTCCAACCAAACCAGTTCTGTGATTCTGACCAACCCAACCCTGTCCATCAGCCTGCCAGGACAGTGTCCTACAGTGATGATGACCACTGTGCTTGTGGGGTGAGCTCCCATCCCCACACACCTCTTCCATCAGTCCCTCCTCAACATGCAGCCCCTGGCCAGGCACAAGTTGGCTCCTGCAGTTCCCTCTGGGTCTCCTCCCCAGCAGCAGGCTGGGTGGAACACGCATTAGGAATGCACTCAAGGTGCTCTGTGAGTTGGCTTCATCAAATTTTAGTGAATAATCTTTGGCTTTGACAGGAATCAAATAAATCCAACTTATTGCTGTAATCTGCCAAGGAAAAGGGACATTTGGAAGCATGTGTTTTGGTTTGGCAGAGCTGAAGCTGGCCACATCCCCCACCCTATGCTGTGAATTTAGCCAGGTTGGCACCCAGAATTTTTTAAGATAAAATCTCTGGGCTTTGCCCAACTGCTCGAGGCAGCAGCAGGAGTGGATTCTGAGACAACCATGCCAATGCCAGCTTCTCCTGCTCAGCCTTGTCCTTGCTGGGTGACAGTGGGGAGGGACTTTTTACAAGGGCTCGTGGTAATAGGACAAGGGGCAACGGCTTTGAGCTGGGAGAGAGGAGACTGAGACTGGAGATTAGGAAGAAATTCTTTCCAGTGAGGGTGGGGAGACACTGGAACAGGCTGCCCAGGGAGGTTGTGGATGTCCCCTCCCCGGAGGTGTTCAAGGCCAGGTTGGATGGAGCCTTGAGCAAGCTGGGCTAGTGGAAGGTGTCCCTGCCCGTGGCAGGGAAGTTGGAACTAGATGATCTCAAAGGTCCCTTCCAACCCAAACCATTCTAGAATTCTATGATTCTGGTCACTGGAAACCACAGAGCTCAACCTGACTCCACCATCTCTTGTTTAGGGTGAGCAGAGACACGAAGGAGCCATCCCCCAGCCGGGTGCCTGCTTCCCGTGGCACTGTCAGGCCCAGTGAGGCTGCAGGTCTGGGCAGGGTGGCAAGTCCTTCCCTCGGTGCTAGGAGAAGGGAATATGGAAAACCTCCAGCAGAGGAAGAGGAGCTGGAGAGCCCCAAAAAGCCTGGGGATAGGATCGGAGAGATGTCCCCATCACTGCTGCGTCGAGGGGCATCCCCTGCCTCGGATGGGAGGTTCCCCAGCCCAGTGTCACCCACGGTGCCAAGGAGAAGACGTCTCTCTCCAGCAGCAGGGACAGCGCCCAGCTCCTCAGCTGCCCTCTCGGAGTACGTGGAGGAGCTGCGGCGGCAGCGGGGAGCGGAGCCAGGCTCCCCCTCGCTGGGTGACAGCTCTGCCCTGCCCATTTACCGCACCACCGGTGCCGCAGCCCTGCGGCGTGCCAGGGCTGTGCCAGCAGCCGAGGATTCCCTGGGGAAGGCGGATGGGAGTCAGCTGAAGGACGGTGGAGGAGCAGACCCCAGCCTGGTGCGCTCCTCCAGCCTGCGGAGCGTGGCTCCCGAGCCAGCCGAGCCCGTGCGCTCCCCGGCGCTGGGCAGAGCGGCCAAATTCGGCTCCTACGACTCCCTCCTGCAGAGCCTCGACGGCTCCGGCCGCCAGCCGAGCTCCCCAGGGACGGAGGTGCTGGGTGTGCCCCGGCCGAGCTCCTGGAGAAGCTACCTAGAGCCGTCGGTGGAAGACGTGGAGGTGGGAAGGGGTCCAGGAGGTCTCCTGAGCTCCCCATCCAGCGAGGAGCTGCTGGGTGAGGGGAAGGGGAGCGACCCCTTCAGCTGGCGCATCCCCACCCTCAACTACGAGAGGAGAACCAACGTTGACTTCGATGACTTCCTGCCGGCCATCCGCAAGTGCCGCTCCACCAGCAGCCTGGCCAAGCCCGGCAGGGACAGACGGGACGGCCACCGGCCCCTCACCGTCCGCTTCCAGGATGAGGCCATAGCGGGCAGCTCGCTGTCCTCCGAGATGAAGGGCGCGCCCAAGCGCAGCCCGACCACCCGGGAGGACCCCGGGGACGTCTCTGACTCCTCCTCTTCCTCTGGATCCGTCGTCTCCTCCCGGAGCACCGACAGCATCAAGCGCCGGCCGCCGCCGCAGCCGCAGCGAGGGGACGGGGAGGGGAGCAGTGGCAAAGCCAGCAGCCAGGGCAGCAGTGCCAGCCGTCGGGCAGAGGCAGAAGGGAAGGAGGACGATGTCACCAGCATCATGAAAAAGTATCTGGGACAAGACTAAGGTAACCACGTCAGCCAGTGACCGGTGCCAACTCAGGGCACTAGTGGCACATCTGTGGCGCTGGCCCCGAGCCCCTGTCCCTCCAGCCCACACGATGCTTGCACCCATGTCATGGGATGCATGGGGACATGGGGACCTGGGCCAGTGGGTGTCCCCAGGCTCCCCCCCCAGGCACACCAGAGCAGCCTGGGAGATGCACTGGGCTGGCCTCACCCTCGATGCCCAGCTCTGCCTCTGCTCTGCAGCAGCCAGAATGGCGTCAGTGATGCCTCAAGGGGTCCAGCCTCTCCCTTGGCCTCTTTTTGCCCCCTTTGGAGATTCAGGAGAGTGGGCAATGGGGACACTGCCAGGGATGCCCCATGGGGTCCAGCCTCTCCCTTGTCTTCTCCTTGCTCTCTTTGGAGCTGGAAGGGGGTGGGCAATGGGGACACTGCCAGGGGTGCCCTATGGGGTTCAGCCTCCTTCTTGTCCTTTCCTTGCTCTCTTTGGAGATGGAGAAGGGTGGGCAATGGGGACAATGCCAGTGCCAGGCGTAGCCCCAGAGCTGGTCACAACACCAGCTCTGAGTCCACTGGGTTCCCCCAGCCTCTTGGATTCCCAAAAATAGAGTCCCTAGCTGCCACCACAGCACCCAGAAGACAGCTCCTTTGGAGCACCCTTGCTCCTTGGATTAATTTATCACTGCAGCTTTGGCTGGGTGCTGGAGGTCACCCCCTCTGGAGAAGGGGGTCCTGCCTAGATATGGAGCATGTCCCTCAGTTAGCAGCTGCCTCTGACAACCCCTTGGATCCCATTTCTGCATTGCAGCTGACACTTGGAGAGTGAGGATTTATTGCTGCAATCCCAGTTTGAAAGCGAAGTCCCTAATGAACGGCGCCGCGACTCTAATTAAGTGTTTCAAATAGATTAGGAAAACATTCTGTAGAAGCATTGCCTTTACACTAACTGCCTGGGTGTCAAGCTGGGCCCAAATTGACGAAGCCAACAGGAGAAGGGGAGTGCCTGTTAATCAAACATTTCTTTCCAGGGAGCACCATGTGCAGAAGGAAACGTCCCGCTTGCTCCGGACTGCGTTTGAAGGAACAGCAGCCACCTGCCGCTGCTGCCAGCTCCTCTGGAAGAGCATCTGGTAGGAAACACCTCACTCAGAGACTGCCAGCACCATGCCCCCCCCCCAAAACCAGCCCCCAGCAGCTGTGGGGTGGCTTTACAGATGAGGAGACTGGGTTGTGTTGTTAGACATACTGTGGTTTCTTGATGCTCCTGCCCTTCTCCCGTCACCGCAGCTTCACTCGGGACCGGCTGCGGGGACAAGAGACTTTCCTGTTCTCCTGCAGTTGGTTGACTCAGGATTTGGTGCTTTAATTCAAACCCAGCAGTTGCCTCCATGCCTGCTAACACAACATGCTCTGAAGAGCTGGAGGAATACCAAACCCCTTCCTTTTTAACCCAGAAGGTGCTGCCCGGATATCTGATCCCACATGGCATCGCTCGAAGCTCACGGACTCACACAGCACAGTGGGGGTTGGAAGGGAGCTCTGGAGATCAGCCAGTCCAACCCCCCTGCCAAGGCAGGGGCACCTGGAGAAGGTCACACAGGAACACATCCAGGTGGGGCTGGAATATCTCCAGAGATGGAGACTCCACCACCTCTCTGGGCAGCCTGCTCCAGGGCTCCCTCACCCTTACATTCAAGAAGTTCCTTCTCATATTCAGGTGGAACTTCTTCTGTTCCAGTTTGTGCCCACTTGTCCTGTCACTGGGCACCACTGATAAAAGCCTGGTGCCAGCCTCCTGACACCCACCCTTGAAGCATTGGTTAGCATTGATGAGGTCTCCTCTCAGCCTGCTCTTCTCCAGACTAAAAAGCCCTAATGCTCTCAGCCTTTCCTCCTAAGGGAGATGTTCCAGTCCCCTCAGCATCTTTGCAGCCCTTTGTTGTACCCTCTCCAACAAGTCCTTGTCCTTCTTGAACTGGGAAGCCCAAACCTGGACCCAGTACACCAGATGTGGCCTCACCAGGGCAGAGCAGAGGGGGAGGAGAAGCTCCCTCAACCTGCTTGCCCAGGAATGCTTTTGGGTCTTGCTGTGACACCCACAGCAGCAGAGCTCAGGAGGTTTTATAATCCTGTGGACACCTGAAAATAGATCCATAGGTGGTTTTATGCCTCCTGCCTCCTTGGGATACCTGGGCCCATCCTGCTGTCACTCTGTGGTGCATGTGGAATGGGGAGGGGGAGGGGAGGAGGGGTTGTGTTTGGGTGGCTGCTTGGGTTTTACACAATAAAATGTTTGCTTCTTTGCCACGAGCCTCTCCTCATCTTTCCTTCTCCAGCAGCAAGAGCAGCTCAGTGGCAGTGGCACAGTGCAGGGCTGGGCTGAGCATCCCCACCCCACCAACCCCCATGGCTGGGGGCTTCTCACTGAGAGCCTGCCCCCTCCCCATCACTCTGCATGCACAAAAAACTCTTTTTTTTTTTTTTTTTTTTTCCCAGCCTCTCTTTGCTTTCCTAGAAGGGATCCAAACTCACTCATTTATCAGAGGTTTGTGGGCAAGTTCTGCAGGGTGACAGAATCATGGACTCATGGAATGGTTTGGGTTGGGAAGGGACCTTAAAGATCATCCAGTTCCAACTCTCCTGCCATGGGCAGGGACACTTTCTACTAGCCCAGGTTGCTCAAGTTCTCATCCAACCTGGCCATGAACACCTCCAGGGAGGGGGCATCCACAGCCTCCCTGGGCAGCCTGTTCCAGTGTCTCCCCACCCTCACTGGAAAGAATTTCTCCCTAAATTCCAGCCTGAATCTTCCAGGTTCAATCCATTCCCTCTCATCCTATCAATACAAGCCCTTGTAAAAAGTCTCTCCCTGGCTTTCTTCAACAGAGAGCAACTCTCCTTTCCAGCAGCAGCTCCTGGATAATTCACTCAACTGGGAAATTTGCACCAATTTGCACCACCTTGTTGGCCAAGATGACCTTTGAAGGACCCTTCCAACCCAATGTGTTCTATGAGTCTATGACCTCAGCTCACCCAGCATCAGTGGGGAGGGGGCACCCTGAAGAGCACCCAGTGTTCATGCCAGGAGTCCAGCCCAGCTTGGCATCACCTCCAGCTTCATCCCTCCAAGCAGGGGCTGGGTGAGATGTTGGTTTGTGGTTCATTTTTGGATCTCCAAACACTACGTAGCTGCCTCATGATTCAGGGGCTGTAGGAAAAGGATTCCTTTGGCACTGAGCCTTTGATTTGGACTATCTGCAGCAGTGGCTTTGCTGAGCAGGGAGCTGCTGCTGTTTAAACACGCAGCAAGAAAAGCAGATCTGTCTGTGTGACACTCTGACTGCTGCTGTTCTCCTCCTGCTTCCACAGGACACAAAGGAAACTGCTCTGTCCCTTGAAGTGGCTTTGCAGAGCCTTTAGCAGCCCACCAGGGCTGCAGGAGGCTTCTTGGGCTAGCTGAGCACAGAGAATGGAGTCACAGGATGCACAGGCTTGGAAGGGATCCTCAAAGGTCCTTTTGGCCAAACCCCCTGCAGTCAGCAGGGACATCTCCAGCTCAAGCAGGTTGCTCAGGGCCCCATCCTTAGAGACCTTGAATGTCTCTGGGGATGGGGCCTCAGCCATATCCCTGGGCAACCTGTTCCAGTGTTCCACCACCCTCGTGGTCAAGAACTTTCTCCTAATCTCCAACCTCAATCTCCCCTCCTCCAGTTTCAAACCATTGTCCCTCATCCTATCCCCACAGGGCTCCTAAGCAGTCCCCCCCCCAGCCTTCCTGTAGGTCTCCTTCAGATGCTGAAATGCTGCTCTTAGGTCTCCCTGAAGCCTTCAGACTGAAAACCCCCAACTCTCTGAGCCTGTCCTCCCAGCATCAAATGGCCAAAGTCATCCTGCTGTGAGCTGCAGTGTTCACAACAGCTGCACCGGGGGAGGCTTAGGTTGAACATGAAGAAAAATTTCTTCCCCCAAAGGGTGGCCAAAGCCTGTCCCAGGCTGCCCAGGGCAGTGCTGGAGCCCCCATCCCTGGAGGGTTTTCAAAGCTGTGGAGATGTGGTGCTGAGGGCCATGGTTTGGTGGTGACCTAATGGTTGGACTTGATGACCTGAAAGGTCTCTTCCAAACAAAACCATTCTGCAGTGCTGTGATCCTGATTTGTACCCAG